>NC_041386.1:571665541-571756346 GCF_002162155.2 Triticum dicoccoides
GGCCGCCTGCCCCGCGCGCCTCCTCTACAGCCGAGCCCCGCCCGCCGGCTTCCCCAGCCGACTGGTGCCACGCGCGGCCCGACCGGCTCCCGCGCTGGCCGACTCCTCGGCCACCCAGCTGGCCCGGCTGCCTGCCGACTATGTGCTCCCGCGCCGCCTTCCGCCGATCGACAGCTGCGGCCGGCTGCTCGTGCTAGAAGGGGCCGGCTGCCCAAGAGAAAAAAAATGTGAGGTCGGCAGTGAAAGAAAAGAAAGAAGAGTCAGCGAGCTGGCTTGCGCCAAAAAAAAGAAGAGATGTGAGCCGGCTTCTCGTTTCCCGACAAGCAAGAAAAGTCAGTGGCCGGCTGGCGGCCCCGCAAATAAGGAGACAAAGTAGTTGCTGGGAGATCCGGCACGACTGCTCAGCAGTCGGCCCAGATCTAGGGGGCTACACCCGGTGGATGCGCTGACGCACCCCCGTAAAGAAGAAGACAAAGTAGTTGTCGGGAGATCCGGCTCGACTGCTCAGTAGTCGGCCCAGATCTCGGGGGCTACACCCAGCGTGTGCGCCGACGCGCCCCCGCAAAGAAGAAGACAAAGTAGTTGCCGGGAGATCCGGCCCGACTGCTCAGCAGTCGGCCCAGATCTCGGGGGCTACACCCAGCGGGTGCGCCGACGCGCCCCCGCAAAGAAGAAGACAAAGTAGTTGTCGGGAGATCCGGCCCGACTGCTCAGCAGTCGGCCCAGATCTAGGGGGCTACACCCAGCGGGTGCGCTGACGCGCCCACGAAGAAGAAGACAGAGTAGTTGCCGGGAGATCCGGCCCGACTGCTGTCACATCCCTAGTTCTGGCCTGACCTATGCTTGCTTCCATGTGTGCATCATGTTTAAAGTTCATGAAATTTGAAATGGGGATGACCAAGCCCTAGCACCAAAGCAATGCAAATAGGTTCAACTTCAAAATATTTTCAAAGAACCCAAATTGGTTTGCAAAAATGTTCATGATTAATGGAAAAGGGTGAAAACCATATCCAGAGATGATGGATATTTTTCCAAGACATTTTTGGATTTTTGAGTAAACCATATTGTATTTGAATTGGGGCATTTAAATACTGTTAATATTTTTATATGCTCCAACAATTCTGAAAATAGTTGAGGGCCTCTGTAATAATTCAGTTAATGCCCACAATTATTTTCAGGAGTTATTAAAATGATTTGGTTTATAAACTAAGTCAAAACAGAGCAAATAAATAGAAAAACAGAAATAAAAGAGAGAAGCCCAGCCACTTACCTGGCGCTCACCTGCAGCAGAGCCGGCCCAGCTTCCGTTCCGGCCCAGCCCACCGCCGCCTCCCCCCCCCTGTCGTCTTCCTCCTTGCCAGAAGGACAAAGGCGTGTCGCCCGCGCGCGCGCTTGCCCCTGGCCACCTCCTGCTTCCTCCCCGAGCCCTCTAGCGACGCCACGGAGACGCCCTCGACCCCCTCGACTGCTATCCCTTCTCTCTGCTCGCTCTAGCTCTCTCCCTCCCTCGATTTGGAGCACCACCGAGAGCCACCGGAGGGCGCCGCCGTCGCATCCATAGCCATCGGCCACCCCTCGCCCTTCCGCTGAGCTCAGGAGCTCCGCCTCGACCCCCTCTTCCTCCCCACTGAGCCAAGCCCCTCGGGAAGCTCTGCATCGCCTCCATGCCATCGTCTTCGTCCTCGACCGCCGCCGTTGGTTGCCGTCGATTCGCCGCCATTCGTGCTTCCCCGAGCTCGCTGACCCTCCCTGCATGATCCCCGTGAGCCCCTGCTTCGTTTCCCCCTAACCCCATGTTCGATTTCGAGCTCTAGCTAGCCCCCACCACCTTGCCCGAGAATCTCTCGCCGCCGGCCATGGCGTGGCCGTGGCCACAGCCACCGCAGCTCGTTCTCGAGCCCACCGTCGTGCTCACCACAGTCCCAGGAGCACATAGCACTCACCAACGCCTCCCCTGGCGCCCTGCATCGCCTAACCCGTCGTTGCCGTAGCTCCGGCCGCCGCCTAAGTGGTCGCCGCCGTCGACCCCGGCCTCCCTGTGCCCAGCTGTGTGCGCCCCTAGATGCGCGGGAGCACGGGCTCCCTCTCGGTGCCCTCAGCGCGACCAGCCGCGGGCTGTAGCACCGTCCCGAGCAACTCCGGCGAGGTCTCGCCGACGCCGCCGTCGCCGGCGTCACTTGCTGACGTGGCTGGCTTAATTAGCCACTAAACACCGCACCATGTCACTGGCACTGGGCCCCCACGCTTTAATTAATCTTAGTTTATTTTCTGTTTAGTTTAATCTAATTGTAGTGGCCCCACGCGTCAGTTTTGACCGTGCTGACGTCACCGTTGACTGGGCCCACACGTCAGCGGCACTAACCAGCCCCAGTCACTGATCAGTGGACCCCACTGGTCAGGTTTGACCAGCAGCAGCGTCTGTTGACCTGCTGACGTCATAGTGACGCAATGCTGACGCCATAAATCATTTTCTGGATTTATTATTATTCAGGAAATTTCAGAAAATACCCCAAACTTCTAAAAAATCATATAAAATCAACCGTAACTCCAAATGAAACAAATTATATATGTAAAATGATCAGAAAAATCTAATCTATCCATCTGTACCATTTCCATGCATGTTAGAACAACTTATCACTACTGTTTAGGACAAATGAAGTGAATGGCATTTAAATAATCACATATGGAGTTTGAATTTGAATCTTGTATTCAAACCAACCCCATTTAACTTGTTGCTAGATGCATTAGCCCAAAACACATTCATTTTGCCATGTCATGATCATGCATCATATTTTGCATTGCATTGATTGTGTTCCCTTCTGTGTTGCCGGTATTTGTCCCCTCTCGATAGACGTGATACCGATGATGTGATCATTGACACTGATGAAGACTCAATGCTATCTTCAGAAGTGCCAGGAAAGCAAAACCCCCCTTGTTCATTCTGATACAATCCCACTCTCTCGCTTCTGCTCTCTTTTACTGCATTAGGACAACAACGATTCAACTGTTACTTGCTGCGGTAGCTGAACCCCTTTATCCTCTGCATGACCTGTCATTGCCACAGTAAATAGATGAAACCCACTAGCATGAGTAGGAGTTGTTTGAGCCCTGTTGTGCCTACTCATTCATGCTTGTTTGTCATGCCTGCTACTGCTTAGAGTTGAGTCAGGTCTGATTCATCGGGGATGAATCAGAGGTGTGCGAACATGTCCTACTGTGTGTGAGCTAAGTGTGTGAACACGATTTGGTAAAGGTAGCGGTGAGAGGCCATGTAGGAGTACATGGTGGGTTGTCTCATTGCAGCCGTCCTCAGGAACTGAGTTCTGTGTTTGTGATCCATGATTCAGCTACTACCACGCATTGGGCCCGAAACCAATGGACCCTCTCGGCTTCTTATTCACCCTAGTCCTCTGTCCAGGAGTTGCAAGTAGTTTCTGGTGTTTGTAGCCTACTGGAGGCCGTGGACAGCGCTGACCGTAGGGGCGGGCTGTGATGCGGTAGGTACGTGGCACGGTGTACCGGATACCCGTTAGGTATCTCGGGAACCCTGTTCACATTGTTTGGGGCTGTGAGCGAAACTCCGGCCGGATCTCCTCATGGATGGAACCCGAATAGGCGATAAACCTGGACTAGAGACTCGAGTGTTTATGTAGGCCGTGGCCGACACCCATGTTGGGCTTCCGCTTGAAGGTTGCCGAGTACATGTCGTGTAAACGGCGGTAAGTGGTGAGAGCGTGTGTGAAGAAGTACACCCCTGCAGGGTTAACATTATCTATTCGAATAGTCGTGTCCGCGGAAAAGGACTTCTGGGTTGCTTATATCAGTTCATAGACAAGTGAAAGTGGATACTTTAAAATGCGCAAGATAAGCGTGAGTGCTATGGATGGCGTTCTCGTAGGGAGACGGGAGCGGATCCATAGTGGTGTATTGGTTGGTGAATATGTGGACTCGTGTGCGCCACCTCAAAAGAGTTACTTGCAATAGTAGATCAGGATAGCCACCGAGTCAAAGCTGGCTTGCTGCAGTTAAACCCCACCATCCCCTTTGTTGATAATGATGCATATGTAGTTAGTTCTGATGTAAGTCTTGCTGGGTACATTTGTACTCACGTTTGCCTATTTTATGTTTTGCAGAGAGACTTCAGTCTCACTAGTAGTTTCGCGTGGACTTCGACGTTTAGCTTGTTACCTCAGCTACAATCTTGTGCCCTCGGCAGGATCTGATAGATAGTCAGGCTTCTCAGCCTTTCCCATTTATAGATGTCTATACCCAGACATGTTAAGCTTCCGCTTGTGCTTTGACTTGTATGCTCTGATTGTTGGGTCATGAGACCCATGTTTGTAATATCTCGCTCCTCGGAGCCTATTGATTAAATACTTGAGTTGTAGAGTCATGTTGTGATGCCATGTTGTATTGCACATATCGAGCATATTGTGTGTATGTTATTGAAATGCTTGGTATGTGTGGGATCTGACTATCTAGTTGTTTATCTTTAGTAGCCTCTCTTACCGGGAAATGTCTCCTAGTGTTTCCACCGAGCCATGGTAGCTTGCTACTGCTCCGGAACACTTAGGCTGGCCGGCATGTGTCCTTCTTCGTTCCTGTGTCTGTCCCTTCGGGGAAATGTCACGCGATGAATACCGGAGTCCTATTAGCCCGCTACAGCCCGGTTCACCGGAGTCCTGCTAGCCCAGTGCTACAGCCTGGATTCACCCGCTGATGACCGACATGTTCGATGCTGGGTCATGGATGCCTGTCCCTGTAAGTTTGTGCCACTTTGGGTTTACGACTAGCCATGTCAGCCCGGGCTCCTTATCATATGGATGCTAGCGACACTATCATATACGTGTGCCACAAGGCGCAAACAGTCCCGAGCAAAGGTAAGGCGACACCCGTGGGAATACCGTGCGTGAGGCCGCAAAGTGATATGAGGTGTTACATGCTAGATCGATGTGGCATTGAGTCGGGTCCTGACAGCTTTGGTATCAGAGCTTGACTGCCTGTAGGATTACCAAGCCAAACTGGTCGAAGTTGAGTCTAGAAATTCTTTAGTTATATAAGGGAATTGATTGTGGGATGGAACGTAAGGCTCTTTTTACTCCTTATACCTTATGCCCTTCTGATCTGAGTCATCTTATCTTTCCTACGGGGATTAAGAACTAGGCTATCTCTTCTTTCTATCAGGATCACGTGTTACTAATCCGTAGACTTATAAAATTGTTGGAATTAAGCCTCAGTTCAGTTTCTACCTCTGTATGTTAATTATTGATCTCGAGACCTTGATATTGTGCTTCTGAGTGGCTATGCCACCATTTTTGTAGCATGTCTCAAATCTTTTTGAGCATTTATAGCCGTTATGTTGTCCGAGTCATCCCAGGTTTCTAAATAGTCTGATGCATTTGCAAATCCTTTCTTTCCGTTCCCGATGTCCCTTATGGTCAGAATAAGCACACTAACCGGTGCGTTGAGGTAATTTATTGCCTTGACATATATGTTGGAGTTCCTATTATGACCCTAGGTGCTTAGAGGATCATCTAGTGGTCTAGCCATGATCTGTGTTTCCAGTGTGATGATTCTGGCCGTCATTCTCGAAAGCATCCCGTGATGCTACTTAGTAGTAGGTATTCTATTCCTGGGTTCTTGAACCCGAGATTCACTCTACTTACTTCATGTTGATAGTGTTTGCTAGTTCCTTTAGGATAATAGTAACCTTTGCGATAGTCCTCGAGGTTCATGGTACATCCTTCTTCCAATTACCATGAATCATTCTTGGCAGGAGTTCTTCTGAACCAAAAGATGACAACAAGAGTGCTCTCGATGAGTTCTCCATGCTATATTGTGACTCTGCCAGCTCAACCTTTCTGCATGGGTTATCCGGAAGAATTATGTTGAACTTGGTTCGACATACTAATCTATGCATCCACAACTCATAAAGTTATATGTTCCTTTGAGTTGTCCCTCTTTAGTTGTCTACTGACCTTCGTCTATCAATTGATAGTCAAGAGTATGCATGCATTCGTTTATCGATGCCTATTACTCTTGTGGTCCGTCAAGCCATTCTATCGGGGAATGACTAGGAGAAACAAACTCCAGTACCTCTTCCATATCCAGGATTGGGTCAAAGAAGTTGTGCTCCGCAGAACAAATTGCTAATCCAGCTTTTGCTCTGTTCTACCTTGGAGTATTACCATCTTTTATATCGGGATTGTTATAGGAATTGCACACCATCCTATGAACTCTTGGTACAGTGATACTTCTTGCCATCATTGTTCATTCCTCGGTTCCTGTGTTATTGTAACCGGAATGCCGACAAATGAATCATGGCGTGTGAAATCAATAGTGCTAGCAACTCTGTTGCTTGGTAGTTAAATGGACGATAACCTCATTCTTAGCGTGTTGATTATTGAATCGTCACCCTAAGACTGATTGTGCTACCTAGTCCCTATTCTGGTGCACTCCTCGCCCAATGAGTTAGGAATTATTTCAAGCCCTCACTCATTTGATCATATCATCTTGCCCTCAAAAACGAGATTGTTCTCGAGCTTAGTAACATACCGGTGGTTCGTGATTTTCCGAATATCTTCTCGGAAGTATTACCAGGTTGTCCCCTGACTGTTATGTTGAGCTCGTGATCAAGTTGGTTTCTTGTGAACCACCCTCTCTCCAAGAATCGGTGTTAGATATCCCTGAGCTAGTTGGTTAAGCTAGACAACAACTTGGAGAGTTGGAAGATAAAAGCTTGCCTGACTTAGTTCGTTCCAAAGGGATATTCTTGTGTAGTGTGTGTTGAAGAAAGATGATATCTTCATCGATTGGTCCCTGTGATCAGTTGCTGGACCTATTGTCTTGTCAATCCTTTGAATTGAGTGTGGTCTATCGTCAAATCAAATCAGTACCAACGATGCTCGTAATGTTGTCTTACTCGTGGTTGATCCCTCGAGCATACACCATTACATCTTTGGTCTGACCAATGCTATCACCGTGTTCACATGATGGTGGAAGTCCAGTGATATGGAAATTCCGATGAGTTGCTGTTGAGCCCATCAGTAGCATTTTGTCTCCCCCCATGAATCATGTTGAACATCAACCTAGTGTTGAAAATTTTGTAAGCAATGTCTTTGTGCTATGTTCATGAAGCCTATGTTTGGATGAGAGTAGTGACTTCCTCTAATTCATGTGCATCTGATGTAAGTTGCCGCCATGGATTCGAGGAAGATTGTTTTGTTTCCTTGGAATCATCCCAAATTAGTCATGCACACGTGCGAAGTATTCTGTAGTCTGGAGGCTTGCAACCTTCATTCTATATGTGTCCCTAGCACACTAAGCCACTGATTGACTTGTTCAAGGAAAAGAAGTCTATGCTTGGGATCTAATCCATGGACTTGCGTAAAGACTTCGATATCCTCGATGATGATTCCCCACCGGAACTCGGTAGTGTTTTATTGTAAGACTACCATGTGATCATGTTTGTCTGGGACAACATGTTCACATGTGTGTAGCAGAACCAGCTCATGTTTTGGAGCTTGCTATCGTAGTTCACTCCCCGAGAATCTCGCAACGTCATCTCGTCGATTTGTGTTGCAAACTTTCATTTTTCTTCCTAGACTCGATGAGTCTAGAATATCCTGACACCAACCAGATCTGAATCTCAGGCAGTTATGATGGTTGGAACATTTCCCAAGAACTATAATATTGGTCCCTCGATAACCGGTAAAGTGGATGTCGTGGCCAACACACCCCGCCGGGAGACCTAATATTGTAGTATCTTGATTGGAGAAGTTGGCCACCTCCCCATAAGGATTTCGTAGGATTTACTCCCTAGTCGTTCCTTATGGATTTTTGTGTTTCCGAAGTCCGACCTTTTACTTGATGTTCTAGATATCAAACCATAATTGTCTATGGATTACGCTAGCACATCAAGGAGAACATTAGAAGCGGAGTGCTAAATGTCTCTCGGTCGATCATCTAGATTTTATTTCCTTGGCCCCGCCAAGGGTGAAATCTGAGAAAGTGTTATCTTCCTTTGCATCTGCATCATCCATCATCATTCATCATGGTAGCAAGTTGTGTTGCATGGATCCTTGACACGGATATTGGTAAAATCTTGATGATTATGGAAATGCTCAAGTTCTTGAGAGCACGCACAAGCGCTAGGTGTTATCATCGACACTAATTGGGATGCTCTCAGTTTGCTCGGCAATGCTATGACCTTTTCAAACAGTGAATTCACTCTCTATTGTTGGGTTCTTCCCCAGTTACCAGAATCATTCCCAGCATTTGCATTTTGTTCCCAGCTTGCACCGCCAATGTGCCATTCTACCATGGGTCTCCTCCATTTCCGTTGATAAGCAAAAATCATCCATTGCATTGTCTTCAACAAGGTAGTCCACATCATCCATTCTAGTCCGGGTGTACCATTCCTTTGCACTCCGCCAAACGATCGCTCGAGAATTGCCTTAGGCTGGTTTAAAGAGTTTCAATGATCTTTGAATCAAAGGTAATTCTTTTGCCACTTAAGGGGATATATCTACGAGTCACGGTTCCTAAGGTGTCTCGTTGTGGTATCATGTCAACTTAACTCCTCGCTACGTTGACAACCGTTCACCACCCTCTTAGTTGTGGAATTGTTGCCTACCTAGTAAACCTTCGTCATCCGTTTCACTCCATCCCTCTAGATGTGTGCTTCGTCTCTCAGCTCAAGAGATGCTGCTATGTCTCATTTCGTGAGTTAATCCTGAGTTGTTCGACCTTCGAGAAGAACGATTCTTTTAGGGTCTTTCCTTCCTCTCGTTGTCATGATAGTTGGAGTTCTCAGAGCAAGACTTCGAGACAATGATGGTGAACGAATCAACGTTCAGTTGAAGTGCACCCTGGATCGTGAAGATTATACTAGTTTGCGTTTCCCCTTCATCTTACCCTACGCTTGAATCTCGAGACGAGATTCTTGTTTAGTGGGGGTGAGTTGTCACATCCCTAGTTCTGGCCTGACCTATGCTTGCTTCCATGTGTGCATCATGTTTAAAGTTCATGAAATTTGAAATGGGGATGACCAAGCCCTAGCACCAAAGCAATGCAAATAGGTTCAACTTCAAAATATTTTCAAAGAACCCAAATTGGTTTGCAAAAATGTTCATGATTAATGGAAAAGGGTGAAAACCATACCCAGAGATGATGGATATTTTTCCAAGACATTTTTGGATTTTTGAGTAAACCATATTGTATTTGAATTGGGGCATTTAAATACTGTTAATATTTTTAAATGCTCCAACAATTCTGAAAATAGTTGAGGGCCTCTGTAATAATTCAGTTAATGCCCACAATTATTTTCAGGATTTATTAAAATGATTTGGTTTATAAACTAAGTCAAAACAGAGCAAATAAATAGAAAAACAGAAATAAAAGAGAGAAGCCCAGCCACTTACCTGGCGCTCACCTGCAGCAGAGCCGGCCCAGCTTCCGTTCCGGCCCAGCCCACCACCGCCTCCCCCCTGTCGTCTTCCTCCTCGCCAGAAGGACAGAGGCGTGTCGCCCGCGCGCGCGCTTGCCCCTGGCCACCTCCTGCTTCCTCCCCGAGCCCTCTAGCAACGCCACGGAGACGCCCTCGACCCCCTCGACCGCTATCCCTTCTCTCTGCTCGCTCTAGCTCTCTCCCTCCCTCGATTTGGAGCACCACCGAGAGCCATCGGAGGGCGCCGCCGTCGCATCCATAGCCACCGGCCACCCCTCGCCCTTCCGCTGAGCTCAGGAGCTCCGCCTCGACATCCTCTTCCTCCCCACCGAGCCAAGCCCCTCGGGAAGCTCTGCATCGCCTCCACGCCATCGTCTTCGTCCTCGACCGCCGCCGATGGTCGCCGTCGATTCGCCGCCGTTCGTGCTTCCCCGAGCTCGCTGACCCTCCCTGCATGATCCCCGTCAGCCCCTGCTTCGTTTCCCCCTAACCCCATGTTCGATTTCGAGCTCTAGCTAGCCCCCACCACCTTGCCCGAGAATCTCTCGCCGCCGGCCATGGCGTGGCTGTGGCCACAGCCACCGCAGCTCGTTCTCGAGCCCACCGTCGTGCTCACCACAGTCCCAAGAGCACATAGCACTCACCAACGCCTCCCCTGGCGCCCTGCATCGCCTAACCCGTCGTTGCCGTAGCTCCGGCCGCCGCCTAAGTGGTCGCCGCCGTCGACCCCGGCCTCCCTGTGCCCAGCTGTGTGCGCCCCTAGATGCGCGGGAGCACGGGCTCCCTCTCGGTGCCCTCAGCGCGACCAGCCGCGGGCTGTAGCGCCGTCCCGAGCAACTCCGGCGAGGTCTCGCCGACACCGTCGTCGCCGGCGTCACTTGCTGACGTGGCTGGCTTAATTAGCCACTAAACACCGCACCGTGTCACTGGCACTGGGCCCCACGCTTTAATTAATCTTAGTTTATTTTCTGTTTAGTTTAATCTAATTGAAGTGGCCCCACGCGTCAGTTTTGACTGTGCTGACGTGGCCGTTGACTAGGCCCACACGTCAGCGGCACTAACCAGCCCCAGTCACTGACCAGTGGACCCCACTGGTCAGGTTTGACCAGCAGCAGCGTCTGTTGACCTGCTGATGTCATAGTGACGCAATGCTGACGCCATAAATCATTTTCTGGATTTATTATATTCAGGAAATTTCAGAAAATACCCCAAACTTCTAAAAAATCATATAAAATCAACCGTAACTCCAAATGAAACAAATTATATATGTAAAATGATCAGAAAAATCTAATCTATCCATATGTACCATTTCCATGCATGTTAGAACAACTTATCACTACTGTTTAGGACAAATGAAGTGAATGGCATTTAAATAATCACATATGGAGTTTGAATTTGAATCTTGTATTCAAACCAACCCCATTTAACTTGTTGCTAGATGCATTAGCCCAAAACACATTCATTTTGCCATGTCATGATCATGCATCATATTGTGCATTGCATTGATTGTGTTCCCTTCTGTGTTGCCGGTATTTGTTCCCTCTTGATAGACGTGATACGATGATGTGATCATTGACACTGATGAAGACTCAATGCTATCTTCAGAAGTGCCAGGCAAGCAAAACCCCCCTTGTTCATTCCGATACAATCCCACTCTCTCGCTTCTGCTCTCTTTTACTGCATTAGGACAACAACGATTCAACTGTTACTTGTTGCGGTAGCTGAACCCCTTTATCCTCTGCATGACCTGTCATTGCCACAGTAAATAGATGAAACCCACTAGCATGAGTAGGAGTTGTTTGAGCCCTGTTGTGCCTACTCATTCATGCTTGTTTGTCATGCCTGCTACTGCTTAGAGTTGAGTCAGGTCTGATTCATCGGGGATGAATCAGAGGTGTGCGAACATGTCCTACTGTGTGTGAGCTAAGTGTGTGAACACGATTTGGTAAAGGTAGCGGTGAGAGGCCATGTAGGAGTACATGGTGGGTTGTCTCATTGCAGCCGTCCTCAGGAACTGAGTTCTGTGTTTGTGATCCATGATTCAGCTACTACCACGCATTGGGCCCGAAACCAATGGACCCTCTCGGCTTCTTATTCACCCTAGTCCTCTGTCCAGGAGTCGCAAGTAGTTTCTGGTGTTTGTAGCCTACTGGAGGCCATGGACAGCGCTGACCGTAGGGGTGGGCTGTGATGCGGTAGGTACGTGGCACGGTGTACCGGATACCCGTTAGGTATCTCGGGAACCCTGTTCACATCGTTTGGGGCTGTGAGCGAAACTCCGGCCGGATCTCCTCATGGATGGAACCCGAATAGGCGATAAACCTGGACTAGAGACTCGAGTGTTTAGGTAGGCCGTGGCCGACACCCACGTTGGGCTTCCGCTTGAAGGTTGCCGAGTACATGTCGTGTAATCGGCGGTAAGTGGTGAGAGCGTGTGTGAAGAAGTACACCCCTGCAGGGTTAACTTTATCTATTCGAATAGCCGTGTCCGCGGAAAAGGACTTCTAGGTTGCTTATATCAATTCATAGACAAGTGAAAGTGGATACTTTAAAATGCGCAAGATAAGCGTGAGTGCTATGGATGGCGTTCTCGTAGGGAGACTGGAGCGGATCCATAGTGGTGTATTGGTTGGTGAATATGTGGACTCGTGTGCGCCACCTCAAAAGAGTTACTTGCAATAGTAGATCAGGATAGCCACCGAGTCAAAGCTGGCTTGCTGCAGTTAAACCCCACCATCCCCTTTGTTGATAATGATGCATATGTAGTTAGTTCTGATGTAAGTCTTGCTGGGTACATTTGTACTCACGTTTGCCTATTTTATGTTTTGCAGAGAGACTTCAGTCTCACTAGTAGTTTCGCGTGGACTTCGACATTTAGCTTGTTACCTCAGCTATGATCTTGTGCCCTCGGCAGGATCTGATAGATAGTCAGGCTTCTCAGCCTTTCCCATTTATAGATGTCTGTACCCAGACATGTTAAGCTTCCGCTTGTGCTTTGACTTGTATGCTCTGATTGTTGGGTCATGAGACCCATGTTTGTAATATCTCGCTCCTCGGAGCCTATTGATTAAATACTTGAGTTGTAGAGTCATGTTGTGATGCCATGTTGTATTGCACATATCGAGCATATTGTGTGTATGTTATTGAAATGCTTGGTATGTGTGGGATCTGACTATCTAGTTGTTTATCTTTAGTAGCCTCTCTTACCGGGAAATGTCTCCTAGTGTTTCCACCGAGCCATGGTAGCTTGCTACTGCTCCGGAACACTTAGGCTGGCCGGCATGTGTCCTTCTTCGTTCCTGTGTCTGTCCCTTCGGGGAAATGTCACGCGATGAATACCGGAGTCCTGTTAGCCCGCTACAGCCCGGTTCATCGGAGTCCTACTAGCCCAGTGCTACAGCCTGGATTCACCCGCTGATGACCGACACGTTCGATGCTGGGTCATGGATGCCTGTCCCTGTAAGTTTGGGCCACTTTGGGTTTACGACTAGCCATGTCAGCTCGGGCTCCTTATCATATGGATGCTAGCGACACTATCATATACGTGTGCCAAAAGGCGCAAACGGTCCCGGGCAAAGGTAAGGCGACACCCGTGGGAATACCGTGCGTGAGGCCGCAAAGTGATATGAGGTGTTACATGCTAGATCGATGTGGCATTGAGTCGGGGTCCTGACAACTGCTCAGCAGTCGGCCCGAATCTCGGGGGCTACACCTAGTGGGTAAGCTGGCACACCACCACGGAAGATTGCAAACAAGATAAGAGTTTTGTCCGGCTGCTAGCAGCCGGCAGAAGAGGAAAAGAAGAAAAAAGGCGCTGCAAGATGCCTCACCGCCTGGCCGGTCGAGCCTGACGAGCCGGGAGGCTCCAAGGCTACATCCAACGGGTGCGCCGGCGCGCTCCGCGAGCGCCGAGTCGCGCCGGCTGTCTTCGACGACCGCAACTACACAAAAATCAATATGAGCTCTTCACCCGCATATTTTTTGCACCACGCAAGCACGGATAACCCCGAGCGATGCTCGGGGCTGTCTCCACATTTTATTACAGTAGCATCACTGTTCGCCCCGGCGCCAACCAAGGTTGGCCCGGGGGCTGACCGCTTGGCCTGAGACATTAGTTTCCACAGACGGCTTAGTACTATATGCAATACCAAAGGCTCACTCTTAATCACAGACCGCAGAGCGGCTTTCCGACTAGCAAGAGTGAACGCTGGAGGCCACCCACGCGAAAAACGTCCGGGAAGAAAAACGGATCGGGCGATCCGGCCGTTTCCTTTACAAGTATCTTCTCGGTCGAATCTGCTCCCAGACTCTGAGTACTATACACTCCACTTCGCGGCCCACTCTCAGCCACAGACCGCAGAGCGGCTGTCCGGCGAGCGAGAGCACAAGCCAAAAAGCGGAGAGAACACGAAAAAGATTTAAGGGCGCTCGGACGAAACCGAGTCGGCACCCTCCGCATAAAAACTTGCAATGCTAAAAGCAAACATTTGATATATCTGCGTGGACTAACTTTGTCTTTTTCATGATCATTTCCATGAACATTCGCCAAAAAAACCTCCGCCCAACTTTGCCAAGTTACCCGGAGGCTTGGGGGCTACTTTCGGAGTAATTGGCCACGGGTACCCCGAAGACGGCGAGACAATAATTCAAGACATCGGGGCTAGCAAAGCCCCTCAGTCCAACTACCTAGCCGGCTGCTGGCTGCTGACTGCTCCACCAGGCCGACTGCTGGCTGCGGACCGCTCCACCAGGCCGGCTGCTGGCTACCGACTACCCGACCAGGCCGGCTGCTGGCTGCCGACTGCCCGACCAGGCCGACTGCTGGCTGCTGACTGACCAACCAGGCTGGCTACTGGCTGCCGACTGCTCCAGCCAGCCGGCTGAGTAGGAGTGCTATATCTCCGGAGAGCCCCGAACCTGGGTAAACTAGTGCGTGCTACTCGCATACCCGTCCCTGGATATTCCGGCAGCAGTCTTGCCCTCACACGGAGCTACCTCGTGGCAAATGTCATCTTGCACCTCCCATGAGAATACCACGACATCATGTGCCGTCCATCAATAAAAATCTTGTTAGCGGTTTCCATTTATGTCGAGATGGTTTTAAGTTGGTTTTCGAATCCAATAAAGTTGTAATTTCTAAGTATGGACAATTTGTTGGAAAAGGCTATGAGAGCGGAGGCTTGTTCCGCCTGTCTTTGTCAGATATTTGCACTAAAGTTATTAATAATGTTTGCCACGACAATGAGTCTGATATTAGACATTCACCACTTTGTCACATTAACTTTGGTTGCATGAGCGGCTAGCCAATATGAATTTAATTCCGAAAATCTCTACTGTCAAAAGCTCTAAGTGCCAAGTATGTGTGCAAGCTAAGCAACCTCGCAAGTCCCATAAGACTGCAGAGGCAAGAGACTTGGCGCCACTAGAGCTTATACATTCTGATCTTTGTGAGATGAATGGCGTGTTGACAAAAGGTGGAAAGAGATAATTCATAACATTGATTGATGACTACACCTTCCATCTATACGATGTGAACGATGCATTCTCTCCTCTTGTATTCCAAGTACTTATATGGACCTTCCTGGTAGCCAAATGCTGTCAGAAAGATTTGAATGTACTTGATGAAAAGATCCTGATCACTCAACTGCTGACCAGGCTGAGATGCAAATAGAAGAGCTTCACGGATCCTGCGCATGAAATCCATAGCAGCCAAGAATGCGTTCGCTACACATGTACCTGCAAAAAAGGATACATT
The DNA here is from genome assembly GCF_002162155.2 of Triticum dicoccoides. NCBI lineage: Eukaryota > Viridiplantae > Streptophyta > Magnoliopsida > Poales > Poaceae > Triticum > Triticum dicoccoides. The sequence goes on from NC_041386.1 coordinate 571,680,745, forward strand.
AATATAATATATTGCCCAGGCAAGGCAGCACCCAACTAGAAATCAAGTATGCGTGCGCCACGCATGTAAATACTCAATCGCATTAAACCAACGCTTACATCGTAAGCCCATTAATTAACACTAATTAACTAACCTAAGTCCAAGCCAATGAGCAAATACTCCCTCCGTCTGGAAATACTTGTCATCAAAATAAATAAAAGGGGATGTATCTAGATGTATATTAGTTCTAGATACATCGATTTTTATCTATTTTGATGACAAGTATCTTTGGAAGGAGTGATAGTTGTGATTTCTTTCCTCCTTTTAAGTGCGTCAATCTCTTGTTGGCTGAGCAATATGGGACTAAAAAGAAAGCAGAACTATTCTGACGAAAGCAAGATTAACTAACCTACAGTAAGTCCTAAGCCCATAAGCAAGTAGTTGTGATTTGTGAATCGGTGTGCACGTAGGACCGGCTGCAAAGCATCTCAAGCATGCAACCAATACATTAGCGTATCAATTATGATTACATACCAAAGAATGTCTTATATGTATAAATGGATGCCCAGGAATAGGAAACAACACAGAGCGCGATTGAAGGCGGTATTTTAGAAACACCGTGATCATTAGGAGGCGTTCTTCATAATTGTGTTCTTCAGAATCAGAGGCGATTTGCAAATACGCCTCCAAAGCTTCTTACATTCTAAGGCGGTTTGGAAAAATGCCTTCAAAGGTGCATACAACCGAGGCAGTTTGGAAAAATGCCTCCTTTCCACAAGCGTGTTATAGTGTCCATCCGAAAATCCTAGGTTTAACCATAATTGTACGATTTCTACATATTTAGTAAGGAAAGCCTACATTAAGACCTGGCCTAGGCAATCACCACCTAGTTACGATCTGTCCTAATTGTACGAGCAGCAGCAAGAAATTAAACTGAGTAACTTGTATAATTACTAGTAGCAAGTCGGATGTTAGTATTTATCATGGTCTCCTTGATTCCTGACGAGGCAATCAAGTGATTGCCGATTCACTTTGGAGCCCGACATAGCCGAGGAATACCCAGTTGGGTTCTGCGCATAGCCACAATTTATGTTTAATTAGCAATATTGTAGTAATATGCGGCAATCAAGTGACACATTATTCAGTTTAGATTGTTAAACTATGAATGTTTTTAACTATACAAACATTGACCTATATGAAAGGTGCGTATAATTATTAATATGCTTGTATAACAAAATAATATTTATATTCCCCGCAAAAACAAAATAAAATCCATTAATTTTAGTTTTACAAATATTTATATTATAATTACATATTTTTATTATTCATAAAAAATATTTCAAAATAATATGTGAACAATTGTTTATGCTCCACACATTTCTAAAATAAAACGAACAGTTGTAATATACAAAAAAATAGTTATGAACTTTTTAAAAAAAAATGTCCACCAATTTCCAACAACAGAACATTTTTATAATTATGATTTTTTTTAAATATTTTTATTATGATTATAGAAATATTTTTATCATTTATAAGAAGTAGGTTAAAGTCTTCTCTATCCTTCCTTTCGGCGTGCACCGGGAGAAGGGATAGCAGGCCTCCGGAACCCCGCCTCTCGTGATCATGTACGGGAGAGGGGCGATCAGGTTTTTGGGGAGCGCACTCGCGCGACTGCTGGCAGCGACGACTTTGCAAACGACGACTTCTTCCCCGACCTCGGCAACCTCATCCTCGACGACATGGGCGACAACGTCAACGCCGGCGGTGCTGCACCCACTGCACCGTATGTTATTCTATCCTTCTTGTTCAAGATTGTGGTAGAATTCATGTTTCTAGTATGTGCCCTAGATGTGATCTGTTCATCTACTATGCTAGTTCGCATTATTAGTTTAATCTCTGCTATTGCTGTCATGATCTATTTCCTATTTATTCGGATTAAATCTCGTAGTATTTTGCTCATTTTTTCCAACAATTCAAAAACCTGATTATAGGCAATTTACTCCGAGTGGTTTTGCTGCGCATTTGAAGCCGCCTGCCTTTAAGGGGGCGCAATATAAGTGGTGGCGTACGAGAGCAGTCTACTGGTTTCAGACCATGGGCTGCTATGACGCCACCAAGGGCAAGCCTGAGGGCGATCTTAATCCAGCACAGCTGGAAGCTTTTGAGAAGATCGATACCCTCTTTAAAGGCGCTCTTCTGAGTGTTTTTGGTGACTCCATTGTGGGTTCATATATGTCGTTTGACAACGGCAAGGACATGTGGGCTGCGCTCGAGGCCAAGTTTGGTGCCTCGGACGCCGGCAGCGAGTTGTACGTCATGGAGAAATTCTATGACTACAAGATGACTGATGAGCACCCTGTTATACAGCAGGCTCATGAGATACAGTCGCTCGAAAAAGAACTCGAGTACTTCAAGTGTGTGTTGCCGGACAAATTTGTTGCCGGAGGCATCATTGCCAACCTTCCACCTTCGTGGAACAATTTTGCTACTTCCCTGAAACACAAGAGACAGGAGTTTTCCATTGCGGATCTCATTGGTACTCTTGATGTTGAAGAGAGGGCGAGAGGAAAGGACACACGTGCTCAAGCTGCTGAGGGAGGTTCTAGTGCCCACATGGTACAGAAGAAGAACTTCCATCCAACAAGTTCAAAAATAACAAGAACAAAACTCAGGGCAAGGCAAGTTTGATACAAAGAACAAGCCATCACATTCTACTAACTTCAAGAAGAATTCTCATAAGGGGAAGGGACTTTGCCATGTCTACGATGATCCTAATCACTGGGCTCCGAAGTGTCCTAACCGCTTTGAGCAGCGCGAACATGAGAAGATTGACAAGTCCGCTAATGTTTTCATCGGTGATACTGATATAAAGGAATCAGGGTACGGTATTTTTCCTACCATCCTTTCAGTATTCCAAACCCCTGATTGGTTAATTGACACCGATGTCAACGTACATGTTTGTGCTGACGCCTCCATGTTTTCTTTTTACCAGGCCACTGGGAATTCTCCCGAGCTGATGGGGAACGGGTCACATGCCATCGTTCGAGGTGTTGCTACGGTCGATCTGAAATTTACTTCGGGGAAGACCGTGCGTCTGAAGAACGTTCATCATGTGCCGTCCATCAATAAAAATCTCGTTAGCGGTTCCCGTTTATGTCGATATGGTTTTAAGTTGGTTTTCGAATCCAATAAAGTTGTAATTTCTAAGTATGGACAATTTGTTGGAAAAGGCTATGAGAGCGGAGGCTTGTTCCGCCTGTCTTTGTCAGATATTTGCACTAAAGTTATTAATAATGTTTGCCACAACAATGAGTCTGATATTTGGCATTGACGACTTTGTCATATTAACTTTGGTTGCATGACGCGGCTAGCCAATATGAATTTAATTCCGAAAATCTCTACTGTCAAAGGCTCTAAGTGCCAAGTATGTGTGCAAGCTAAGCAACCTCGCAAGTCCCATAAGACTGCAGAGGCAAGAGACTTAGCGCCACTAGAGCTTATACGTTCTGATCTTTGTGAGATGAATGACGTGTTGACAAAAGCTGGAAAGAGATACTTCATGACGTTGATTGATGACTACACCTTCCGTCTGTGCGATGTGAACGATGCATTCTCTCCTCTTGTATTCCAGGTACTTATATGGACCTTCCTCGTAACCAAATGTTGTCAGAAAGATTCGAATGTACTTGATGAAAAGATTCTGATCACTCAACTGCTGGCCAGGCTGAGACCCAAATAGAAGAGCTTCACGGATCCTGCACATGAAATCCATAGCAGTCAAAAATGCGTTCGCCACGCATGTACCTACAAAAAAGGATACATTAATATAATATATTTCCCAGGCAAGGCAGCACCCAACTAGAAATCAAGTATGTGTGCGCCACGCATGTACATATTCAATCACATTAAACCAACGCTTACATAGTAAGCCCATTAATTAACACTAATTAACTAACCTAAGTCTAAGCTAATAAGAAAATACTCCCTCCGTCCGCAAATACTTGTCATCAAAATAAATAAAAGGGGATGTATCTAGATGTATATTAGTTCTAGATACATTGATTTTTATCTATTTTGATGATAAGTATTTTCGGACGGAGTGATAGTTGTGATTTCTTTCCTCCATTTAAGTACGTCAATCTCTTGTTGGCTGAGCAATATGGGACTAAAAAGAAAGCAGAACTATTCTGACGAAAGCAAGATTATCTAACCTACAGTAAGTCCTAAGCCCATAAGCAAGTAGTTGTGATTTGTGAATCGGTGTGCACGTAGGACCGGCTGCAAAGCATCTCAAGCACGCAAGCAATACACTAGTGTATCAATTATGATTACATACCAAAGCATGCCTTATATGTATAAATGGATACCCAGGAATAGGAAACAGCACAGCGCCCGATTGAAGGCGGTATTTTAGAAACGCCGTGATCATTAGAAGGCGTTCTTCATAATCGTGATCTTCGATCACCTCAAAACATCTACTTGTTACATGCTATTCTAAAAAACGCCTTCGAAGCTACCTAGAATCTGAAGAGATTCGGAAAAACGCCTGCAAAGCTACCTAGAATCATAGGCGATTTGCAAATACGCCTCCAAAGCTGCCTACATTCTAAGGCGGTTTGGAAAAATGCCTTCAAACGTGCATACAATCGAGGCAGTTTGGAAAAATGCCTCCTTTCCACAAGCGTGTTATAGTGTCCACCTGAAAATCCTAGGTTTAACCATAATTGTATGATTTCTACATATTTAGTACGGAAAGCCTACATTAAGACCTGGCCTAGGCAATCACCACCTAGTTAGGATCTGTCCTAATTGTACGAGCAGCAACAAGAAATTAAACTAAGTAACTTGTATAATTACTAGTAGCAAGTCAGATATTAGTACTTACCATGGTCTCCTTGATTCCTGACGAGGCAATCAAGTGATTGCCTATTCACTTTGGAGCCCGACATAGCCGAGGAATACCCTGTTGGGTTCTGCGCATAGCCACAATTTATGTTTAATTAGCAATACTGTAGTAATACGAGGCAATCAAGTGACACATTACTCAGTTTAGATTGTTAAACTATGAATGTCTTTAACTATACAAACATTGACCTATATGAAAGGTGCGTATAATTATTAATATGCTTGTATAACAAAATAATATTTATATTCCCCCCAAAAAAACAAAAAAAAACTATTAATTTTAGTTTTAGAAATATTTATATTATAATTACATATTTTTATTATTAAAAAATATTTCAAAATAATATATGAACAATTGTTTATCCTCCACACATTTCTAAAATAAAACGAACAGTTGTAATATACAAAAAAATAGTTATGAACTTTTTTATAAAAATGTCCACCAATTTCCAAAAACAGAACATTTTTATAATTATGATTTTTTAAAATATTTGTATTATGATTATAGAAATGGTTTTATCATTTATAAGTAGTATTATTTTAGTGTAATAATACATGAACAATATTTGAAAGTTGTCTTATTATTGAGATTATAATTTACATACTGTCAATAAATTTCAGAAAAATAAAAAAATGCAAAATGGGTCGTGCGGAACGCAGCTTTTCGAATCGTTGTTCACAGCTTACAACTTGCAAAAACTAAGGAGGTGTTTGATTCGGCGCTGTAAACGCAAACTAAGGAGGTGTTTGATTCGCCAACCCGCCACGGACCAGGGCGAGAAGTTGACCAAGAAGCGTGCACTGGTGCACGTGCGTGGCTTTGCCGGGACAACATGATGACGTGGGGGTTCCAGGTGGGCGCGCTCTCCGGGTGCGGCCAGGAGGTCTACGGCCCCTACCTAGTCCACCTCGGTGCCTCCACGTATCTGTTGCCCAGGAGCTCCGCGGTGTTCCAGGAACGGTGCCTCACAGCGGTGCTGCGGAAGCTCGGTGTGGGGGAAAGGTGCAGCATTGTCGGGTTAGGCTACGGCGGGACCTTGGCCTTCGAGATGGGCCACGGAACACCCGGTCCTCGTCTGGTCCGTGGTCACCTCTGGCGTTGACGTGCAATAGAAGTAGGAATCGGGGAGACAGAGAGAGGGATGGCCGTGAGCTTGGCGAGGTCCGTGCTTGAGCTACGCCGTCACCGACGAGGTCACAGCTCCGAGAATTGCCAAGAAGGTGGAGTTCGGCCCGCGCGCGCTTGAGAGAAATGGGCTACGACGGATTTGGCTATGAGTGCAAATGTATCACGGGCGCCGCTACTCGTGATGCAGAGCACGGATGGGCGGAATGGACAGCTGCAACCATGGCCGGCGGCACGGCGGGTGCTATGTTTTTCAGCAGAGGGATCTGTGACGGAGGAGATTGGGGGCAGGAAGGCAAATAGGCAGTAATGTAGTACGTATTATGGAGAGGAGGACTAACCAGTTTGCCACATTCACTGCAGTGCAACGGAGGCAGCCAGAGAAGAAAGTTGTCCGTTGGAGCGCTTGCCACATCGCGCCCGCCAGGATGCTTTGCTCGGTTCATGCAGATCCACTCTTCCGCCATAACTTGACGTGCATCTGGGTCCTTGGTTGACCACAGAGCCATGGCCTCAAGTTCCTGGAGCGTGGGAGTAGAACACTTGACCACAACAGGATCGGGGGAGCCAAGGCCATCTGAGGAAGAAACAACAAAGTATACAAGGTTAAAAGATGATGCATGGTCTATACTAAGCTGGAGAGAAAGAGGGGGAGAGAGATAGAGCGCACCGCCTCCGACCACCGGTAGTTGCACGCTTGAGTGAGTTGGTCACCAGCCTCCTTCTTCTCTTCCTTGCTTTCCTCTACTTCTCTCGGCACTCCACCTCTCCCTCTCCTACCTCTCCTCTTCTTATCGTGGCGTGGGTGCCTCTGGGCGGAGCGACATTAAATGGAACTCTGGCCGTGGGCATGGGCGCTTTTGTAGGCATTGTTGGATGCTAGCGAGCGCCAGCTGCCCAGCACCGCCCGTTGTTTCAAGGCAGACCCTCACTTCTCACACGGCTGCATGAAATGCAAGTCTGCTGTGTGGGCATGGGCGCCTCTGCCTATGACCCATCAATTCCAATATCTCTGGCTTGTTCCAGTCGGCTAACCTTTTTCACATGCAGGGGAGGTCTCCAGCAGCGAGACTGCGAGAGGCATTGCATTGGTGATGTGACATCGATCTCATCGGTGTTCGATGGTGGTCGTAGCTGCGGTAGACCGGTAGTGGTAGCTATGGTCTTTAAAGCGACATGGAGGATTTTGCTGGTTGTATTTAGCCAAACGTCATATTAAAGCTACATGGAGCATATATACAGCTGCCATCTGAGGAACAAAGTATATAGGTTAAAAGATAATGCATGGTCTAGTACTAAGACTGAGAGCAAGAGGGGGAGAGAGAGAGAGTTGTCACAAGGCTGTCCTGCTGGCGGAGCCAATGGGTGGCATGGTCAAAATCAAGCCGTATGTTGCATCGAGTTGCATCAAGATACAGAGGATGGGACAGACTGGTGAGATCAGAATCAAGCCGTACGTACGTTGCATGAGAGAGAGAGAGGATGGGGTAAGATGGTCAGAAGAGGCGGGTAACAGGGCGTGTCCTCTGTGTTGCAGCGAATAGGATGCTCGACGATGCTAGGTTCCGTCCAGCAGTGAGAGAAATTCGTGTCACTGTGTGTGTCCTTGTTGTTGGAATTTTGCTAGTAGGCCTTTGGCCCAAAGCCCAACTAAAATTCTGAAATTCTCTTGGCCCATTCATGCACACATGTGAGTGGAGTGAGTGAGACTAAAGTTTAGTCCTACCCCGGAAGTTGAGAGAGAGTTGCACCTCTTTATAAGGTGAGCTCTTCTACCACTTGTATGAGCATGAGAAGAGGAGACCTACACGTGCGCTCCTCCTCCTCGCATGCCTCGCGACGCCACGCCTCGTCACGACGCGACGCGTCGCGCCGCGGGTTGCGGGATTGAGCCGAGCCGAGGACAGAGATATGCACGTTGTCTATATTTTTGCTGCTCGGGAAAAATTAATCAGTCATTAATTAATAATTAATGGACGCATTAATTACTGAACTGTTTCCGAATCTTTTGGATCGTGACGACTCGGACGTGGGATTTACTCCTACGACCTACCCGGCCCGCACTATATAGTCAGGCAGACATCTACCCTAGCCGCTGCCGCTTCATATGGTTTCTCACCACCGTTCCAGATCATTGCGCCGCCAAGCAAGTCTTCTCCATCCCTCCCAAGGGAGTCCTGGATTAGGGGGTCTCCAGACAGCCAGACTATATCCTTTGGACGGACTGTTGGACTATGAAGATACAAGATTGAAGACTTCGTCCCGTGTCCGGATGGGACTCTACTTGGCGTGGAAGGCAAGCTAGGCAATACGGATATGTATATCTCCACCTTTGTAACCGACCTTGTGTAACACTAGCCCCCTCCGGTGTCTATTTAAATCGGAGGGTTTTAGTCCGTAGGACAACATACAATCATACCATAGGCTAGCTTCTAGGGTTTAGCCTCTCCGATCTCGTGGTAGATCAACTCTTGTAATACACATATCATCAAGAATAAATCAAGCAGAACATAGGGTTTTACCTCCATCAAGAGGGCCCGAACCTAGGTAAAACATCGTGTCCCCTGCCTCCTGTTACCATCCGCCTTAGACGCACAGTTTGGGACCCCCTACCCGAGATCCGCCGGTTTTGACACCGACATTGGTGTTTTCATTGAGAGTTCCTCTGTGTCGTCACTATTAGGCTTGATGGCTCCTTCAATCATCGATAGCGATGCAGTCCAGGGTGAGACTTTTCTCCCCGGACAGATCTTCGTATTCGGCGGCTTCGCACTGCGGGCCAACTCGCTTGGCCATCTGGAGCAGATCGAAAGTTACGCCCCTGGCCACCAGGTCTGGTTTGGAAGCTTAAACTACACGGCCGATATCCGCGGAGACTTGATCTTCGACGGATCCGAGCCCCTGCCTTGTGCGCCACACGGCCACGATGAGTACGATTTAGCTCTACCATCGGACAGTGTTCAGAAGATCGCACCGGCAACCACTCTGACCCTCAATTCGGAACCAGTCGCGCCATCCATGGACGGGTGGATAGACCCCGCCATGAAAGTCGTACCCTCAGCGGTGATCGAGCCGAATATCGATCTTACCTTTCACGAGAGCCGTGTTGCCAAACTGTCGGATCCTTCTCCGACCACGGACTCCGAACCGCCTGCGCCCGTGCCTATCGAATCTGGCTGGGCGCCGATCATGGGGTTTACCTCCGCGGATATTTTTCAGCACTCGCCCTTTAGCGACATACTGAACTCATTAAGGTCTCTCTCCTTGTCAGGAGAGTCCTGGCCGAACTACGTCCGGCAGGATTGGGATGCGGATGACGAAGAAATTCGCCGCCCACCCACCACCCACTAAGTAGCCACTATCGATGGCTTAACCGACATGCTCGACTTCGACTCCGAAGACATCGATGGTATGGACGACGATGCGGGAGGCAAAGAGGAACCACTGCCCACAGGGCACTGGACAGCCACCTCATCATATGACATATACATGGTGGACACACCCAAAGAAGGCAATGGCGACGGGATAGCGGAGGATGACCCCTCCAAGAAGCAACCCAAGCGCCGGCGTCAGCGGCGCCGCTCTAAGTCCCGCCAAGGCCAAAGCGGTGATACCGGCACTGGAGATAATAGCACTCCGGACAGTGCCGAAGACAACAACAATCCCCTCCAGCAATATTTAGAGCGGGAGGATGGAGAAGCCAGCCCTCCTAAGAGAGCGGCAGATGGAGAGGCGGAGGATGATAATTACATGCCTCCCTCCGAAGACGAGGCAAGCCTCGATGATGACGAATTCGTCGTGCCAGAGGATCCTATCGAACAAGAGCGCTTCAAGCGCCGGCTTATAGCCACGACAAATAGCCTTAAGAAAAAGCAGCAGCAGCTTCAACCTGATCAAGATTTTCTAGCTGACAGATGGACTGAAGTCTTCGCGGCCGAGGAATATAAACTCGAACGCCCCTCCAAGAGTTACCCAAAGTGCAGGTTGCTACCCCGACTGGAGGAGGAAGCACCGAAACCTACAGCCCCGGCGTATGACGCGGCTGATCGGCCACCTCATGGCCGCGACAGAGAGGCATTCCAGCCAAAAGCTCAGCCCGCACCCCGACGCCATTCAAATAAAAAGGCACGGGGAAATACGCCAGACCTGCGAGACGTATTGGAGGACAAAGCAAAACATGCAAGATCGATCTACGGATCACGAGGGCGCGCCACTATGCGAGATGATAATCGTCACGCCGGATACAGTAAAAGTAAGTCCGGCCGGGCTGAACACAACGGGCAAGACTCATTTGAGCTGTGTCGTGATATAGCCCAGTACAGAGGCGCCGCACACCCCTTATGCTTCACAGACGAAGTAATGGATCATCAAATCCCAGAGGGTTTCAACCCCGTAAATATAGAATCATACGATGGCACAACAGATCCTGCGGTATGGATCGAGGATTTTCTCCTGCACATCCACATGGCCCGCGGTGATGACCTACACGCCATCAAATACCTCCCACTCAAAATCAAAGGACCAGCTCGGCATTGGCTCAACAACTTGCCAGCAGAGTCCATTGGCTGTTGGGAAGATCTAGAAGCCACATTCCTCGACAACTTTCAGGGCACTTATGTGCGACCACCAGATGCCGATGACTTGAGCCACATAATTCAGCAGCCATAAGAATCGGCCAAACAATTCTGGACACGGTTCCTAACAAAGAAAAATCAAATCGTCGACTGTCCGGATGCACAGGCCCTACCAGCTTTTAAGCACAACATCCGCGACGAATGGCTCGCCCGGCACCTTGGCCAGGAAAAGCCGAAATCTATGGCAGCCCTCACGACACTCATGACCCGCTTTTGTGCGGGAGAGGACAGCTGGTTGGCTCGCAGCAATAATATATCAAAGAACCATGGTACTTCGGATACCAAGGACGGCAACGGCAGGTCATGTTGCAACAAACATAAGCGCCGCATTAACAGCGATAATACCGAGGATACGACAATCAATGCCGGATCCAAAGGCTCTAAACCTGGTCAGCAGAAAAAGCCATTCAAAAGAAGCACTCCCGGCCCGTCCAGTTTGGACCGTATACTCGATCACTTGTATCAAATACACGGTACCCCCGACAAGCCAGCCAACCACACCAACAGGGATTGTTGGGTGTTCAAGCAGGCCGGCAAGTTAACTGCCGAAAACAAAGATAAGGGGTCACATAGAGATGATGAGGAGGAGCCCCGGCAGCCGAACACCGGAGGACAGAAGAGGTTCCCCCCACAAGTGCGAACGGTGAACATGATATACGCAACCCACATCCCCAAGAGGGAGCGGAAGCGTGCGCTCAGGGACGTATATGCGTTGGAGCCAGTCGCCCCAAAGTTCAACCCATGGTCCTCCTGTCCGATCACCTTCGATCGCAGGGACCACCCCACTAGTATCCGTCATGGCGGATTCGCCGCACTGGTCCTATACCCAATCATTGACAGATTTCACCTCACTCGAGTCCTTATGGATGGAGGCAGCAGTCTGAACCTCCTTATGGATGGCAGCAGCAGTCAGACCCACAAAAACGACATTTAAAGGCGTCATACCAGGTGTAGAGGCCCATTGCGCAGGCTCAGTCACACTGGAAGTGGTCTTCGGATCTCCGGATAACTTCCAAAGCGAAGACTTAATCTTTGATATAGTCCCGTTCCGCAGTGGCTACCATGCACTGCTCGGGCGAACCGCATTTGCGAGATTCAATGCGGTACCGCATTATGCATATCTCAAGCTCAAGATGCCAGGATCTCGGGGGGTTGTAGGATCGAAAGTATGTCTAGAGGGGGGTGATTAGACTACTTGACCAAATAAAAACTTAACCTTTTCTCAATTTTAGTTCTTGGCAGATTTTAGCTATTGTAGGACAAGTCAAGCAATCATCACACAATTCAAGCAAGCATGCAAAGAGTATATTGGCAGCATAAAGTAAAGCATGCAACTTGCAAGAATGTAAAGGGAAGGGTTTGGAGAATTCAAACGCAATTGGAGACACAGATGTTTTTCCCGTGGTTCGGATAGGTGGTGCTATCCTACATCCACGTTGATGGAGACTTCAACCCACGAAGGGTAACGGTTGCGCGAGTCCGGAGGGCTCCACCCACGAAGGGTAATGGTTGCGCGAGTCCACGGAGGGCTCCACCCACGAAGGTTCCACGAAGAAGCAACCTTGTCTATCCCACCATGGCCATCGCCCACGAAGGACTTGCCTCACTAGCGGTAGATCTTCACGAAGTAGGCAATCTCCTTGCCCTTACAAACTCCTTGGTTCAACTCCACAATCTTTTCGGAGGCTCCCAAGTAACACCTAGCCAATCTAGGAGACACCACTCTCCAAGAAGTAAGAAATGGTGTGTTGATGATGAACTCCTTGCTCTTGTGCTTCAAATGATAGTCTCCCCAACACTCAACTCTCTCTCATAGGATTTGGATTTTGTGGAAAGAAGATTTGAGTGGAAAGCAACTTGGGGAAGGCTAGAGATCAAGATTCATATGGTAGGAATGGAATATCTTGGTCTCAACACATGAGTAGGTGGTTCTCTCTCAGAACATATGAGTTGGAATTGTGTATGTGTTCTGATGGCTCTCTCCACGAATGAAGAGGAGGTGGAGGGGTATATATAGCCTCCACACAAAATCCAACCGTTACACATAGTTTTCCAATCTTGGTGGGACCGAATCAACAAACTCGGTCGGACCGAAAAGGTAAACCTAGTGACCGTTAGAGATTTTCGGTGGGACTGACATGCAACTCGGTAGGACCGATATGGTTAGGGTTTGGGCATAACGTAATCTCGGTGAGACCGATTACACAAACTCGGTGAGACCGAGTTTGGTAATAAGCTAACCAGAGAGTTGGTCAGGTAAACTCGGTGGGACCGATTTGCTCTTTCGGTGAGACCGAAAAGTTACAAAAAGGAAACAGAGAGTTTATACTGCAATCTCGGTGGGATCAATTCGCTCTTTCGGTGAGACCGAAAAGTTATGAAAGGGAAACAGAGAGTTTGCAATCCCATCTCGGTGAGACCGAGATCCCTATCGGTAGAACCGAATTGCTAGGGTTTGGCAGTGGCTTATGACAAGTGAAACTCGGTGGCGCCGGATAGAAAGAATCGGTAGGACTGAGTTTGGCTTAGGGTTTAGGTCATATGTGGATATGGGAAAGTAGTTGAGGGTTTTGGAGCATATCACTAAGCACATGAAGCAAGAGGCTCATTAAGCAACACCTCATCCCTCCTTGATAGTATTGGCTTTTCCTAAAGACTCAATGTGATCTTGGATCACTAAAATATAAAATGAAGAGTCTTGAGCTTTTGAGCTTGAGCCAATCCTTTGTCCTTAGCATTTTGAGGGTTCCACTTTCACCATCCATGCCATGCCAATCATTGAGCTTTCCTGAAATAGTCATCTTGGAATAGCATTAGCTCAATGAGCTATATGTTGTTATGAATTACCAAAACCACCTAGGGATAGTTGCACTTTCAATCTCCCCCTTTTTGGTAATTGATGACAACATATAGATCAAAGCTTCGACAAATGATAATAAGCATGAAATATATCGTCGCTTTGAGAAGTATGTGACAAGTAAGAGCTCCCCCTAAATTTGTGCATATTTAAAATTTGCTTTGGACTGCAAATGCACAAAGAGTTAGAGTCATGGGTTACTCTTCCATGTCACATACATCTTGGTGGAGCGCTTAAAATGATAAGAATGAAATACATGTACTCATCACCAAGAATAGTGAATGATCACATAAGATAGATAAGATGATAATATTAAGCAAACATTAAGTGTAGCTTATGATCAAACACATGATCATCAATGTCTCACGAGCAATGACATAGTATCTCACACAAAAGCAAACAAAGTTCGAAAAACCACCAAATAAAACAAGAGAGAATAAAAGTAACACTCTCTCTCGAAGCCTATGATCTATACATTTTCTCCCCCTTTGGCAACAAGTTACCAAAAAGTTCCTAGAAAATGCATAGTGCTAAGTCGACACTCAGGCTTGATCTTCAGGAGGTGGTGGAGTCCGGAGCACTCCAAGGACGAAGCCTTCTATAGACGTGGTCGGAGTCGAGGCTGAAGTGGACGCTGGAGCTGGTGGAACTAAGGTTGTAGCTGGTGCAGACGTGGTGGCTCTGGGGTCAGCAACTGGCACTGCAGACAACCTTGGACCTCGTGACACTCTGGCAAAGGCATCAGTTGTAGTCTTGCCTCTCCTCTCCTGCATGTCATCCTGGAGCTGCTCCACTACAGTCTGAATCTCTGTCACTTTGACATCCAAGTCATAAAACATTTGTTCCATGATCCTCTCTAAGCTTGCCTGGTTCTGAGTTAGGGTGGCTAGTCCTTGCTCAATCCGCAGGGTGGATGCAATCAAGTAACCAAGCTGCTCTTGTTTGGTTTTCAGGAAATATTCAGATGCCTCCTCTTGAGTAGGCATCTTGGCAGCTTTCTCCTTCCTCGCCTTCTCCTTCTTGGCTTGTGCTTGGGCAGATGATGGCTCATTCTCAGTCATGACCACTTGATTATCTTCAAAGTCTGGACGGATGGGAAGGTGTTCCTTGTCCAATAAGTATATGCCCATGCCCATCTTATATCACAGACAATTGGCTTCTTGTCTAGCAGCACTGTCTCATAAAAGTCTTGCTGCTCCTTGGTGTGAAACTTGTAGTCAACTGCAGTCCTTCTCCTTGAAGCATACGTGTCTGCTTCTCTCCACTTCCGGAGCCCTGAATCTCTCCTGAGTTTCATATCCTCAGCCACAGGATGAGCATCGTTGTGGTCTGGGATCTTGGGCTTGAGCTTTCTAAGAACATTCTCTTCTTCTTCTGCAGCTTCAGGCACTGGGGCCTTGTTCTTCTCAGTAGCTGGGATGCTTCTTGTGTTCCTCTTTGGCTTTGGCTTTGGAGCTGGCTTGGCCTTGGAAGCAGCTGCCCCTGTTCTTATGGCATCACCCATCAGCTTGGGTGCCTTAGGTGCTGGTGCAGCTACCTCTTCTTCTTCCTCCTCAAATTCCATGATGGAAGACTTGCCAAGCACTCTGGCAACAGTTTTCTTCACCCTTTCTTTCCTCTTCTTGCCTTCAGCAGCAACTGGCTCAATGGGAGTGGGCTTCTCAGTTGAAGCTCTGGCCTTTGACATAGGCTGCCTGCCTACTGGCCTTTTGATCTTCATCCCTGGTTTTATGCCCTGTGCTGGCTCAACTCTCTTGGAAGTTGCTTCCTCTTCTGCCACATAATCCTCATCTTCTGAGTCTGAGGTTCTCTTCTTTCTCTGTCTTGTGGCAGCTTTAGGCAGATTGCTAGGGGTGCTCCTGCTGCCATCATCTTAGGAACTTGAGGGACTAGTGCAGGTTTATCCGGGGTGCTATGGATATGACATATTTGATCCAGAATTTTGTTTAGGCTGGACAGTTCGTCTCTGATGCCTTTGGAGGGCGGCTTCTGCTGGCCTGGCTGAGAGCTTCTAAATCTGGCGTTTACCGCCGTGCTCTTCGGGCCGTCTTCCTTATTCCGGCGCTTGTTCTTGCTGCGTCATAATTTCCCGTTTCCATCCCTGACTTCGGAGGTACTTGGGTCGCTGGTGCTGCATCTGGCTAACCAGCTATCCTCGCCCGCGCAAAAACGGGTCATGAGGCTTGTTAATGCTGCCATTGTTCTCGGCTTTGCTTGACCGAGGTGTCTGGCAAGCCATTCGTCTCGGACACTATGTTTAAAAGCTACTAAGGCTTCAGCGTCCAGACAGTCGACTATTTAGTTCTTTTTAGTGAGGAACCTGTTCCAAAGCTTTTGGGCTGACTCACCGGGCTGTTGAGTTATATGACTTAAATTGTCTGCATCCGGTGGTCGGACATATGTCCCTTGAAAATTTGCCCGAAAGGCGTCTTCGAGCTCTTCCCAGCTTCCAATGGAGTTTTCGGGGAGGCTTTTAAGCCAGTGCCGAGCTGGCCCTTTGAGCTTGAGGGGTAAGTATTTTATGGCGTGGAGATCATCTCCTCGAGCCATATGGATATGGAGGATGTAATACTCATTTCAGACCCCAGGGTCTGTTGTTCCGTCGTACGCCTCTATGTTTACGGGTTTGAATCCCTCTGGAAATTCATGATCCAGCACCTCATCGGTGAAACATAGAGGGTGTGCGGCACCCCTGTATTTGGGTGTACCGTGGTATTCGGATGTTTGTTGTATCGCATTGTATGTTGGAGCGCGCCTGCGTGGTCCATAGATGGATCTGGTTGTGTCGTCCTTTTGATGCGAGCCCTTACGTGGATCGCGTACTGGTTTATGTGCGGCATTGATTGCCGCTTTATGTTGTCTATGAGGTCGTCTATCCGACCAAATGGCCGTTTTATTTTTTAATTGTGAAGGATCTAAGGCCTCCTCGTCGAATTTAGGTAGCAACTTTTGCTTCGGATAGCTCTTGGTGTGGCGATTACTGCCGTACTTCGCTGCTGTGTTGAGTACTTCACTCCATTTAATTTTGAGTGTGTCTTGTGCAGCCTTGAGCCTTTGCTTCTGTTTTTTCAGGCTCCTCGCCGTGGCAACAAGCCTTTGGTGGGCATTATGTTGCTCCTGGCGCCTGTCCGGTGTGATGTCGTCCGGACTGTTATCTTCGACGGGGTTGGGTTGTTTGGCTAGATTTTCCGTGTTGCCATGGTCGGGCAATGGTTCACCCTGCTCCAACGCTGAGTCTATGTGATCGTTATTTTGGACGAGGCGGGATTTGGAGCGGCGTTTACGCCTCCACTTTGACTGCTGCTCAAGGGAACCACCCTTCGCTGTGTCCTTCCGTTCCTCATCATTATTTTCTTTGGGTGTGTCTACCATGCATAAGTCATGTGATGAAATGGGCATCCAGTGCCCTGTAGGCAGTGGTTCCTCTTCGCCTCCCACATCGTCGTCTATACCGTCGATGTCTTCGGAATCGAAGTCGAGCATGTCGGTTAAGTCATCGACAATGGCTACTAAATGGGTGGTGGGTGGGCGGAGAATTTCTTCGTCATCCGCATCCCAATCCTGCCGGACGTAGTTCGGCCAGGATCCACCTGACAAGGAAAGAGACCTTAATGAGTTCAGTATGTCGCCGAAGGGCGAGTGCTGAAAAATATCCGCAGAGGTAAACTCCATGATCGGCGCTCAATCGGATTCGATAGGAATGGGCGCAGGCGGTTCGGAGTCCATGGCTGGAGAAGGATCCGGTAGTTTGGCAACACGGCTCTCGTGAAGGGTTAGGTCGATATTCGGATCGATCGCCGCAGAGGGTACGGCCTCCGTAACGGGGTCTACCCACCCATCCACAGATGGCGAAACTGGCTCCGAATTGAGGGTCGGAGCGGCTGCCGGTGCGATCTCCTGAATACGGTCCGATGGTAGAGCTAAATCGTACTCATCGTGACCGCGTGGCGCACAAGGCAGGGGCTCGGATCCGTCGAAGATCAAATCTCCGTGGATATCGGCCGTGTAGTTTAAGCTTCCAAACCTGACCTGGTGGCCAGGGGCGTAACTTTCGATCGGCTCCAGATGGCCAAGCGAGTTGGCCCGCAGTGCGAAGCCGCCGAACACAAAGATCTGTCCAGGGAGAAAAGTCTTACCCTGGACCGCATCGCTATCGATGATTGTAGGAGCCATCAAGCCTAACGGCGATGACACAGAGGACTCTTAATGAAAGCACCAATGTCGGTGTCAAAACTGGCGGATCTCGGGTAGGGGGTCCTGGACTGTGCACCTAAGGCGAATGGTAACAGGAGGCAGAGACATGATGTTCTACCCAGGTTCGGGCCCTCTTGATGGAGGTAAAACCCTACGTCCTGCTTGATTTATTCTTGATGATACAAGTGTTACAAGAGTTGATCTACCACGAGATCGGAGAGGCTAAACCCTAGAAGCTAGCCTATGGTATGATTGTATGTTGTCCTACGGACTAAAACCCTCCGGTTTATATAGACACCAGAGGGGCTAGGGTTACACAAGGTCAGTTACAAAGGAGGAGATATACATATCCATATTGCCTAGCTTTCCTTCCACGCCAAGTAGGGTCCCATCCGGACACGAGACGAAGTCTTCAATCTTGTATCTTCATAGTCTAACAGTCCGGCCAAAGGATATAGTCCGGCTATCCGGAGACCCCCTAATCCAGGACTCCCTCACAGACCCTCACTTCTCATACGGCTGCATCAAATGCAAGTCTGCTGTGTGGGCATGGGCGCCTCTGCCTATGACCCATCAATTCCAATCTCTCTGGCGTGTTCCAGTCGGCCAACCTTTTTCACATGCAGGGGAGGTCTCCAATAGCGAGACTGCGAGAGACATTGCATTGGTGATGTGACATCCCTCACATCGGTGTTTGATGGTGGCCGTAGCTGCGGTAGACCGGTAGTGGTAGCTATGGTCTTTAAAGCGACATGGAGGATTTTTCTGGTTGGTATTTAGCCAAACATCATATTAAAGCTACATGGAGCATATATACAGCCGCCATCTGAGGAACAAACAAAGTATATAGGTTAAAAGATAATGCACGGTCTAGTACTAAGACTGAGAGCAAGAGGGAGAGAGAGAGAGAGAGTTTTCACAAGGCTGCCCTGCTGGCGGAGCCAATGGGTGGCATGGTCAAAATCAAGCCGTACGTTGCATCGAGTTGCATCGAGAGACAGAGGATGGGAGAGACTGGTGAGATCAGAATCAAGCCGTACGTACGTTGCATGAGAGAGAGAGAGGATGGGGTAAGGTCCATGCATGGTCAAGCCGCTGCTTCTTATGGTTTCTCAACACCGCTCCAGATCGTTGCGCCGCCAAGCAAGTCTTCTCCATCCCTCCTTTCGGCGTGCACCGGGAGAAGGGACAGCAGGCATCCGGAACCCCGCCTCTCGTGATCCTGTACGGGAGAGGGGCGATCAGGTTTTTGGGGAGCGCACTCGCGCGACTGCTGGCCGCGATGACTTCGCGAACGACGACTTCTTCCCCGACCTCGGCAACCTCATCCTCGACGACATGGGCGACAACGTCAACACCGTTGGTGCTGCACCCGCTGCATCGTATGTTATTCTATCCTTCTTGTTCGAGATCATGGTAGAATTCATGTTTCTAGTATGTGCCCTAGATGTGATCTGTTCATCTACTATGCTACTTCGCATGATTAGTTTAATCTCTGCTATTGCTGTCATGATCTATTTCCTATTTATTCAGATTAAATCTCGTAGTATTTTGCTCATTTTTCCAACAATCCAAAAACCTGATTACAGGCAATTTACTTCGAGTGGTTTTGCTGCGCGTCTGAAGCCGCCTGCCTTTAAGGGGGCGCAATGTAAGAGGTGGCGCACGAGAGCAGTCTACTGGTTTCAGACCATGGGCTGCTATGACGCCACCAAGGGCAAGACTGAGGGCGATCTTAATCCAACACAGCTGAAAGCTTTTGAGAAGATCGATACCCTCTTTAAAGGTGCTCTTCTAAGTGTTCTTGATGACTCCATTGTGGATTTGTATATGTCGTTTGACAACGGCAAGGACATGTGGGCTGCGCTCGAGGCCAGTTTTGGTGCCTCGGACGCCGGCAGCGAGTTGTACATCATGGAGCAATTCTATGACTACAAGATGACTGATGAGCGTCCTGTTGTAAAGCAGGCTCATGAGATACAGTCGCTCGCAAAAGAACTTGAGTACTTCAAGTGTGTGTTGCTAGACAAATTTGTTGCCGGAGGCATCATTGCCAAGCTTCCACCTTCGTGGAACAATTTTGCTACTTCCCTGAGACACAAGAGACATGAATTTTTCGTTGCGGATCTCATTGGTACTCTTGATGTTGAAGAGAAGGCGAGAGCAAAGGACACACGTGCTCGAGTTGCTAAGGGAGGTTCTAGTGCCCACATGGTACAGAAGAAGAACTTCCAGCCCAACAAGTTCAAAAACAACAAGAACAAAACTCAAGGCAAAGGCAAGTTTGATACAAAGAACAAGCCATCACATTCTACCAACTTCAAAAAGAATTCTCATAAGAAGGGGAAGGGACTTTGTGATGTCTGCGGTGATCCTAATCACTGGGCTCCGAAGTGTCCTAGCCGCTTTGAGAAGCGCGAACATGAGAAGAGCGGAAAGTCCGCTAATATTGTCATTGGTGATAGTGATATGAAGGAATCAGGGTACGGTATTTTTCCTACCATCCTTTCAGTATTCCAAACCCCTGATTGGTTAATTAACACCGGTGCCAATGTACATGTTTGTGCTGACGCCTTCATGTTTTCTTCTTATCAGACCACTGGGAATTTTCCCGTGCTGATGGGGAACGGGTCACATGCCATTGTTCGACGTGTTGGTACAGTCGATCTGACGTTTACTTCGGAGAAGACCATGCGTCTGAAGAACGTTCATCATGTGTCGGAGTAATTGGCCACGGATACCATGAAGACGGCGAGACAATAATTCAAGACATCGGGGCTAGCAAAGCCCCTCAGTCCAACTACCCGGCCGACTGCTGGCTGCTGACTGCTCCACCAGGCCGACTGCTGGCTGCTGACTGCTCCACCAGGCCGGCTGCTGGCTGTCGACTGCCCGACCAGGCCGGCTGCTGGCTGCCGACTGCCCGACCAGGCCGACTGCTGGCTGCTGACTGACCGGCCAGGCCGACTACTGGCTGCTGACTTCTCCACCAGGCCGGCTGCTGGCTGCGGACTGCTCCACCAGGCCGGCTGCTGGCTGTCGACTGCTCCAGCCAGCCGGCTGCCCAAAGTCAATTGCAGCCTGACGCGACCCCGACGTGACGGCCGTACCCGGCACTGTTCATGTGTCATCCCAGCCATCATGTACAGTGTCCCTTGTCTCTGGGCACTATTTATGAAGTGACATAGGGGACAAGGATGACACCCCACCATACTCCCTTGCTCCCATACCACCACATAGCTTAGATAGTAAGCTAGCTCCACACTATATATAGCCACGTCCACCACGCCACTAGCTAGCTAGCTCATCGCTACTACTCACAGTCCAATACAGCTCCATGAGCACTTTGTACTGCCCGATGTACACCCCAGATATATACTCAGACATGCAGGAGTAGGGGTGTTATCTCTTCGGAGAGCCCCGAACCTGGGTAAACTAGCGCGTGCTACTCGCATACCCGTCCCTGGATATTCCGACAACAGTCTTCCCCTCACACGAAGCCACCTCGTGGCATATGTCGTCTTGCACCCCCCCGTGAGAATAGCACGACATTTGGCGCCCACCGTGGGGCGGTACTATGCTACCGCGCTGTTGCTGGTTTCGAAGTCCGGGCGGGACCTTCTTCATCTTCACCGCTGCGGCGTTGCGCTGTCTCTTCGATGGCGGTCGGGGGCTCGACAACGACACGCCCCCGAAATGGTCGCGAGGGGCGGCGCGTCTTCGCCGTCGACCTCGCCATCTTCGTCATCACCACTGCAACGCCGGCCGTCCGCCCGCGCACACGCCGCGCGCGGGGTCTTGCTTCAGTCGGCCCTGTTCATCCACGCGCCACTCGCGTTTGCTCTCCTCCGCGTTACGCCTTGCTCCGACCGACACGCGCGTTCGCTCCGCCATATATCATCCACACTAGCTGGCTAGATGCAAGTCAACCATAGTCAAACCATTAGCCAACCATGGTCAGATACAACCCATACACTAGCCATACTCTACTCATACATTTCTTAGATGCAAGTCATAAAATGCTCATACACCATTCCTAAGCTAACCATGCATCAGTCAATCAAAGTCAACCATTAGCCAACCATGCGCCTCACTCTGGCTCTTGCTCCGTCGCCGCCTGCGAGCATGTCCGGCCACCTCGCGCACCCCTGCGCGCTGCTCTACTCTGACCTGTGCCCTGCGCCAGCGTGTGCCGGCTCTCCCCTACGTCCGCCTCCCGCACCCTCCGGGCAGGCCCGGCCCTGCCGTCTTCGTGCGCGCCCATGGCCGAATCTCCTCCCGCCGTCTGGTCGCGCCTGTGGCGTGCCGGCTCCTGCGCCTGTCGCTCCGGTTGCCTGCCGGCTTCACACTGGCCGGCTGCTCCGTCGGGGCCCGGCACCCCCAGAACCTGCCGGCTCGCCGCTTGCACCCGCAGAGCCGAGTCCGACTCCTTTCGCGCTACGCCGGGTTCGGCTGCACCTGTGCGCCTGCTGGCTTGCCCCGTCAGGCTCCGCCTCGCCGCTGGCCCTGGCCGGATACTGCCGCGCCTGGCGGCCCCCCGCACGCGTGGCTTTGCCTGCGCACTCGCGCCCGTCCTGCGCGCCGGCTTCCGCTACCCGGCCGGCCGGTTCGCCCGCGCCGACTTCCGCCATCCGGCCTACCGGCCTCCCACGCCACATCGGCTGCCGCCCCGCCACGCCAGTCGACCCGCGCTGGCCACCGACTCCGGATCCAGCTATGCCGGCGGCCGCCGCACTGGGCCGACTCCACCCGTGGCCGCCTGCTCGCCGCTGCAGCCGGCCCCGGCCGCGTCCCTGCTGCTGCCGGCTCCGCGGCGTCCCGCCTCTGCCTTCGCCGCCCCGCGGCTCCGCGACCCCGCGCCTTCGTCGGACCGCCCGTGGCCGCCTGCCCCGCGCGCCTCCTCTACAGCCGCGCCCCGCCCGCCGGCTTCCCCAGCCGACTGGTGCCACGCGCGGCCCGGCCGGCTCCCGCGCTAGCCGACTCCTCGGCCACCTGGCCGGCCCGGCTGCCTGCCGACTATGTGCTCCCGCGCCGCCTTCCGCCGATCGACAGCTGCGGCCGGCTTCTCGTGCTAGAAGGGGCCGGCTGCCCAAGAGAAAAAAACGTGAGGTCGGCAGTGAAAGAAAAGAAAGAAGAGTCAGCGAGCCGGCTTGCGCCAAAAAAAGAAGAGATGTGAGCCGGCTGCTCGTTTCCAGACAAGCAAGAAAAGTCAGTGGCCGGCTGGCGGCCCCGCAAATAAGAAGACAAAGTAGTTGCTGGGAGATCCGGCACGACTGCTCAGCAGTCGGCCCAGATCTAGGGGGCTACACCCGGTGGATGCGCTGACGCACCCCCGTAAAGAAGAAGACAAAGTAGTTGTCGGGAGATCCGGCTCGACTGCTCAGTAGTTGGCCCAGATCTCGGGGGCTACACCCAGCGTGTGCGCCGACGCGCCCCCGCAAAGAAGAAGACAAAGTAGTTGCCGGGAGATCCGGCCCGACTGCTCAGCAGTCGGCCCAGATCTAGGGGGCTACACCCAGCGGGTGCGCTGACGCGCCCACGAAGAAGAAGACAGAGTAGTTGCCGGGAGATCCGGCCCGACTGCTCAGTAGTCGGCCCGAATCTCGGGGGCTACACCTAGTGGGTAAGCTGGCACACCACCACGGAAGATTGCAAACAAGATAAGAGTTTTGTCCGGCTGCTAGCAGCCGGCAGAAGAGGAAAAGAAGAAAAAAGGCGCTGCAAGATGCCTCGCCGCCTGGCCGGTCGAGCCTGACGAGCCGGGAGGCTCCAAGGCTACATCCAGCGGGTGCGCCGGTGCGCTCCGCGAGCGCCGAGTCGCGCCGGCTGTCTTCGACGACCGCAACTACACAAAAATCAATATGAGCTCTTCACCCGCATATTTTTTGCACCACGCAAGCACGGATAACCCCGAGCGATGCTCGGGGCTGTCTCCACATTTTATTACAGTAGCATCACTGTTCGCCCCGGCGCCAACGAAGGTTGGCCCGGGGGCTGACCGCTTGGCCTGAGACATTAGTTTCCACAGACGGCTTAGTACTATATGCGGTACCAAAGGCTCACTCTTAATCACAGACCGCAGAGCGGCTTTCCGACTAGCAAGAGTGAACGCTGGAGGCCAACCACGCGAAAAACGTCCGGGAAGAAAAACGGATCGGGCGATTCGGCCGTTTCCTTTACAAGTATCTTCTCGGTCGAATCTGCTCCCAGACTCTGAGTACTGTACACTCCACTTCGCGGCCCACTCTCAGCCACAGACCGCAGAGCGGCTGTCCGGCGAGCGAGAGCACAAGCCAAAAAGCGGAGGGAACACGAAAAAGATTTAAGGGCGCTCGGACGAAACCGAGTCGGCACCCTCCGCATAAAAACTTGCAATGCTAAAAGCAAACATTTGATATATCTGCATGGACTAACGTTGTCTTTTTCATGATCATTTCCATGAACATTCGCCAAAAAAACCTCCGCCCAACTTTGCCAAGTTACCCGGAGGCTTGGGGGCTACTTTTGGAGTAATTGGCCACGGGTACCCCGAAGACGGCGAGACAATAATTCAAGACATCGGGGCTAGCAAAGCCCCTCAGTCCAACTACCTAGCCGGCTGCTGGCTGTTGACTGCTCCACCAGGCCGACTGCTGGCTGCGGACTGCTCCACCAGGCCGGCTGCTGGCTACCGACTGCCCGACCAGGCCGGCTGCTGGCTGCCGACTGCCCGACCAGGCCGACTGCTGGCTGCTGACTGACCAACCAGGCCGGCTACTGGCTGCTGACTGCTCCAGCCAGCCGGCTGAGTAGGAGTGTTATCTCTCCGGAGAGCCCCGAACCTGGGTAAACTAGTGCGTGCTACTCGCATACCCGTCCCTGGATATTCCGGCATCAGTCTTGCCCTCACACGGAGCCACCTCGTGGCAAATGTCATCTTGCACCTCCCATGAGAATACCACGACATCATGTGCCGTCCATCAATAAAAATCTTGTTAGCGGTTCCCATTTATGTCGAGATGGTTTTAAGTTGGTTTTTGAATCCAATAAAGTTGTAATTTCTAAGTATGGACAATTTGTTGGAAAAGGCTATGAGAGCGGAGGCTTGTTCCGCCTGTCTTTGTCAGATATTTGCACTAAAGTTATTAATAATGTTTGCCACGACAATGAGTCTGATATTTGACATTCACCACTTTGTCACATTAACTTTGGTTGCATGAGCGGCTAGCCAATATGAATTTAATTCTGAAAATCTCTACTGTCAAAAGCTCTAAGTGCCAAGTATGTGTGCAAGCTAAGCAACCTCGCAAGTCCCATAAGACTGCAGAGGCAAGAGACTTGGCGCCACTAGAGCTTATACATTCTGATCTTTGTGAGATGAATGGCGTGTTGACAAAAGGTGGAAAGAGATACTTCATGACATTGATTGATGACTACACCTTCCATCCATACGATGTGAACGATGCATTCTCTCCTCTTGTATTCCAAGTACTTATATGGACCTTCCTCGTAGCCAAATGCTGTCAGAAAGATTTGAATGTACTTGATGAAAAGACCCTGATCACTCAACTGCTGACCAGGCTGAGATCCAAATAGAAGAGCTTCACGGATCCTGCGCATGAAATCCATAGCAGTCAAGAATGCGTTCGCTACGCATGTACCTGCAAAAAAGGATACATTAATATAATATATTGCCCAGGCAAGGCAGCACCCAACTAGAAATCAAGTATGCGTGCGCCACGCATGTACATATTCAATCGCATTAAACCAACGCTTACATCGTAAGCCCATTAATTAACACTAATTAACTAACCTAAGTCTAAGCCAATGAGCAAATACTCCCTCCGTCTGGAAATACTTGTCATCAAAATAAATAAAAGGGGATGTATCTAGATGTATATTAGTTCTAGATACATCAAATTTTATCTATTTTGATGACAAGTATCTTTGGACGGAGTGATAGTTGTGATTTCTTTCCTCCTTTTAAGTGCGTCAATCTCTTGTTGGTTGAGCAATATGGGACTAAAAAGAAAGCAGAACTATTCTGACGAAAGCAAGATTAACTAACCTACAGTAAGTCCTAAGCCCATAAGCAAGTAGTTGTGATTTGTGAATCGGTGTGCACGTAGGACCGGCTGCAAAGCATCTCAAGCATGCAACCAATACACTAGCGTATCAATTATGATTACATACCAAAGCATGTCTTATATGTATAAATGGATGCCCAGGAATAGGAAACAACACAGCGCGCGATTGAAGGCGGTATTTTAGAAACGCCGTGATCATTAGGAGGCGTTCTTCATAATTGTGTTCTTCAGAATTAGAGGCGATTTGCAAATACGCCTCCAAAGCTTCTTACATTCTAAGGCGGTTTGGAAAAATGCCTTCAAAGGTGCATACAACCGAGGCAGTTTGGAAAAATGCCTCCTTTCCACAAGCGTGTTATAGTGTCCACCCGAAAATCCTAAGTTTAACCATAATTGTACGATTTCTACATATTTAGTAAGGAAAGCCTACATTAAGACCTGGCCTAGGCAATCACCACCTAGTTACGATCTGTCCTAATTGTATGAGCAGCAGCAAGAAATTAAACTGAGTAACTTGTATAATTACTAGTAGCAAGTCGGATGTTAGTATTTATCATGGTCTCCTTGATTCCTGGCGAGGCAATCAAGTGATTGCCGATTCACTTTGGAGCCCGACATAGCCCAGGAATACCCTGTTGGGTTCTGCGCATAGCCACAATTTATGTTTAATTAGCAATATTGTAGTAGTATGAGGCAATCAAGTGACACATTATTCAGTTTAGATTGTTAAACTATGAATGCTTTTAACTATACAAACATTGACCTATATGAAAGGTGCGTATAATTATTAATATGCTTGTATAACAAAATAATATTTATATTCCCCGCAAAAACAAAATAAAATCTATTAATTTTAGTTTTACAAATATTTATATTATAATTACATATTTTTATTATTCATAAAAAATATTTCAAAATAGTATATGAACAATTGTTTATGCTCCACACATTTCTAAAATAAAACGAACAGTTGTAATATACAAAAAAATAGTTATGAACTTTTTTTAAAAAATGTCCACCAATTTCCAAAAACAGAACATTTTTATAATTATGATTTTTTTTAAATATTTTTATTATGATTATAGAAATATTTTTATCATTTATAAGAAGTAGGTTAAAGTCTTCTCCATCCTTCCTTTCGGCGTGCACCGGGAGAAGGGACAGCAGGCCTCCGGAACCCCGCCTCTCGTGATCCTGTACAGGAGAGGGGCGATCAGGTTTTTGGGGAGCGCACTCGCGCGACTGCTGGCAGCGACGACTTTGCAAACGACGACTTCTTCCCCGACCTCGGCAACCTCATCCTCGACGACATGGGCGACAACGTCAACGCCGGCGGTGCTGCACCCACTGCACCGTATGTTATTCTATCCTTCTTGTTCAAGATCGTGGTAGAATTCATGTTTCTAGTATGTGCCCTAGATGTGATCTGTTCATCTACTATGCTAGTTCGCATTATTAGTTTAATCTCTGCTATTGCTGTCATGATCTATTTCCTATTTATTCGGATTAAATCTCGTAGTATTTTGCTCATTTTTTCCAACAATTCAAAAACCTGATTATAGGCAATTTACTCCGAGTGGTTTTGCTGCGCATTTGAAGCCGCCTGCCTTTAAGGGGGCGCAATATAAGTGGTGGCGTACGAGAGCAGTCTACTGGTTTCAGACCATGGGCTGCTATGACGCCACCAAGGGCAAGCCTGAGGGCGATCTTAATCCAGCACAGCTGGAAGCTTTTGAGAAGGTCGATACCCTCTTTAAAGGCGCTCTTCTGAGTGTTTTTGGTGACTCCATTGTGGATTCATATATGTCGTTTGACAACGGCAAGGACATGTGGGCTGCGCTCGAGGCCAAGTTTGGTGCCTCGGACGCCGGCAGCGAGTTGTACGTCATGGAGAAATTCTATGACTACAAGATGACTGATGAGCACCCTGTTATACAGCAGGCTCATGAGATACAGTCGCTCGAAAAAGAACTCGAGTACTTCAAGTGTGTGTTGCCGGACAAATTTGTTGCCGGAGGCATCATTGCCAAGCTTCCACCTTCGTGGAACAATTTTGCTACTTCCCTGAAACACAAGAGACAGGAGTTTTCCATTGCGGATCTCATTGGTACTCTTGATGTTGAAGAGAGGGCGAGAGGAAAGGACACACGTGCTCAAGCTGCTGAGGGAGGTTCTAGTGCCCACATGGTACAGAAGAAGAACTTCCATCCAACAAGTTCAAAAATAACAAGAATAAAACTCAGGGCAAAGGCAAGTTTGATACAAAGAACAAGCCATCACATTCTACTAACTTCAAGAAGAATTCTCATAAGGGGAAGGGACTTTGCCATGTCTACGATGATCCTAATCACTGGGCTCCGAAGTGTCCTAACCGCTTTGAGCAGCGCGAACATGAGAAGATTGGCAAGTCCGCTAATGTTTTCATCGGTGATACTGATATAAAGGAATCAGGGTACGGTATTTTTCCTACCATCCTTTCAGTATTCCAAACCCCTGATTGGTTAATTGACACTGATGTCAATGTACATGTTTGTGCTGACGCCTCCATGTTTTCTTTTTACCAGGCCACTGGGGATTCTCCCGTGCTGATGGGGAACGGGTCACATGCCATCGTTCGAGGTGTTGCTACGGTCGATCTGAAATTTACTTCGGGGAAGACCGTGCGTCTGAAGAACATTCATCATGTGCCGTCCATCAATAAAAATCTCGTTAGCGGTTCCCGTTTATGTCGATATGGTTTTAAGTTGGTTTTCGAATCCAATAAAGTTGTAATTTCTAAGTATGGACAATTTGTTGGAAAAGGCTATGAGAGCAGAGGCTTGTTCCGCCTGTCTTTGTCAGATATTTGCACTAAAGTTATTAATAATGTTTGCCACAACAATGAGTCTGATATTTGGCATTGACGACTTTGTCATATTAACTTTGGTTGCATGACGCGGCTAGCCAATATGAATTTAATTCCGAAAATCTCTACTGTCAAAGGCTCTAAGTGCCAAGTATGTGTGCAAGCTAAGCAACCTCGCAAGTCCCATAAGACTGCAGAGGCAAGAGACTTAGCGCCACTAGAGCTTATACGTTCTAATCTTTGTGAGATGAATGACGTGTTGACAAAAGGTGGAAAGAGATACTTCATGACGTTGATTGATGACTACACCTTCCGTCTGTGCGATGTGAACGATGCATTCTCTCCTCTTGTATTCTAGGTACTTATATGGACCTTCCTCGTAACCAAATGTTGTCAGAAAGATTCGAATGTACTTGATGAAAAGATTCTGATCACTCAACTGCTGGCCAGGCTGAGACCCAAATAGAAGAGCTTCACGGATCCTGCACATGAAATCCATAGCAGTCAAAAATGCGTTCGCCACGCATGTACCAGCAAAAAAGGATACATTAATATAATATTTTCGTAGGCAAGGCAGCACCCAACTAGAAATCAAGTATGTGTGCGCCATGCATGTACATATTCAATCACATTAAACCAACGCTTACATCGTAAGCCCATTAATTAACACTAATTAACTAACCTAAGTCTAAGCTAATAAGAAAATACTCCCTCCGTCCGCAAATACTTGTCATCAAAATAAATAAAAGGGGATGTATCTAGATGTATATTAGTTCTAGATACATTGATTTTTATCTATTTTGAAGATAAGTATTTTCGGACGGAGTGATAGTTGTGATTTCTTTCCTCCATTTAAGTACGTCAATCTCTTGTTGGCTGAGCAATATGGGACTAAAAAGAAAGCAGAACTATTCTGACGAAAGCAAGATTATCTAACCTACAGTAAGTCCTAAGCCCATAAGCAAGTAGTTGTGATTTGTGAATCGGTGTGCACGTAGGACCGGCTGCAAAGCATCTCAAGCACGCAAGCAATACACTAGTGTATCAATTATGATTACATACCAAAGCATGCCTTATATGTATAAATGGATGCCCAGGAATAGGAAACAGCACAGCGCCCGATTGAAGGCGGTATTTTAGAAACGCCGTGATCATTAGAAGGCGTTCTTCATAATCGGGTTCTTCGATCACCTCAAAACATCTACTGGTTACATGCTATTCTAAAAAACACCTTCGAAGCTACCTAGAATCTGAAGAGATTCGGAAAAACGCCTACAAAGCTACCTAGAATCATAGGCGATTTGCAAATACGCCTCCAAAGCTGCCTACA
Organism: Triticum dicoccoides; assembly: GCF_002162155.2. NCBI lineage: Eukaryota > Viridiplantae > Streptophyta > Magnoliopsida > Poales > Poaceae > Triticum > Triticum dicoccoides. The sequence goes on from NC_041386.1 coordinate 571,710,681, forward strand.
TTCTAAGGCGGTTTGGAAAAATGCCTTCAAAGGTGCATACAACCGAGGCAGTTTGTAAAAATGCCTCCTTTCCACAAGCGTGTTATAGTGTCCACCTGAAAATCCTAGGTTTAACCATAATTGTATGATTTCTACATATTTAGTACGGAAAGCCTACATTAAGACCTGGCCTAGGCAATCACCACCCAGTTACGATCTGTCCTAATTGTACGAGCAGCAACAAGAAATTAAACTAAGTAACTTGTATAATTACTAGTAGCAAGTCAGATATTAGTACTTACCATGGTCTCCTTGATTCCTGACGAGGCAATCAAGTGATTGCCTATTCACTTTGGAGCCCGACATAGCCGAGGAATACCCTGTTGGGTTCTGCGCATAGCCACAATTTATGTTTAATTAGCAATACTGTAGTAATACGAGGCAATCAAGTGACACATTATTCAGTTTAGATTGTTAAACTATGAATGTCTTTAACTATACAAACATTGACCTATATGAAAGGTGCGTATAATTATTAATATGCTTGTATAACAAAATAATATTTATATTCCCCAAAAAAACAAAATAAAATCTATTAATTTTAGTTTTAGAAATATTTATATTATAATTACATATTTTTATTATTAAAAAATATTTCAAAATAATATATGAACAATTGTTTATCCTCCACACATTTCTAAAATAAAACGAACAGTTGTAATATACAAAAAAATAGTTATGAACTTTTTTAAAAAAATGTCCACCAATTTCCAAGAACAGAACATTTTTATAATTATGATTTTTTAAAATATTTGTATTATGATTATAGAAATGGTTTTATCATTTATAAGTAGTATTATTTTAGTGTAATAATACATGAACAATATTTGAAAGTTGTCTTATTATTGAGATTATAATTTACATACTGTCAATAAATTTCAGAAAAATAAAAAAATGCAAAATGGGTCGTGCGGAACGCAGCTTTTCGAATCGTTGTGCACAGCTTACAACTTGCAAAAACTAAGGAGGTGTTTGATTCGGCGCTGTAAACGCAAACTAAGGAGGTGTTTGATTCGCCAGCCCGCCACGGACCAGGGCGAGAAGTTGACCAAGAAGCGTGCACTGGTGCACGTGCGTGGCTTCGTCGGGACAACATGATGACGTGGGGGTTCCAGGTGGGCGCGCTCTCCGGGTGCGGCCAGGAGGTCTACGGCCCCTACCTAGTCCACCTCGGTGCCTCCATGTATCTGTTGCCCAGCAGCTCCGCGGTGTTCCAGGAACGGTGCCTCGCAGCGGTGCTGCGGAAGCTCGGTGTGGGGGAGAGGTGCAGCATTGTCGGGTTAGGCTACGGCGGGTCCTTGGCCTTCGAGATGGGCCACGGAACACCCGGTCCTCGTCTGCTCCGTGGTCGTCTCTGGCGTTGACGTGCAATAGAAGTAGGAATCGGGGAGACAGGGAGAGGGATGGACGTGAGCTTGGCGAGGTCCGTGCTTGAGCTGCGCCGTCACCGACGAGGTCACAGCTCCGAGAATTGCCAAGAAGGTGGAGTTCGGCCCGCGCGCGCTTGAGAGAAATGGGCTGCGACGGATTTGGCTATGAGTGCAAACGTATCACGGGCGCCACTACTCGTGATGCAGAGCACGGATGGGCGGAATGGACAGCTGCAACCATGGCCGGCGGCACGGCGGGTGCTATGTTTTTCAGCAGAGGGATCTGTGACGGAGGAGATTGGGGGCAGGAAGGCAAATAGGCAGTAATGTAGTACGTATTATGGAGAGGAGGACTAACCAGTTTGCCACATTCACTGCAGTGCAACGGAGGCAGCCAGAGAAGAAAGTTGTCCGTTGGAGTGCTTGCCACATCGCGCCCGCCAGGATGCTTTGCTCGGTTCATGCAGATCCACTCTTCCGCCATAACTTGACGTGCATCTAGGTCCTTGGTTGACCACAGAGCCCTGGCCTCAAGTTCCTGGAGCGTGGGAGTAGAACACTTGACCACAACAGGATCGGGGGAGCCAACGCCATCTGAGGAAGAAACAACAAAGTATACAAGGTTAAAAGATGATGCATGGTCTATACTAAGCTGGAGATAAAGAGGGGGAGAGAGATAGAGTGCACCGCCTCCGGCCACCGGTAGTTGCACGCTTGAGTGAGTTGGTCACCAGCCTCCTTCTTCTCTTCCTTGCTTTCCTCTACTTCTCTCGGCACTCCACCTCTCCCTCTCCTGCCTCTCCTCTTCTTATCGTGGCGTGGGTGCCTCTGGGCGGAGCGACATTAAATGGAACTCTGGCCGTGGGCATGGGCGCTTTTGTAGGCATTGTTGGATGCTAGCGAGCGCCAGCTGCCCAGCACCGCCCGTTGTTTCAAGGCAGGCCCTCACTTCTCACACAGCTGCATCAAATGCAAGTCTGCTGTGTGGGCATGGGCGCCTCTGCCTATGACCCATCAATTCCAATATCTCTGGCTTGTTCCAATCGGCTAACCTTTTTCACATGCAGGGGAGGTCTCCAATAGCGAGACTGCGAGAGACATTGCATTGGTGATGTGACATCCCTCACGTCGGTGTTTGATGGTGGCCGTAGCTGCGGTAGACCGGTAGTGGTAGCTATGGTCTTTAAAGCGACATGGAGGATTTTTCTGGTTGGTATTTAGCCAAACATCATATTAAAGCTACATGGAGCATATATACATCCGCCATCTGAGGAACAAACAAAGTATATAGGTTAAAATATAATGCATGGTCTAGTACTAAGACTGAGAGCAAGAGGGAGAGAGAGAGAGAGAGAGAGTTTTCACAAGGCTGCCCTGCTGGCGGAGCCAATGGGTGGCATGGTCAAAATCAAGCCGTACGTTGCATCGAGTTGCATCGAGAGACATAGGATGGGAGAGACTGGTGAGATCAGAATCAAGCCGTATGTACGTTGCATGAGAGAGAGAGACGATGGGGTAAGGTCCATGCATGGTCAGAAGAGGCGGGTAACAGGGCGTGTCCTCTATGTTGCAGCGAATAGGATGCTCGACGATGCTAGGTTCCGTCCAGCAGTGAGAGAAATCCGTGTCACTGTGTGTGTCCTTGTTGTTGAAATTTTGCTAGTAGGCCTTTGGCCCAAAGCCCAACTAAAATTCTGAAATTCTCTTGGCCCATTCATGCACACATGTGAGTGGAGTGAGTGAGACTAAAGTTTAGTCCCACCTCAAAAATTGAGAGAGAGTTGCACCTCTTTATAAGGTGAGCTCTTCTACCACTTGTATGAGCATGAGAAGAGGAGACCTACACGTGCGCTCCTCCTCCTCGCTCGCCTCGCCACGCCATGCCTCGCCGCGTCACGACGCGCCGCGGGTTGCGGAATTGAGCCGAGCCGAGGACAGAGCTATGCACGTTGTCTATATTTTTGCTGCTCGGGAAAAATAATGAGTCATTAATTAATAATTAATGGACGCTTTAATTACTGAACTGTTTTCGATTCTTTTGGATCGTGATGACTCGGACGTGGGGTTTACTCCCACGACCTACCCGGCCCGCACTATATAATCAGGCAGACGTCTACCCTAGCCGCTGCTTCTTATGGTTTCTCAACACCGCTCCAGATCGTTGTGCCGCCAAGCAAGTCTTCTCCATCCCTCCTTTCGGCGTGCACCGGGAGAAGGGACAGCAGGCATCCGGAACCCCGCCTCTCGTGATCCTGTACGGGAGAGGGGCGATCAGGTTTTTGGGGAGCGCACTCGCGCGACTGCTGGCCGCGACGACTTCGCGAACGATGACTTCTTCCCCGACCTCAGCAACCTCATCCTCGACGACATGGGCGACAACGTCAACACCGTTGGTGCTGCACCCGCTGCATCGTATGTTATTCTATCCTTCTTGTTCGAGATCGTGGTAGAATTCATGTTTCTAGTATGTGCCCTAGATGTGATCTGTTCATCTAGTATGCTACTTCGCATGATTAGTTTAATCTCTGCTATTGCTGTCATGATCTATTTCCTATTTATTCAGATTAAATCTCGTAGTATTTTTCTCATTTTTCCAACAATCCAAAAACCTGATTATAGGCAATTTACTTCGAGTGGTTTTGCTGCGCGTCTGAAGCCGCCTGCCTTTAAGGGGGCGCAATGTAAGAGGTGGCGCACGAGAGCAGTCTACTGGTTTCAGACCATGGGCTGCTATGACGCCACCAAGGGCAAGCCTGAGGGCGATCTTAATCCAACACAGCTGAAAGCTTTTGAGAAGATCGATACCCTCTTTAAAGGCGCTCTTCTAAGTGTTCTTGATGACTCCATTGTGGATTTGTATATGTCGTTTGACAATGGCAAGGACATGTGGGCTGCGCTCGAGGCCAATTTTGGTGCCTCGGACGCCGGCAGCAAGTTGTACGTCATGGAGCAATTCTATGACTACAAGATGACTGATGAGCGTCCTGTTGTAAAGCAGGCTCATGAGATACAGTCGCTCGCAAAAGAACTTGAGTACTTCAAGTGTGTGTTGCTAGACAAATTTGTTGCCGGAGGCATCATTGCCAAGCTTCCACCTTCGTGGAACAATTTTGCTACTTCCCTGAGACACAAGAGACATGAATTTTTCGTTGCGGATCTCATTGGTACTCTTGATGTTGAAGAGAAGGCAAGAGCAAAGGACACACGTGCTCGAGTTGCTAAGGGAGGTTCTAGTGCCCACATGGTACAGAAGAAGAACTTCCAGCCCAACAAGTTCAAAAACAACAAGAACAAAACTCAAGGCAAAGGCAAGTTTGATACAAAGAACAAGCCATCACATTCTACCAACTTAAAAAAGAATTCTCATAAGAAGGGGAAGGGACTTTGTGATGTCTGCGGTGATCCTAATCACTGGGCTCCGAAGTGTCCTAGCCGCTTTGAGAAGCGCGAACATGAGAAGAGCGGGAAGTCCGCTAATATTGTCATCGGTGATACTGATATGAAGGAATCAGGGTACGGTATTTTTCTTACCATCCTTTCAGTATTCCAAACCCCTGATTGGTTAATTAACACCGGTGCCAATGTACATGTTTGTGCTGACGCCTTCATGTTTTCTTCTTATCAGACCACTGGGACTTTTCCCGTGCTGATGGGGAACGGGTCACATGCCATTGTTCGACGTGTTGGTACAGTCGATCTGAAGTTTACTTCGGAGAAGACCATGCGTCTGAAGAACGTTCATCATGTGTCGGAGTAATTGGCCACGGATACCATGAAGACAGCGAGACAATAATTCAAGACATCGGGGCTAGAAAAGCCCCTCAGTCCAACTACCCGGCCGACTGCTGCCTGCTGACTGCTCCACCAGGCCGACTGCTGGCTGCCGACTGCTCCACCAGGCCGACTGCTGGCTGTCGACTGCCCGACCAGGCCGGCTGCTGGCTGCCAACTGCCCGACTAGGCCGACTGCTGGCTGCTGACTGACCGGCCAGGCCGACTGCTGGCTGCTGACTTCTCCACCAGGCCGGCTGCTGGCTGCCGACTGCTCCACCAGGCTGGCTGCTGGCTGTCGACTGCTCCAGCCAGCCGGCTGCCCAAAGTCAATTGCAGCCTAACGCGACCCCTACGTGACGGCCGTACCCGGCACTGTTCATGTGTCATCCCAGCCATCATGTACAGTGTACCTTGTCTCTAGGCACTATTTATGAAGTGACATAGGGGACAAGGATGACACCCCATCATACTCCCTTGCTCCCATACCACCACATAGCTTAGATAGTAAGCTAGCTCCACACTATATATAGCCACGTCCACCACGCCACTAGCTAGCTAGCTCATCGCTACTACTCACAGTCCAATACAGCTCCATGAGCACTTTGTACTGCCCGATGTACACCCCAGATATATACTCAGACATGCAGGAGTAGGGGTGTTATCTCTTCGGAGAGCCCCGAACCTGGGTAAACTAGCGCGTGCTACTCGCATACCCGTCCCTGGATATTCCGGCAACAGTCTTCCCCTCACACGAAGCTACCTCGTGGCATATGTCGTCTTGCACCCCCCCGTGAGAATAGCACGACATTTGGCGCCCACCGTGGGGCGGTACTATGCTACCGCGCTGTTGCTGGTTTCGCAGTCCGGGCGGGACCTTCTTCGTCTTCACCGCCGCGGCGTTGCGCTGTCTCTTCGATGGCGGTCGGGGGCTCGACGACGACACGCCCCCGAAATGGTCGCGAGGGGCGGCGCGTCTTCGCCGTCGACCTCGCCATCTTCGTCATCACCACCGCAACATCGGCCGTCCGCCCGCGCACACGCCGCACGCGGGGTCTTGCTTCAGTCGGCCCTGTTCATCCACGCGCCGCTCGCGTTTGCTCTCCTTCGCGTTACGCCTTGCTCCGACCGAAACGCGCGTTCGCTCCGCCATATATCATCCACACTAGCTGGCTAGATGCAAGTCAACCATAGTCAAACCATTAGCCAACCATGGTCAGATACAACCCATACACTAGCCATACTCTACTCATACATTTCTTAGATGCAAGTCATAAAATGCTCATACACCATTCCTAAGCTAACCATGCATCAGTCAATCAAAGTCAACCATTAGCCAACCATGCGCCTCGCTATGGCTCTTGCTCCGTCACCGCCTGCGAGCATGTCCGGCCACCTCGCGCACCCCTGCGCGCTGCTCTACTCTGACCTGTGCCCTGCGCCAGCGTGTGCCGGCTCTCCCCTACGTCCGCCTCCCGCACCCTTCGGGCAGGCCCAGCCCTGCCGTCTTCGTGCGCGCCCACGGCCGGATCTCCTCCCGCCGTCTGGTCGCGCCTGTGGCGTGCCGGCTCCTGCGCCTGTCGCTCCGGCTGCCTGCCGGCTTCGCACTGGCCGGCTGCTCCGTCGGGGCCCGGCACCCCCAGCACCTGCCGGCTCGCCGCTTGCACCCGCGGAGCCGAGTCCGACTCCTTTCCCGCTACGCCGGGTTCGGCTGCACCTGTGCGCCTGCTGGCTTGCCCCGTCAGGCTCCGCCTCGCCGCTGGCCCTGGCCGGATACTGCCGCGCCTGGCGGCCCCCCGCATGCGTGGCTTTGCCTGCGCACTCGCGCCCGTCCTGCGCGCCGGCTTCCGCTACCTGGCCGGTCGGTTCGCCCGCGCCGACTTCCCCCATCCGGCCTACCGGCCTCCCACGCCACGCCGGCTGCCGCCCCGCTGCGCCAGTCGACCCGCGCTGGCCACCGACTCCGGATCCGGCTACGCCGGCGGCCGCCGCACTAGGACGACTCCACCCGTGGCCGCCTGCTCGCCGCTGCAGCCGGCCCCGGCCGCGTCCCTGCTGCTGCCGGCTCCGCGGCGTCCCGCCTCCGCCTTTGCCGCCCGCGGCTCCGCGACCCCGCACCTGTGTCAGACCGCCCGTGGCCGCCTGCCCCGCGCGCCTCCTTTACAGCCGCGCCCCACCCGCCGGCTTCCCCAGCCGACTGGTGCCACGCACGGCCCGGCCGGCTCCCACGCTGGCCGACTCCTCGGCCACCCGGCCGGCCCGGCTGCCTGCCGACTATGTGCTCCCGCGCCGCCTTCCGCCGATCGACAGATGCGGCCGGCTGCTCGTGCTAGAAGGGGCCGGCTGCCCAAGAGAAAAAAAACGTGAGGTCGGCAGTGAAAGAAAAGAAAGAAGAGTCAGCGAGCCGGCTTGCGCCAAAAAAAAGAAGAGATGTGAGTCGGCTGCTCGTTTCCAGACAAGCAAGAAAAGTCAGTGGCCGGCTGGTGGCCCCGCAAATAAGAAGACAAAGTAGTTGCCGGGAGATCCGGCACGACTACTCAGCAGTCGGCCCAGATCTAGGGGGCTACACCCGGTGGATGCGCTGACGCACCCCTGTAAAGAAGAAGACAAAGTAGTTGTCAGGAGATCCGGCTCGACTGCTCAGTAGTCGGCCCAGATCTCGGGGGCTACACCCAGCGTGTGCGCCGACGCGCCCCCGCAAAGAAGAAGACAAAGTAGTTGCCGGGAGATCCGGCCCGACTGCTGAGCAGTCGGCCCAGATCTCAGGGGCTACACCCAGCGGGTGCGCCGACGCGCCCCCGCAAAGAAGAAGACAAAGTAGTTGTCGGGAGATCCGGCCCGACTGCTCAGCAGTCGGCCCAGATCTAGGGGGCTACACCCAGCGGGTGCGCTGACGCGCCCACAAAGAAAAAGACAGAGTAGTTGCCAGGAGATCCGGCCCGACTGCTCAGCACTCGGCCCGAATCTCGGGGGCTACACCTAGTGGGTAAGCTGGCACACCACCACGGAAGATTGCAAACAAGATAAGAGTTTTGTCCGGCTGCTAGCAGCCGGCAGAAGAGGAAAACAAGAAAAAAGGCGCTGCAAGATGCCTCGCCGCCTGGCCGGTCGAGCCTAACGAGCCGGGAGGCTCCAAGGCTACATCCAGCGGGTGCGTCGGCGCGCTCCGCGAGCGCCGAGTCGCGCCGGCTGTCTTCGACGACCGCAACTGCACAAAAATCAATATGAGCTCTTCACCCGCATATTTTTTGCACCACGCAAGCACGGATAACCCCGAGCGATGCTCGGGGCTGTCTCCACATTTTATTACAGTAGCATCACTGTTCGCCCCGGCGCCAACCAAGGTTGGCCCGGGGGCTGACCGCTTGGCCTGAGACATTAGTTTCCACAGACGGCTTAGTACTATATGCGGTACTAAAGGCTCACTCTTAATCACAGACCGCAGAGCGGCTTTCCGACTAGCAAGAGTGAACGCTGGAGGCCACCCACGCGAAAAACGTCCGGGAAGAAAAACGGATCGGGCGATCCGGCCGTTTCCTTTACAGGTATCTTCTCGGTCGAATCTGCTCCCAGACTCTGAGTACTATACACTCCACTTCGCGGCCCACTCTCAGCCACAGACCGCAGAGCGGCTGTCCGGCGAGCAAGAGCACAAGCCAAAAAGCGGAGGGAACACGAAAAAGATTTAAGGGCGCTCGGACGAAACCGAGTCGGCACCCTCCGCTTAAAAACTTGCAATGCTAAAAGCAAACATTTGATATATCTGCGTGGACTAACTTTGTCTTTTTCATGATCATTTCCATGAACATTCGCCAAAAAAACCTCCGCCCAACTTTGCCAAGTTACCCGGAGGCTTGGGGGCTACTTTCGGAGTAATTGGCCACGGGTACCCCGAAGACGGCGAGACAATAATTCAAGACATCGGGGCTAGCAAAGCCCCTCAGTCCAACTACCTAGCCGGCTGCTGGCTGCCGACTGCTCCACCAGGCCGACTGCTGGTTGCGGACTGCTCCACCAGGCCGGCTGCTGGCTACCGACTGCCCGACCAGGCCGGCTGCTGGCTGCCGACTGCCCGACCAGGCCGACTGCTGTCTGTTGACTGACCAACCAGGCCGGCTACTGGCTGCCGACTGCTCCAGCCAGCCGGCTGAGTAGGAGTGTTATCTCTCCGGAGAGCCCCGAACCTGGGTAAACTAGTGCGTGCTACTCGCATACCTGTCCCTGGATATTCCGGCAACAGTCTTGCCCTCACACGGAGCCACCTCGTGGCAAATGTCATCTTGCACCTCCCATGAGAATACCACGACATCATGTGCCGTCCATCAATAAAAATCTTGTTAGCGGTTCCCATTTATGTCGAGATGGTTTTAAGTTGGTTTTTGAATCCAATAAAGTTGTAATTTCTAAGTATGGACAATTTGTTGGAAAAGGCTATGAGAGCGGAGGCTTGTTCCGCCTGTCTTTGTCAGATATTTGCACTAAAGTTATTAATAATGTTTGCCACGACAATGAGTCTGATATTTGACATTCACCACTTTGTCACATTAACTTTGGTTGCATGAGCGGCTAGCCAATATGAATTTAATTCCGAAAATCTCTACTGTCAAAAGCTCTAAGTGCCAAGTATGTGTGCAAGCTAAGCAACCTCGCAAGTCCCATAAGACTGCAGAGGCAAGAGACTTGGCGCCACTAGAGCTTATACATTCTGATCTTTGTGAGATGAATGGCGTGTTGACAAAAGGTGGAAAGAGATACTTCATGACATTGATTGATGACTACACCTTCCATCTATACGATGTGAACGATGCATTCTCTCCTCTTGTATTCCAAGTACTTATATGGACCTTCCTCGTAGCCAAATGCTGTCAGAAAGATTTGAATGTACTTGATGAAAAGATCCTGATCACTCAACTGCTGACCAGGCTGAGATCCAAATAGAAGAGCTTCACGGATCCTGCGCATGAAATCCATAGCAGTCAAGAATGCGTTCGCTACGCATGTACCTGCAAAAAAGGATACATTAATATAATATATTGCCCAGGCAAGGCAGCACCCAACTAGAAATCAAGTATGCGTGCGCCACGCATGTACATATTCAATCGCATTAAACCAACGCTTACATCGTAAGACCATTAATTAACACTAATTAACTAACCTAAGTCTAAACCAATGAGCAAATACTTCCTCCGTCTGGAAATACTTGTCATCAAAATAAATAAAAGGGGATGTATCTAGATGTATATTAGTTCTAGATACATCGATTTTTATCTATTTTGATGACAAGTATCTTTGGACGGAGTGATAGTTGTGATTTCTTTCCTCCTTTTAAGTGCGTCAATCTCTTGTTCGCTGAGCAATATGGGACTAAAAAGAAAGCAGAACTATTCTGACGAAAGCAAGATTAACTAACCTACAGTAAGTCTAAGCCCATAAGCAAGTAGTTGTGATTTGTGAATCGGTGTGCACGTAGGACCGGCTGCAAAGCATCTCAAGCATGCAACCAATACACTAGCGTATCAATTATGATTACATACCAAAGCATGTCTTATATGTATAAATGGATGCCCAGGAATAGGAAACAACACAACGCGCGATTGAAGGCGGTATTTTAGAAACGCCTTGATCATTAGGAGGCGTTCTTCATAATTGTGTTCTTCAGAATCAGAGGCGATTTGCAAATACGCCTCCAAAGCTTCTTACATTCTAAGGCGGTTTGGAAAAATGCCTTCAAAGGTGCATACAACCGAGGCAGTTTGGAAAAATGCCTCCTTTCCACAAGCGTGTTATAGTGTCCACCCGAAAATCCTAGGTTTAACCATAATTGTATGATTTCTACATATTTAGTAAGGAAAGCCTACATTAAGACCTGGCCTAGGCAATCACCACCTAGTTACGATCTGTCCTAATTGTACGAGCAGCAGCAAGAAATTAAACTGAGTAACTTGTATAATTACTAGTAGCAAGTTGGATGTTAGTATTTATCATGGTCTCCTTGATTCCTGACGAGGCAATCAAGTGATTGCCGATTCACTTTGGAGCCCGACATAGCCCAGGAATACCCTGTTGGGTTCTGCGCATAGCCACAATTTAAGTTTAATTAGCAATATTGTAGTAATATGAGGCAATCAAGTGACACATTATTCAGTTTAGATTGTTAAACCATGAATGTTTTTAACTATACAAACATTGACCTATATGAAAGGTGCGTATAATTATTAATATGCTTGTATAACAAAATAATATTTATATTCCCCGCAAAAACAAAATAAAATCTATTAATTTTAGTTTTACAAATATTTATATTATAATTACATATTTTTATTATTCATAAAAAATATTTCAAAATAATATATGAACAATTGTTTATGCTCCACACATTTCTAAAATAAAACGAACAGTTGTAATATACAAAAAAATAGTTATGAACTTTTTTATAAAAATGTCCACCAATTTCCAAAAACAGAACATTTTTATAATTATGATTTTTTAAAATATTTGTATTATGATTATAGAAATGGTTTTATCATTTATAAGTAGTATTATTTTAGTGTAATAATACATGAACAATATTTGAAAGTTGTCTTATTATTGAGATTATAATTTACATACTGTCAATAAATTTCAGAAAAATAAAAAAATGCAAAATGGGTCGTGCAGAACGCAGCTTTTCGAATCGTTGTTCACAGCTTACAACTTGCAAAAACTAAGGAGGTGTTTGATTCGGCGCTGTAAACGCAAACTAAGGAGGTGTTTGATTCGCCAGCCCGCCACGGACCAGGGCGAGAAGTTGACCAAGAAGCGTGCACTGGTGCACGTGCGTGGCTTCGCCGGGACAACATGATGATGTGGGGGTTCCAGGTGGGCGCGCTCTCCGGGTGCGGCCAGGAGGTCTACGGCCCCTACCTAGTCCACCTCGGCGCCTCCACGTATCTGTTGCCCAGCAGCTCCGCGGTGTTCCAGGAACGGTGCCTCGCAGCGGTGCTACGGAAGCTCGGTGTGGGGGAGAGGTGCAGCATTGTCGGGTTAGGCTACGGCGGGTCCTTGGCCTTCGAGATGGGACACGGAACACCCGGTCCTCGTCTGCTCCGTGGTCGTCTCTGGCGTTGACGTGCAATAGAAGTAGGAATCGGGGAGACAGAGAGAGGGATGGCCGTGAGCTTGGCGAGGTTCGTGCTTGAGCTGCACCGTCGCCGACGAGGTCACAGCTCCGAGAATTGCCAAGAAGGTGGAGTTCGGCCCGCGCGCGCTTGAGAGAAATGGGCTGCGACGGATTTGGCTATGAGTGCAAACGTATCACGGGCGCCGCTACTCGTGATGCAGAGCACGGATGGGCGGAATGGACAGCTGCAACCATGGCCGGCGGCACGGCGGGTGCTATGTTTTTCAGCAGAGGGATCTGTGACGGAGGAGATTGGGGGCAGGAAGGCAAATAGGCAGTAATGTAGTACGTATTATGGAGAGGAGGACTAACCAGTTTGCCACATTCACTGCAGTGCAATGGAGGCAGCCAGAGAAGAAAGTTGTCCGTTGGAGCGCTTGCCACATCGCGCCCGCCAGGATGCTTTGCTCGGTTCAAGCAGATCCACTCTTCCGCCATAACTTGACGTGCATCTGGGTCCTTGGTTGACCACAGAGCCATGGCCTCAAGTTCCTGGAGCGTGGGAGTAGAACACTTGACCACAACAGGATCGGGGGAGCCAACGCCATCTGAGGAAGAAACAACAAAGTATACAAGGTTAAAAGATGATGCATGGTCTATACTAAGCTGGAGAGAAAGAGGGGGAGAGAGATAGAGCGCATCGCCTCCGGCCACCGGTAGTTGCACGCTTGAGTGAGTTGGTCACCAGCCTCCTTCTTCTCTTCCTTGCTTTCCTCTACTTCTCTCGGCACTCCACCTCTCCCTCTCCTGTCTCTCCTCTTCTTATCGTGGCGTGGGTGCCTCTGGGCGGAGCGACATTAAATGGAACTCTGGCCGTGGGCATGGGCGCTTTTGTAGGCATTGTTGGATGCTAGCGAGCGCCAGCTGCCCAGCACCGCCCGTTGTTTCAAGGCAGACCCTCACTTCTCACACGGCTGCATCAAATGCAAGTCTGCTGTGTGGGCATGGGCCCCTCTGCCTATGACCCATCAATTCCAATATCTCTGGCTTGTTCCAGTCGGCTAACCTTTTTCACATGCAGGGGAGGTCTCCAGCAGCGAGACTGCGAGAGGCATTGCATTGGTGATGTGACATCGATCTCATCGGTGTTCGATGGTGGTCATAGCTGCGGTAGACCGGTAGTGGTAGCTATGGTCTTTAAAGCGACATGGAGGATTTTGCTGGTTGTATTTAGCCAAACGTCATATTAAAGCTACATGGAGCATATATACAGCCACCATCTGAGGAACAAGTATATAGGTTAAAAGATAATGCATGGTCTAGTACTAAGACTGAGAGCAAGAGGGGGAGAGAGAGAGAGTTGTCACAAGGCTGCCCTGCTGGGGAGCCAATGGGTGGCATGGTCAAAATCAAGCCGTACGTTGCATCGAGTTGCATCGAGATACAGAGGATGGGACAGACTGGTGAGATCAGAATCAAGCCGTACGTACGTTGCATGAGAGAGAGAGAGAGGATGGGGTAAGGTCCATGCATGGTCAGAAGAGGCGGGTAACAGGGTGTGTCCTCTGTGTTGCAGTGAATAGGATGCTCGACGATGCTAGGTTCCGTCCAGCAGTGAGAGAAATCCGTGTCACTGTGTGTGTCCTTGTTGTTGGAATTTTGCTAGTAGGCCTTTGGCCCAAAGCCCAACTAAAATTCTGAAATTCTCTTGGCCCATTCATGCACACATGTGAGTGGAGTGAGTGAGACTAAAGTTTAGTCCTACCCCGGAAGTTGAGAGAGAGTTGCACCTCTTTATAAGGTGAGCTCTTCTACCACTTGTATGAGCATGAGAAGAGGAGACCTACACGCGCGCTCCACCTCCTCGCACGCCTCGCCACGCCACGCCTCGTCACGACGCGACGCGCTGCGCCGCGGGTTGCGGGATTGAGCCGAGCCGAGGACAGAGATATGCACGTTGTCTATATTTTTGCTGCTCGGGAAAATTAATGAGTCATTAATTAATAATTAATGGACGCATTAATTACTGAACTGTTTTCGATTCTTTTGGATCGTGACGACTCGGACGTGGGATTTACTCCTACGACCTACCCGGCCCGCACTATATAGTCAGGCAGACATCTACCCTAGCCGCTGCCGCTTCGTATGGTTTCTCACCACCGTTCCAGATCATTGTGCCGCCAAGCAAGTCTTCTCCATCCCTCCCAAGGGAGTCCTGGATTAGGGGGTCTCCAGACAGCCGGACTATATCCTTTGGACGGACTGTTGAACTATGAAGATACAAGATTGAAGACTTCGTCCCGTGTCCGGATGGGACTCTACTTGGCATGGAAGGCAAGCTAGGCAATACGGATATGTATATCTCCACCTTTGTAACCGACCTTGTGTAACCTTAGCCCCCTCCGGTGTCTATTTAAATCGGAGGGTTTTAGTCTGTAGGACAACATACAATCATACCATAGGCTAGCTTCTAGGGTTTAGCCTCTCCGATCTCGTGGTAGATCAACTCTTGTAATACTCATATCATCAAGAATAAATCAAGCAGGACGTAGGGTTTTACCTCCATCAAGAGGGCCCGAACCTAGGTAAAACATCGTGTCCCCTGCCTCCTGTTACCATCCGCCTTAGACGCACAGTTTGGGACCCCCTACCCGAGATCCGCCGGTTTTGACACCGACATTGGTGCTTTCATTGAGAGTTCCTATGTGTCGTCGCTATTAGGCTTGATGGCTCCTTCAATCATCGATAGCGATGCAGTCCAGGGTGAGACTTTTCTCCCCGGACAGATCTTCGTATTCGGCGGCTTCGCACTGCAGGCCAACTCGCTTGGCCATCTGGAGCAGATCGAAAGTTACGCCCCTGGCCACCAGGTCTAGTTTGGAAGCTTAAAATACACGGCTGATATCCGCGGAGACTTGATCTTCGACGGATCCGAGTCCCTGCCTTGTGCGCCACACGGCCACGATGAGTACGATTTAGCTCTACCATCGGACAGTGTTCAGAAGATCGCACCGGCAACCACTCCGACCCTCAATTCGGAACCAGTCGCGCCATCCATGGACGGGTGGATAGACCCCGCCATGAAAGTCGTACCCTCAGCGGCGATCAAGCCGAATATCGACCTTACCTTTCACGAGAGCCATGTTGCCAAACTGTCGGATCCTTCTCCGACCACGGACTCCGAACCGCCTGCGCCCGTGCCTATCGAATCTGGCTGGGCGCCGATCATGGGGTTTACCTCCGCGGATATTTTTCAGCACTCGCCCTTTAGCGACA
This sequence comes from Triticum dicoccoides, assembly GCF_002162155.2. Taxonomy (NCBI): domain Eukaryota; kingdom Viridiplantae; phylum Streptophyta; class Magnoliopsida; order Poales; family Poaceae; genus Triticum; species Triticum dicoccoides. Next base: position 571,726,236 of record NC_041386.1, read on the forward strand.
TACTGAACTCACTAAGGTCTCTCTCCTTGTCAGGAGAGTCCTGGCCGAACTACGTCCGGCAGGATTGGGATGCGGATGACGAAGAAATTCGCCGCCCACCCACCACCCACTAAGTAGCCACTATCGATGGCTTAACCGACATGCTCGAATTCGACTCCGAAGACATCGATGGTATGGACGACGATGCGGGAGGCAAAGAGGAACCACTGTCCACAGGGCACTGGACAGCCACCTCATCATATGACATATACATGGTGGACACACCCAAAGAAGGCAATGGCGACGGGACAGCGGAGGATGACCCCTCCAAGAAGCAACCCAAGCACCGGCGTCAGCGGCGCCGCTCTAAGTCCCGCCAAGGCAAAAGCGGTGATACCGGCACCGGAGATAATAGCACTCCAGACAGTGCCGAAGACAACAACAATCCCGTCCAGCAATATTTAGAGCGGGAGGATGGAGAAGCCAGCCCTCTTGAGAGAGCGGCAGATGGAGAGGCGGAGGATGATAATTACATGCCTCCCTCCGAAGACGAGGCAAGCCTCGATGATGACGAATTCGTCGTGCCAGAGGATCCCGTCGAACAAGAGCGCTTCAAGCGCCGGCTTATAGCCACGACAAATAGCCTTAAATAAAAGCAGCAGCAGCTTCAAGCTGATCAAGATTTTCTAGCTGACAGATGGACTGAAGTCTTGGCGGCCGAGGAATATAAACTCGAACGCCCCTCCAAGAGTTACCCAAAGTGCAGGTTGCTACCCTGACTGCAGGAGGAAGCACCGAAACCTACAGCCCCGGTGTATGACGCGGCTGATCGGCCACCTCGTGGCCGCGACAGAGAGGCATTCTAGCCAAAAGCTTAGCCCGCACCCCGACGCCATTCAAATAAACAGGCATGGGGAAATACGCCAGACCTTCTAGACGTATTAGAGGACAAAGCAAAACATACAAGATCGATCTACGGATCACGAGAGCGCGCCACTATGCGAGACGATAATCGTCACGCCGGATACAGTAAAAGTAAGTCCGGCCGGGCCGAACACAGCGGGCAAGACTCATTTGAGCTGCGTCGCGATATAGCCTAGTACAGAGGCACCGCACACCCCTTATGCTTCACAGACGAAGTAATGGATCATCAAATCCCAGAGGGTTTCAAACCCGTAAATATAGAATCATACGACGGCACAACAGATCCTGCGGTATGGATCGAGGATTTTCTCCTGCACATCCACATGGCCCACGGTGATGACCTACACGCCATCAAATACCTCCCACTCAAAATCAAAGGACCAGCTCGGCATTGGCTCAACAACTTGCCAGCAGAGTCCATTGGCTGTTGGGAAGATCTGGAAGCCACATTCCTCGACAACTTTCAGGGCATTTATGTGCGACCACCAGATGCCGATGACTTGAGCCACATAATTCAGCAGCCATAGGAATCGGCCAAACAATTCTGGACACGGTTCCTAACAAAGAAAAATCAAATCATCGACTGTCCAAATGCAGAGGCCCTAGCAGCTTTTAAGCACAACATCCATGACAAATGGCTCGCCCGGCACCTTGGCCAGGAAAAGCCGAAATCTATGGCAGCCCTCACGACACTCATGACCCGCTTTTGTGCGGGAGAGGACAGCTGGTTGGCTCGCAGCAATAATATATCAAAGAACCATGGTACTTCGGATACCAAGGACGGCAACGGCAGGTCACGACGCAACAAACATAAGCGCCGCATTAACAGCGACAATACCGAGCATACGACAATCAATGCCGGATTCAAAGGCTCTAAACCCGGTCAGCAGAAAAAGCCATTCAAAAGAAGCACTCCGGGCCCGTCCAGTTAGGACCGTATACTCGATCACTTGTATCAAATACACGATACCCCCGACAAGCCAGCCAACTACACCAATAGGGATTGTTGGGTATTCAAGCAGGCCGACAAGTTAACTGCCGAAAACAAAGATAAGGGGTCACATAGCGATGATGAGGAGGAGCCCCGGCAGCCGAACACCGGAGGACAGAAGAGGTTCCCCCCACAAGTGTGAACGGTGAACATGATATACGCAACCCACATCCCCAAGAGGGAGCGGAAGCGTGCGCTCAGGGACGTATATGCGTTGGAGCCAGTCGCCCCAAAGTTCAACCCATGGTCCTCCTGCCGATCACCTTCGATCGTAGGGACCACCCTACTAGTATCCGTCATGGCGGATTCGCCGCACTGGTCCTATACCCAATCATTGACGGATTTCACCTCACTCGAGTCCTTATGGATGGCGGCAGCAGTCTGAACCTCCTTATGGATGGTGGCAGCAGTCAGGCCCACAAAAACAACATTTAAAGGCGTCATACCAAGTGTAGAGGCCCATTGCGCAGGCTCAGTCACACTGGAAGTGGTCTTTGGATCCCCAGATAACTTCCAAAGCGAAGACTTAATCTTTGATATAGTCCCGTTCCGCAGTGGCTACCATGCACTGCTCGGGCGAACCGCATTTGCGAGATTCAATGCGGTACCGCATTATGCATATCTCAAGCTCAAGATGCCAGGACCTCAGGGGGTCATCACAGTCAACGGAAACACAGAGCGCTCTCTCCGCACGGAGGAGCACACTGTGGCTCTCGCGGCAGAAGCACAAAGCAGCCTCTTAAGGCAATCCACTAGTTTGGCGATTAAGGACCCGGACACCTTCAAGCGCGCCCGGAGTAATCGGCAACAGGACCGCCTCGCACGTTCCGATCTCGCATAGCAATGCGGCCCCGACCCCGGTCCCAACCAAACGGCGAAATCCATGTCGCGCGTACATAATTACGCATTAAAAATACCATGGACACAGGTGGGGAGGGGGCACGACTACGACACGCTCCAAGACGCAGCTTAAACCGCACTAGGGGCTTCCCGCTTTGTCATTTTTCTCTTTCAGGACTTTAATCTCTGGAAACCCTGTCCGGCAGCATGATTGCCGAACACATGATGCAGCAACCAAGGAGGCAGAAAGCTACGTCACACCACGGAACTCCCAGGTGGATTACGATAACAAGTGAAATACTTGCTTTAATACTATTCCTCAGCTTGCCCTTGGAAGGGACATGTCAAATAGTCCTACTTTTTGCTTATCGCACTACTTGTATCATTCTGCTTTAATGCACCTTTTTGAATAAACAATGCATAGCATTAAGACTATTATTGCATTCTTCCTTTATATATATATATATATATATATATATATATATATATATATATATATATATATATATATATATATATATGTATATGTTCATCCATGGCATCTAGCACCCGTACACTCTGGTACGGCCAATACGCTAGGGGCTTAAGCATACCCCATAATACGGCGTGAGAAGTCCGAACACTTTCGATAGTGCGGCACCCCGAACTTATAGCATTATATGCATCAGCTCCGAATCATCTTTTGGGTCAATAGTTTGGTTTGCTCGGCTCCCATGTTTTGGTACCTTACGTTCAGCTATATCGGCTAAGGTAGCACTGGGAGAACTACTACGATTGTGCCCTGGTTCTGCTAGGCTAAGCACCTCAGTAGAGAAAGCTAAAATTGACTGTCATGATAAGGCGAGAGACTGGTCGCTGTTCGAGAGGTTTCAAGTCCCTAAAGACTTATGCCGCTTAGAGCGAGGAGTCGGCCCTGTCCGGCTTAAGGCGTGTATAGCGCACCGAATTCGGCCTTCCAAATACTAGGGGCTTCGCCGAAATTTAAAATTATAGAATTCTATGGCTAAGTGGGAGTCATAACGCATTATAGTCCGATTGCCTTGTTCGTTGTGCTGAGCACCTCCCTCGAAGGACCCAAAAATGGGAACAAGAGTGCTCAGGTTTATCCTGAACACCCCAGCACTCATGGCGTGGGGGCAGAAGCCGACGACTAGCCATCTCTCAGATTTGATAAACAGCCGAATAGAAGGTAATATTTTAAATTCAAACAAGCGTTGCATAGCGCATATGAACAAGTTTTCATAATACAGGATTACACGAGCAAGTTTATTCCAACATTATATCTTTCGCACACTCGTCTGCTACAAGACGGGCACCCTTCAGGACACCCTCATAGTACATCTCGGGGTGGCGATGCTCCTTGCCCTGTGGCGGCCCTTCCTTCACCAGCTTCACGACGTCCATCTTGGCCCAGTGCACCTTCGCACGGGCGAAAGCCCGGCGTGCACCTTCGATGCAGACGGACCGCTTGATGACTTCCAGCCGTGGGCAGGCATCCACAAGCCGCCTCACCAGGCCGAAGTAGCTGTCGGGAAGGGCGTCGCCAGGCCACATCCGGACTATAAAGCCCTTCATGGCCTGTTCGGCCGCCTTGTGCAGCTCGACCAGTTGCTTCAGCTGGTCGCTCAGAGGCATCAGGTGTTCGGTCCCAGTATATTGAGACCAGAACAGCTTCTCCGTTGAGCTTCCCTCCTTGGCCTGGTAAAACTGTACGGCATCCGACACGCTGCGGAGCAAATATGTGAATGCTCCTGGAGAGCTCCGGACTCGGGTAAGTAACAAGTAATTTACTTTCACATGCTTGCTTTGCATATTGAATGCCTTACCTGCCGCTATCTTCTTCATCGCATCAATCTCCTGGAGGGCCTTTTGGGCTTCAGCCTTGGCACTCTTTGCACTCTCAAGGGCCGCGGCAAGCTCGGACTCTCGCGTCTTCAAGTCAAGCTCCAACGCCTCGTGCTTCGTCATGAGAGCGTGGAGCTCTTGCTGCACCTCACCCACCTGTGCCTCCTGTTTTTCCCGCTTGGTGCACTCCTAGGCCGCTTTGTTTTCGGCCTCGGATAGTGCTTGCTTCAGGGTTGCCACTTCGGTCGTGGCCCCTGGCAAATTAAAGATGATCCTGTCATTTTGCTATCGCATCCTTTTTGTATATATACATATCTATAGACTAGGTATTACTTACCTTTGTTCTCCTCGAGCTGCCTCTTAGTAAGGCCGAGCTCTTTCTCGGACCCCTCGAGGTCTTGCTTCAGTGTGGCGACCTCCGCAGTCAGTGCGGCAGAGGTCAGCAGCGAAGCATGTATACGCATACAGACATACTAGTATTAGACTCCTACATATATTATTTGATCCTCTATTCGGCTTTTCTTTGTGAACACCAAACAGAGCATCAGGGGCTACTGTCTATGCGGTAATATTTTTCCTATATTTCAAATACTTACCTCAAAGCCTGTTAGAAGACTAGCACAGGCTTCAGTCAGTCCGCTCTTGGCGGACTGAACCTTCTGGATCACCGCACTCATAATAGTGCGGTGCTCTTCGTCGATGGAAGCACTGCGAAGCGCTTCCAGCAGATTGTCCGGTGCCTCTGGATGGACAGAGGTCACCGGCGCGGGCGTCTTGCCCCATTTGGAAGGAGGCCGCCTGCTCGAGTCCGGAACCACTGGAGGTTCCGGCGCAGTGTTCGGCTGAAGGCCGAACTCGGAGCCCTCGGGAGCCTTACTCCCTCTGCTCCCGGAGTCCGGAAGGTCGCCTTGAGGTGCCTCTGGGACTGTCTCCCCTCGACCCGGTGCCTCTTGAGACAATACCTCGGCATTGTCCGTAGGGCAAGGGGAGGTGGCGGTCGGAAGTGGATCGCTATCCATATCCGACGAGTCCAAGGAGCCGTCTGACGAAGATACGTCGATACAGGCTTGGGGTGGTCTGCATAATCATATTCGGTGTTAGGAGAAGCAGTGCGACAAAGGTATGCTATGAGTTACTCTGGTATCCGAATACTTACGACTTAGCCAGGGGCTTGGCCCTGAGCAGCCACTCGTCTTCGTCTTCGGCGGCGGTGGTGGAGCAGTCCGGAAGGAGAGTCCTTCCCTTCTTGGAACCTTCGGCCCCCCGGTTGGGGCGGCCTTCCTTTTCTTGTCTCCCCTGACTGGAGGGGGAGAATCTTCATCTTCCTCCTCACCTTCGTGGGAGGAGTGCGTCACAGAGTCATTGGATGATGAGTCCGATACCACCTGGCGTCGGGAACTCTTTCGGGTTCCCTTGGCCTTCTTCTTGGTCTTCTCCGGCACCTTGTAAGGAGCCGGAGTCAGCATCTCCGTCAGGAGAGCATCCACAGTGTCTTCAGGCAGAGGGGCCGGACAGTTGATCTTCTCCGATGCCCCCACCCAGTCCTGTCAAAGGCATGTGAGCTCAGACCCCGCACGTGGTTAAGCTATGGGAAGTAAAATTCCTACCAGATGTACAAAACTTACCGGATTCGCAGGGTGCTTCGCGCTTAGCCCGCGGTCCTCGGTGAGAGAGGGGGGGGCCTCGGTGCCCTTGAACAACACCCTCCAGACGTCTTAGTGCATCGTGTCGAAGAGCTCGCTTAGAGTCTGGTGCCGGGCCGGGTCGAACTCTCATAAATTGAAATCCCATTGTTGGCACGGGAGGATCCGGTGGAAGAGCATGACCTGGACTATGTTGACAAGCTTGAGCTTTTTGCTTGCCATATTCCGGATACATTTCTGGAGTCCGTCCAGCTCCACCGATGAACCCCGGGATAGGCCCTTCTCTTTCCAGGAGGTGAGCGGTGTGGGGATTCTGGATCGAAACTCTGGGGCCACCACCCAGTTGGTGTCGCGCGGCTCGGTGATGTAGAACCACGCCGATTGCCACCCCTTTATGGTCTCCACGAAGGAGCCTTCGAGCCATATAACATTGGGCATCTTGCCCACCATGGCTCTGCCGCATTCCGCTTGTTGGCCTCCCGCCACCTTCGGCTTGATATTGAAGGTCTTCAGCCACAGGCCGAAGTGGGGCCGGATGCGGAGGGAAGCCTCACACACGACGATGAACGCTAAAATGTTGAGGATGAAGTTTGGGGCCATATCATGAAAGTCCAGCCCGTAGTAGAACATAAGACCGCGGACGAATGGATGGAGGGGAAACCCCAGTCCGCGGAGGAAGTGGTGGAGGAAGACTACCCTCTCGTGAGGTTCCGGGGTAGGGACGATCTGCCCCGCAGCGGGCAGCTAGTGCGCGATATTCGCGGCTAAGTATCCGGCTCCACGCAGCTTTTTGATGTGTCCCTCCGTGACGGAGGAAGCCATCCACTTGCCTCCCGCTCCGGACATGTTTGGAGAAGGTTGAGGAGAAGGATGTGGACTTGGGCGTTGGAGCTCGAGTGCGCAAGAATGGATGAGCAAGGAGGAAGAAGGCGTGGGTAGAAAAAGGTTAAACCTTATCCCTTTATAAGGGCGATCGAAACTATGCGCCCCCACTAGCCTGGTAAAACTCGCTTATCCCCCAAGCGCCATAATTGATGGCATGGTTGGGTTGCCCACGCCCGTATTGATGAGAATCCCTTAATAAGGGGGACACGATCTCTGCTTTGACAAGACGTGTCAAGAGACTGCCTCGCATTATGTGCGGGGCTGGTTAAAGAAAAACGGTTTGAATGAACGCCGGGCCATGGCATGATGTGATGTTGCCAAAACATGTTAGCAGATTAGATTTGTGGAAATATTATTCTCTCTACGGTGGTATGTGGAACTTATTTTGCAGGGTCGGACACTATCCTTGTATTCAAATTCTTCCGTGGTATATTCGGAGGAGGAACCCGCATTGCAATGCCGAAGACAACACTGCGCGCCAGACTCATCGTCATTGAAGCCTGGTTCAGGGGCTACTGAGGGAGTCCTGGATTAGGGGGTCTCCGGACAGCCGGACTATATCCTTTGGCCGGATTGTTGGACTATGAAGATACAAGATTGAAGACTTCATCCCATGACCGGATTGGACTCTACTTGGCGTGAAAGGCAAGCTAGGCAATACAAATATGTATATCTCCTCCTTTGTAACCGACCTTGTGTAACCCTAGCCCCCTCCAGTGTCTATATAAACCGGAGGGTTTTAGTCCGTAGGACAACATACAATCATACCATAGGCTAGCTTCTAGGGTTTAGCCTCTCCGATCTCGTGGTAGATAAACTCTTGTAATACTCATATCATCAAGAATAAATCAAGCAGGACGTAGGGTTTTACCTCCATCAAGAGGGCCCGAACCTAGGTAAAACATCGTGTCCCCTGCCTCATGTTACCATCCGCCTTAGACGCACAGTTCGGGACCCCCTACCCGAGATCCACCGGTTTTGACACCGACACCTCCTTTCGGCGTGCACCGGGAGAAGGGACAGCAGGCCTCCAGAACCCCGCCTCTCGTGATCCTGTACGGGAGAGGGGCGATCAGGTTTTTGGGGAGCGCACTTGCGCGACTGCTGGCAGCGACGACTTCACGAACGACGACTTCTTCCATGACCTCGGCAACCTCATCCTCGACGACATGGGCGACAACATCAACGCCGGCGGTGCTGCACCCGCTGCACCGTATGTTATTCTATCCTTCTTGTTCGAGATCGTGGTACAATTCATGTTTCTAGTATGTGCCCTAGATGTGATATGTTAATCTACTATGCTAGTTCGCATGATTAGTTTAATCTCTGCTATTGCTGTCATGATCTATTTCCTATTTATTCGGATTAAATCTCATAGTATTTTGCTCATTTTTCCAATAATCCAAAAACCTGATTATAGGCAATTTACTCCGAGTGGTTTTTCTGCGCATCTGAAGCCGCCTGCCTTTAAGGGGACGCAATATAAGAGGTGGCGCACGAGAGCAGTCTATTGGTTTCAGACCATGGGCTGCTATGACGCCACCAAGGGCAAGCCTGAGGGCGATCTTAATCCAGCACAGCTGGAAGCTTTTGAGAAGATCGATACCCTCTTTAAAGGTGCTCTTCTGAGTGTTCTTGGTGACTCCATTGTGGATTCGTATATGTTGTTTGACAACCGCAAGGACATGTGGGCTGCGCTCGAGGCCAAGTTTGGTGCCTCGGACGCCGGCAGCGAGTTGTACGTCATGGAGCAATTCTATGACTACAAGATGACTGATGAGCACCCTGTTGTACAGCAGGCTCATGAGATACAGTCGCTCGCAAAAGAACTTGAGTACTTCAAGTGTGTGTTGCCGGACAAATTTGTTGCCGGAGGCATCATTGCCAAGCTTCCACCTTCGTGGAACAATTTTGCTACTTCCCTGAAACACAAGAGACATGAGTTTTTCGTTGCGGATCTCATTGGTACTCTTGATGTTGAAGAGAAGGCGAGAGCAAAGGACACACGTGCTTGATTTGCTGAGGGAGGTTCTAGTGCCCACATGGTATAGAAGAAGAACTTCCAGCCCAACAAGTTCAAAAACAACAAGAACAAAACTCAGGGCAAAGGCAAGTTTGATACAAAGAACAAGCCATCACATTCTACCAACTTCAAGAAGAATTCTCATAAGAAGGGGAAGGGACTTTGCCATGTCTGCGGTGATCCTAATCATTGGGCTCGGAAGTGTCCTAACCGCCTTGAGGAGCGCGAACATGAGAAGAGCGGCAAGTCCGCTAATGTTGTCATCGGTGATACTGATATGAAGGAATCAGGGTACGGTATTTTTCCTATCATCCTTTCAGTATTTCAAACCCCTGATTGGTTAATTGACACCGGTGCCAATGTACATGTTTGTGCTGACGCCTCCATGTTTTCTTCTTACCAGGCCACTGGGACTTCTCCCGTGCTGATGGGGAACGGGTCACATGCCATCATTCGAGGTGTTGGTACGGTCGATCTGAGGTTTACTTCGGGGAAGACCGTGCGTCTGAAGAACGTTCATCATGTGTCGTCCATCAATAAAAATCTCGTTAGCGGTTCCCGTTTATGTCGATATGGTTTTAAGTTGGTTTTTGAATCTAATAAAGTTGTAATTTATAAGTATGGACAATTTGTTGGAAAAGGCTATGAGAGCGGAGGCTTGTTCCGCCTGTCTTTGTCAGATATTTGCACTAAAGTTATTAATAATGTTTGCCACAATAATGAGTCTGATATTTGGCATTCACGACTTTGTCACATTAACTTTGGTTGCATGACGCGGCTAGCCAATATGAATTTAATTCCAAAAATCTCTACTGTCAAAGGCTCTAAGTGCCAAGTATGTGTGCAAGCTAAGCAACCTCGCAAGTCCCATAAGACTGCAGAGGCAAGAGACTTGGCGCCACTAGAGCTTATACATTCTGATCTTGGTGAGATGAATAGCGTGTTGACAAAAGGTGGAAAGAGATACTTCATGACGTTGATTGATGACTCCACTTGATATTGTTATGTGTATGTTCTGAAATCAAAAGATGAGGCTTTGACTTTCTTCAAAAACTATAAAGCTGAGGCAGAGAACCAACTTGATCGAAAAATTAAACGGCTGAGGTACGATCGTGGTGGAGAGTATTTTTCCAATGAATTTGATCTGTTTTGTGCGGAACATGGTATAATCCATGAGAGGACGCCTCCGTACTCACCCCAGTCAAATGGGGTAGCCGAAAGAAATAACCGAACTCTAACTGATATGGTTAACACCATGTTAGACACTTCGGGTCTATCCAAGGAATGGTGGGGGGAGGCGCTAATGACTGCGTGTCATGTCCTAAACCGAGTTCCCACAAAGCATAAGACCATGACTCCATTTGAGGAATGGGAAAGTAAAAGGTTGAAACTCTCTTACTTACGTACTTGGGGTTGTTTGGCGAAAGTCAATATACCAATTTCCAAGAAGCGCAAGCTTGGACCAAAAACCATGGATTGTGTTCTTCTGGGCTATGCTTTTCATAGCATCGGCTATAGATTTTTGATAATAAAATCTGAGGTATCCGACATGCATGTTGGTACAATTATGGAGTCTAATGATGCAACTTTCTTTGAGGATATATTTCCTATGAAGGATATGTCGAGTTCATCAAATCAGAAGATACCTACTCCATCTAGTGAGGAATTCACTGTAATTCCTGAACCCACCATTGCGATGGAACACGTTGAGAATCCTATTGAGGGTGACAATGGAACTCCTGTGAGGAGTAAGAGACAGAGGACTGCAAAGTCCTTTGGTGATGATTTCATTGTGTACCTCGTGGATGACACACCCAGGACTATTTCAGAAGCCTATGCATCTCCTAATGCTGACTACTAGAAGGAAGCTGTACGTAGCGAGATGGATTCCATCTTAGCTAACGGTACCTGGGAGATCACTGACCGTCCTTATGGGTGCAAACCTGTAGGATGTAAGTGGGTGTTCAAGAAGAAGCTTAGACCTGATGGTACGATTGAAAATTACAAGGCACGGCTTGTGGCCAAGGGTTATACCCAGAAAGAAGGTGAAGACTTCTTTGATACTTACTCACCCGTGGCTATACTGACCATAATTCGGGTGCTACTATCACTGGCTGCCTCACATGGTCTTCTCGTTCATCAAATGGACGTTAAGACAACTTTCCTCAATGGAGAGTTGAAGGAGGAAATTTACATGGATTAGCCAGATGGTTTTGTAGTACCTGGTTAGGAAGGAAAGGTGTGCAAGTTATTAAAGTCTTTATATGGCCTTAAACAAGCTCCTAAAGAGTGGCATGAGAAGTTCGAAAGAACATTAACTACTGCCGGCTTTGTAGTAAACGATGGTGACAAGTGTGTGTACTATCGCTATGGTGGGGGCGAAGGAGTTATTCTTTGTCTGTATGTCGATGACATATTGATCTTTGGAACCAAGATTGATTTAATCAAGGAGGTTAAGGATTTCTTATCTCGCTGTTTTGAGATGAAGGATCTAGGAGTAGCTGATGTTATCTTAAACATCAAGCTGTTGAGAGATGAGAATGGTCGGATCACACTGCTTCAGTCTCACTATGTGGAAAAGGTCTTGAGTCGTTTTGGGTATAGCGACTGCACACCTTCTCCAACTCCACATGATGCTAGTGTGTTGCTTCAAAAGAATTGACGGATTGCTAGAGATCAACTGGGGTATTCTCAAATTATTGGCTCGCTTATGTATTTGGCGAGTGCCACGAGGCCTGACATCTCGTTTGCTGTTAGCAAGCTGAGTCAGTTTGTGTCAAAACCGGGAGATGATCATTGGCATGCGCTTGAGAGAGTTATGCGCTATTTGAAAGGCACTGTGAGCTATGGGATTCACTACACCGGGTATCCAAGGGTACTGGAGGGTTATAGTGACTCAAACTGGATATCTGATGCTGATGAGATTAAGGCCACAAGTGGTTATGTTTTTACACTTGGTGGTGGCGCTGTTTCTTGGAAGTCTTGCAAGCAGACCATCTTAACGAGGTCAACTATGGAAGCAGAACTCACAACATTAGACACTGCCACTGTTGAAGCAGAGTGGCTTCGTGAGCTCTTGATGGACTTACCTATGGTTGAAAAACCAATACCCCATATCCTGATGAACTGTGATAATCAAACTGTGGTCGTCAAGATAAACAGTTCTAAGGACAATATGAAGTCCTCAAGGCATGTGAAGAGGAGACTGCAATCTGTCAGAAAATTGAGGAACTCTGAAGTTATTACGTTGGATTATATCCAAACATCGAAAAATTTGGCAGATCCTTTCACAAAGGGTCTATCACGTAATGTGATAGATAATGCATCGATGGAGATGGGTCTGAGACCCACCGCATGAGTTGTCCATAGTGGTAACCCACTCTATGTGATCGGAGATCCCGTGAAGTAGAAGTGGGAGACAAGCTGTTGGTCAGCTGGGAGGAGAGTATCCCTATATTACCTATTCCACTCCATGAAGATGCAATACTCTCCTGATCTGCATGGCAGGTTGATACTTATCTTAATGTGTTCCAAGTGGCTTATTCGGATAAGTAGAGATGTTGTCCTGCAGAACATCTTCTGAGGAACACACCTATATGAATTTGATTGTTAACGTCGCAGTCTATGAGAATTGGGCGTTCTCTACTAAATTCATGAAAAGACCCTGGAGTATGACGTATACGCTCCACCCGCGGGGAAGCCTTGCGGCAGCCCAGTATCGGTCAAGAATTTGTGTGAAACTAGTCTCGCAGAAAACTTGCAGTTCAAGGCATAGTCCACTATTCAAGTTGTGATCTAGTGTAGCATAAATCTCTAAGTAGAAGTTCAACTTCACAGTCTCCACTAAGCACCGGTATATAAACAATGTTTTGGAACTAAATGATGAGATGTGCCAATGAGACTTTGTGGGGGATTGTTGGAATTTTGCTAGTAGGCCTTTGGCCCAAAGCCCAACTAAAATTCTGAAATTCTCTTGGCCCATTCATGCACACATGTGAGTGGAGTGAGTGAGACTAAAGTTTAGTCCCACCCCGGAAGTTGAGAGAGAGTTGCACCTCTTTATAAGGTGAGCTCTTCTACCACTTGTATGAGCATGAGAAGAGGAGATCTACATGCGCGCTCCTCCTTCTCGCTCGCCTCGCCACGCCTCGCCTCGTCTCGTCACAACGCGCCGCGCCGCGGGTTGCGGGATTGAGCCGAGCCGAGGACAGAGCTATGCATGTTGTCTATATTTTTGCTGCTCGAGAAAAACTAATGAGTCATTAATTAATAATTAATGGACGCGTTAATTACTGAAACGTTTCCGATTCTTTTGGATTGTGACAACTCGGACGTGGGGTTTACTCCCACGACCTTCTTTTGGATCTTGACGTCTACCCTAGCCGCCGCCGCTTCGTATGGTTTCTCACCACCGATCCAGATCATTGCACCGCCAAGCAAGTCTTCTCCATCCCTCCTTTCGGCATGCACCGGGAGAAGGGACAGCAGGCCTCTGGAACCCCGCCTCTCGTGATCCTGTACGGGAGAGGGGCGATCAGGTTTTTGGGGAGCGCACTCGCGCGACTGCTGGCAGCGACGACTTCGCGAACGACGACTTCTTCCCCGACCTCGGCAACCTCATCCTCGATGACATGGGCGACAACGTCAACGCCGGTGGTGCTGCACCCACTGCACCGTATGTTATTCTATCCTTCTTGTTCGAGATCGTGGTAGAATTCATGTTTCTAGTATGTGCCCTAGATGTGATCTGTTCATCTACTATGCTAGTTCGCATGATTAGTTTAATCTCTGCTATTGCTGTCATGATCTATTTTCTATTTGTTCGGATTAAATCTCGTAGTATTTTGCTCATTTTTCCAACAATAATCCTAAAAGACTGACCGTCCAGGTAGTCGTTTGTCGGAACCGCGAACATCCATTCGACCATTCTCCCCGAGCCTTCACAACAAGCCTCATGTTGCGCTCATCCTTTGCAACACGAGCCTTGTTGCAATCCTCTTAATTTTTTTTGTCTTTTCCGTGCGACAGCCATTTGATCGTTAGCTATTGGCACGTGTTAAGCTCATGATTTTTACAACATGGGCCATCTTGCACTCCGTTCAAAGTGTTTTCCCAAGAGGTCGTGTGCTCATGCGTTTTGCAGCAAGGTTCATGTTGCAAACAAATGTATAGTTAGGGTTGTTGCACGTCTCGTGTTCATCGGCCTACAACATACTTTGCAAAGTGCTCATGCGTCTTGCAACAAGGGCCATGTTGCAGGCGGCTCGGTAAGAGGCATGTGGTTCACGGACGATGCATTGGACGTGTAGCCTCCGATCAGCCGAGTGAATAGAAATATTTCCAAAAATTAATGGTTTTGTTGTTTCTCATCTAGCTGAGAATTAGTTGTGTTTCAATCTTGCATGTGGCCATTCGATTGAAGCACGCAATCGTGTGGGGCACATGAAACTGGAACATGTGGGTTTCTCTAGGAACATCAAGCTTAATTCATCATTCAAAGTTCATGGGAATACAAATAATATCACGTAAAATTGATAGCCAAACATGTCGCCTGATGGAAAGAGAACCCGCGGCTCTAGCCAAACCATGCTCCTGTCCATCATTGTCTCTTTTCTCACGGCCGAAAGATACCTCCCTGAATGAACTTCGCCGAGATCAGCCTCTTGAAGACTAGTAGCATATCGACATGGAGCAAACTGTTGATATTCGTGACGACCTCCAAGCAATCTAAAGATACCTAAAGATCAATCTCTCAAAGACTGCGAATTTTCAAATGAGATCACATGTGCAAGTTTTCAAATGTGGTCTCAACCACAATTTTCGAGATGGAGTTGCAGTTGCAAGTTTTTGAATGGGGTCGCAACTTCATGGTTTAAAAATGGACTGCAATTTGGGTTGGGGGGGGGGGTTGACTCATATACCGGGTGGTTAGTTCAGGTGTGGGGCAACCGGTTGAATGTAGGGTTTGATGTTAAACCGAGTGGCAAGTTCAACATTGTAAAGTGGACATTTCTCATCACATAACAACGACAATTCTCTATAGAGAAAACAATAATACTTGAACCGTAATTATATTGGAGCATTCCAATTTCATGGAGCCAACACTCATTACATGACTATTATTCACAAATGTGAATCCATACATGAAGATGCTACCACAAAACTTGCTCAATTGTTAAAGAATACTGCAACCAAAATTCACTAGCGCTTCCTATACACGTCGTATGTTTTGAGGGACCATGTGATGCACCAACCTCAGATACCTAGCAAAGAGACACATGGTTGTGCATATAACATCCGTTGTCAGACAGCAATAAGAGGAGCACAAGAGGAACACGGGCACGCGCACACACACACATCAAGGAGACGGTCGGAGCTCTGTCAACTACGTCCAGATGCACGAACTCAAAGATGATTGAAACCGGTAGAACAAACTCGAAGAAAAAGCGCCGCCATCTACCCGAGCGCCGCACCGGCAAGGACTAGCAAATCCTAACCTAAACTACCATCCAGAGCGAAGGCACCGGGATCCCCACCCCCCCACCCCCACCACCATCACCTACCATGGGAGCAGTGGGTAGAGGAGAGGCGAATCCACATACTCGTCGGCAAAGTTTGAAGGGGAAAGTAGACACCGAGGGGAGGGGAGAAAACGGTCGAAGAAAAAGTTTACCAAACCGCATGGTACCTTCACATGTGGTAAGCAATCCAAACAATTCAAAAAAAAAGAGAAGAAATGAAGTGTGAAAAACCAATTACTTGACTGGAGCAATGTCTCCACTAAAAGGAAATGTAGATGCACAAAGAGGGGCGGTGATTGTTTTCGGTAAATCTATAAAGAAAAAGAAAATTACTGCATAACGCATGCAAACTACACTCCCCTATGGCGAGACACGACTAGGCCCAACTGATTTATGACATCTAAAACCAAATCCTCCACTACAACGTTGGTAAGAGCGAGACACTCATGAATTTCAAATTAAAAGGAAAAAAAAAAGGAGTGAGACACTTGTGGGTGAATATATAAATGTTCAGCTTCTTCGATATTCCACGTTACATACATCAGGATGTCGCTGAGCCGCCACCTTGCTCTCCTGCTTCCTGACGCCACTTGCACCCTAGAAATCAATTTGTTGACTTTCACAGAATCACATTGGTTAAAAATGATCATACTACTTTACGGAAGTCTACGAATCTATGCGGTACCGACATTGATGATTAGCTTCATAAACACTCTAATACTTCAGCTGCTCTGGTTCTCCACGCTGCGTTAAGGCCATGTACAATGCAAGATGTTTAGAAAATATACCTAGAGAAATAATTCATTTTTTCTTTGAGCATAGATGTTTATTTGTAGACGATACACACTTAATTAGCACCCCTCATGTACAGATTAGCACCAATGCTTAAAAACCCAATTTATTTTACTAAACACCTTGCATTGCAAGGCCTGAAGTGCCTCAACCCCCTGTGGAATCGTTCGCTCAATCCCATACTCGACAAGGCTGTAATCACTTGCGGTATGCCCCTCGATTGTAAAAAACAAAGATGACCTAATGCTGCAAGTGAAAGAAAAATTGGCGCTACTGACAGAGGACAAAACAAGCTAGTCCAGCCCTCATTTTGTGAACTGTGGCTGCTACCCTGCCTAACCATCTTATCTAGTGACCACTCACTGTCACATTGATCTGTCTTAGTTGTCTACTTGTCTTGTTCCTACACATATATATACATATACTTCGTGTATAATTGGTGTCGCAATGGTCCATCCGTATATCATCCGGATTTGCCACTGTATATCCAAGCGATGTCCTTGCTGCAGTTCAAGAAGCTCGCCGACGTGCACACCATAGATGATTGATGGAAGGAACTCATTTATGCCTCTTTGGTTTATAGAATAGAATTATTATAGAAATAGGAATCTTGTAGGAAATGAGATGACATACATCTCAAATCCTATGAGTAGGAATAGGTTCTTTTTTATTTTCTTATGAAATATGGAGGATAGGAACCAATCCTATGTAGGAATAGGAATCCATTCCTATGAATCAAAGGGCTCTAAAAGAAAAAAAATCCTATAAGAATCCTATTCTCTAGAATTCCTATGAAATTCCTGTAAACCAAAGGAGGCCTTAACCTGTCTGCCATTGAAGGCACCGCCAGATATATGTACGTCGACGAACGAGTTTAGAAGCCTCAATGAATATAAGAGTCGGCTTATGAAAAGAGCTCGGAAGAGATGGTTTATTTTTTAAGCCGTTCAAAAGAACTCCCCTTAATTTCATCTAATCAAGCCCTTAGAGTAGGAGTACTAGTAGAAAATTGCGATGTCCAAGGACGCCATCATAGCCGAACCGACCAGCAAGCCGGGATAAGTTTTTTACCCAGAGGGCAAGACAGCAGCAAGCCGTGATAGTAGGTTGCTTCACTTCACAAGTTCACATGGTGATTGACCACACCAGTACACACACATTACTCGAAACTTTTTTACTAGCTCGTGCCACATTTTGAAGACCACGAATCTCAGTAGAGTTTTTCACCACGCCTTCCTGTGTATCAGGAGGTCAACTATGTTTACATGAGTCTTTTCTTTTCTCTTCCCATTTCCCCCACTGAAGTAAACTGCAGCATCGATTAATCCCCTGGTAGATCTACCTCTTCCTGCGCTTAGAAGGCTTCGTCGAAGATGGTTTTGGCACTTCGGGCATCTTAGCTTCGACACATTGCTCCTGCAAAACCGACCGGGGAAAAAAAACCCCAGGAAAATGGACCGCATCAGAGATCAGTTATCTCAAGAAATTGTTGACAGGATAGGAAGTGCAGAACAAAAACCGTGTGCTCAATTTTAGTGTAGACCAAGGCATACAGCCCCTGAAAGATGGTGGATTTTAACGACTTTTGTAAGTAGCACTGCGACACGCAGAAAGGTGGAAACTATTCCAACAAATAATGATAATTATAACGAAAACTACTGGAGTAACAAGTGAGAAACTGCTGGCACAAACAACAAATACAAGTAGCCCCAGAAAGACGGTTGCATTTTGATGACTTTGATAAGTAGCACTATGACACGAATTGCAGAAAGCTGAACTGTTCCAACAAAGAACGGGAATAACAACGAAAACTACTGGAGTAAGAAGGGAGAAACTGCTAGCACAAAAAACAAATACAGAGTGGCCCCAAAGATGCTGGAGGTACTAGAGAACAAGCTAGCAAGTATATGTACTGATGAATTATTAATGTTGATAACAGGAACCTTTTTCACAGAGAAAATTCTCTTAATGATAAAATCTAAAACATGCAACAGTGAGTGCTGAACTCCAATCATATTTGACAGTCATGACTTCAACTCAGGATTTGCAAAAGTTCCAGCCTTATGGACTAAAAATCTTAAAAAGTTTCCTTCCCTAGAAAACATTTGCATTTGTTTCACAGCTCAATGAATTGGACTAAGAATCTGCAACAGTTCCAGCCTTATGGACTTAATGTAAAAGTGAGATCTGACAAGTGACAAGAAAAAACTTTTAGCAGTCATGATCTAAGTGTAAAGAGTACCAGTTGCTAATGGAGCACAATATGCATCACTAATATAATTTTCAACAATGCTACAGGCTGCAAGTAATGTTCCGATTGACAGGTAAAAAATGAACAAAATTGCAGTACTAACTACTAAAGTGATATAGAGAGCCAGAAGAAGGACTAAATCTGGAAATGTTGGAGAACAACGGGATACAGACCTCCTCCCACTTCCTCTGGAGTTCCAGAAGCTCTTTACAACATGCTACACACTCAGCGTGGTAAGCAGCGGCTAGGTCTTTAATCAAGGCCTTCCTTTTGATGACGCCAATCACTTGAAATCATTGATAAAATTATGTGTCAGAATGCGATAAAAGAGTTAACAGAACTTGCCATACTTTCAAATAGCAACACTTGGCAAATGAGAAGGAAAAGCTAGATCTTCCAAACAGTTCATAATAGAAAAGACAGAGTATTCGGTTCGAGGACATCCTAAAGATGGTGTCCTAAATAGAATGCCACAGTACTGTAATATAGCGCAGCAAAATTTATTTAACAAGCTTCTAAACTTAATGTTGGTACCAAAACAGCCGGTGAATGCACATCCTGAAAGTTTATGCAGATGAATTGTGCGCTAATTAAATATGTGAAGCTTCGCGACGATGACTGAGATAGCACATGGAAGCTTGTGCTAATCAAATCGCTTGCGTGGAAAAACAAACGGTTCAGCATGAGTTCCTAATGGCGGTCATGGATTCCATCCAAAGGCATCAGTATCCATTCACCGCATGCGTGTTCTCGGTTATTACTGCAATTGGACAGAGCCATATGAGGTACAAACATGTTGATAAGAATTATATTCCCAACCTCCCCTCCTGCCAATTCGTAGTTGTGAATTTCCCACGAATCAAACAGATTGTGTGCAGTAACCGATAAATAAATAGATAGCTACTACTAATAATCAATACAGTAGCCAAGATTCCCTAGACAGGGCTGAAACCAACCCAGCCCAACCCAGATCAAGCACGAACAAAGCAGCACAGCATAATTGGCAGATTGAGACGAGAAGAGAGGCCCTTACTCCGGCTGGGATCGAACTGCTGCTGCTCGTCGGAGGGCTTGTCGCCGTTGGCGGCCGGCTCCATGCGGACAGGATTGGAGACCCGCCGGGTTAGGTTAGGGTTCTGGCCGGCTAGATCCAGCCAACCAGCTAGCCAGGAGCGCGAGCGCTTGGACCAACCGAACGGGGAAAGGGAAAGGCTACCGAGCCGGAGTGCGGGAGAGTTGCCGGCTGGCTATTTGTTTCCTCTCGTATACGGAGATCGCCGGCGGGCGGCGAGGGGCTCACCGCACCGGAGTCGGGAGTGACCGGAAGACGCACGAAGTAGAGACGGCTCGAGCTATCTCGGCTGTCTTGCTACTACGGCCGGATATGCACGAATGGGCTGCGTCTGGCCCAGGCCCAGCTGAGAGAGGCCACAAAACGCGAGTTTCTCAACAAATAGGGAACGCGCGAACTATGTCCCGCTTCATGCGAGATCGAAGCAGCTCTCGCCCAAAGGGTTTCCTCTTCCAGTTGTTTCAGGGCCGGAACATTTTAATTATTTTTTCGTCGCCTCTAATTTCTCGTCGCTCCATCGCATGTTTGTTTGTTGGTTCTACTCCGTTTTTTTCCTTTTTTTCTGTTTTTATCGGCTTTCTTTGTTTCTTCACAGTTTTCTCTAGTATTTTGGTTTTCTTTTTCTTTTTCACCGTTTTCTTCATTTTAGGCCAGTTTTTCCAGATTTTTCTTTTCTTTCTTTTTAATTCAGTATTCTTTTAATTTTTTTTCTTTTTTTATTGGTTTTTTCTTTTCTTTCCCATATATTCTTTATTTTCTGTTCTTGTCTTAGTTTCATCAGTTTTCTTTGTTTTTCTTTGGGTTGCCTTGGTTTTTTTATGGGTTTTCACGCTTTTCTTCAGGTTTTCCATTTTTCTTTGTTGTGGAGGTGTTTTTTTTCATCTTCTGTTCCTTTGGTTACATCGCTTTTCTCTGTTTTTCTATTTTCTTCAATACATATCTACATTTTTCATACACTTTAAGTATACATCAGGAAACATTTTTTTACATGTTTAATATTTTATAAATGCATGACTAACATTTAAAAAATATGTTTGATGGCAACTTTTTTCATACATATTGTTTAATTTAGGTATACATCAAGAAATTTGTTTAATAAATATTTTTCTAAATATATGGTTAACATTTTTTGTGCACTATCAACTTTTTTAAAAATATACGCTTTTACGTTCATAAAATTTAATACATATTCTACATTTTTTGTATACATAAGTAATAACTTTTTGTACACCCTTAACATTTTTGAGATGATTACCATTTTTGAATATTTATCTTTGATCACTAATTTTTCATACACATTATATATTTTTGTATACATTAGAAACATTTTTTATACATGTTTAACATATTTAGATATACGATTAAGAAAACTATATGCTGTCAACGTTTTTAAAATTTTGTGCTTTTACGTTCACTTTTTCATACACGTTCTACATTTTTGGTACACATTAGGAACTTTTTTAAATACTTTTTTTAACATACAGAAGTACATTATATGTTTTAGGTACCAAAAGGGACATGAGACTCCATGATCCTAAAAAGATTTCATAACCAAAATACAGAATTGGGACATGCATTTTAAATTATTGGAATCACTGTGGTAAAATTGTTACTACAAATAGGAGTATATGAGCAATTAGATAGATGGACAAATCTGTATGAGTGGTGTGGAAATTCCTTTACATCTTCAAAAATAAAACATCTTGGTATCTTTAAAAAATTAAATTACTCGCACCTCATTGAGCACACGGATAAATCAATAATTAGTTACCCAATTGTGTCGTCGTTGCGCACTTCATCAAAAAAACCTAACTACCATGACCCATGATCAGCATCCATAACCTCAATCTTCATCTGGATCTATGAGATCTACACCATTAAACCGCATAAACAAAACATTTAACAGTGTGGATTGGCTGGCAACACTCACCTCTAAAGAGGACACGCAACACCGGTCCATCGCCGAGCTCTGGCGCGCATCGCGTCCCTTGTAGTCCAATCCTCGTTCTTTGAGCAAGCGGCGATGGTTCATCTACTGCGACTGGCGCGGAAGGCGAAAAGATGGCGTGTACCGTGTGGACGATGCATGCGTCCGTTCCTGGATCCCGACGAGTTGATGCGTGTGTTATGGCGATGTAACGCTAGCAATTGCTGCTACTTAGGCAGTTGGGTCAGACCCAATGGCCTTTCTTCCTTTCTTTCCCCACAGCTACACACGGCCCCCTTCCAGATACCTAATGTACATAATTGCATACGTGGGGCTCCTTCCACCTTGGGGGTCCGAGGCGGCTGCCCCCGGCCCCCCTTAGGGTCGGCCCTGATGCCGTGTGGACGTCTCTTGCTTTCTTGTCCGTTGGGGCCAAAAAAGTTATAACTAGCTGGTAGCGTAGAAATATGTCCGCTAATTTTCACGCCGTTGCTAATGAATATGCTGACTGTACCGTTCTATGAAAAGTTATAAAAATTTACGCGGGAACCAACATGCATAACTAGATTGACAATCACTCTAACTATACACACCGAATACAACATACATATAATAGACTTTTTAAACAAAAAGATGATAATATGTCTCTCTCGTTGCTAGACTTCAGTAGCGGCCTTTAACTTTCGGCGACAACTCCCCGACTTAATGATAAAGGTAACAAAAGTTCACGTCTGCAAGCGTAACGCAACAACGACTCCTTATCGCCGACCTTTACCAGGTTGATTATATTTCCTGATTGATTGGGTCGTGCTAATCTTCCTTTCAAAGATGCTACTAGTAGATCAAAATACCATATAGTATAAAACTAAAAAAATATGTGGTACTTTCATATTGTTTTGCAAATTACAGCGCAGGATTGAGTATGTGGTACTGTAAATTCAGGGAATTATCCAGCGCCGCAGCGTCTCACAATCTCATGTAGGAGTATTTCCTGTCGCCACAGAAAAAAAAGGAAAGCCGCTCGCGAAGCCGCAGAGTCCATCAAAACCGCAACCAGCTGGAGAAGCGGCGCCACAGAGACGCACTCGCTCGCACACCGTCGCACGGACACGCACCACCGACCGACCCCGGCGGCCCGATTCGCTCTCCCTCGCCTCGCCTCGCCATGGAGAAGGCGCTCGTCGAGCGGCTCGAGGCCGCGGTGGCGCGCCTCGAGGCCGCCGCCGCGTCGGGGGCCTCGGCCGCGCGCGACTTCGGGGGCGCCTCCGCGTCGTCGGATCCGGCGATCCTGGCCTACGACGACTTCCTCGCCGACGCCTTCGCCCGCCTCAACGCCGCGGCCGAGAAGATCGGCGGGACGGTGCTCGAGGCCACCAACGTGCTCGCCGAGGCCTTCGCCGTCGCCAAGGACCTCCTCATCCTGGCCAAGCAATACCCGGTACGGCGCGCGCTTCCCTCCCTGCCCTGATCTGCTGTCTACGTCTGCGCTCGGCCCTCAGATCTCCGGGCGTTCCCTTCGGTTCTGGGGCACCGGGGCGTTGGTTCGGCGGAAATGGCTGGTCGACCCGAGATTTTGATCCTAGGTTAGGTCAGGAGATATAGGGTTTCGTTGATCGAGACGTCTGGGGCTGATGCCACTGTTGTAATGGCGTCCAGTATTGGATGCTGCCGCATAGTACAATGTTACCGTGCTTGATGGATCTGCAAAATTGTAACTGCAATTCTTACATCACTGAACCTTTTCCCCCCCTGTTCTGCAGAAACCTGCATCAATGGCTAAAGCGCAGGATTTCCTCAAGCCTCTAAACGATACTATTGCGAAAGCAACCGCTATGACGGAAGGAAGGAGGCCCGACTATTTCAATCACATGAAGAGTGTTGCTGACAGTCTCAATGCCCTGGCTTGGGTTGCGTTCTTAGGGAAAGGCTGCGGTTAGTGAAATTGCTTCGTTGGCTCTGAGTCCGGTCGAGGTTTATACATGTTTCGCGCCTGATTTGCTTTTATTCTTCCACCTTGCAAGGCATGAGTTTCCCAACAGCACATGTTGAAGAAAGCTGGCAGATGGCCGAGTTCTACAATAACAAGGTATGTCTTTTAGTATTCCATTTTCGACAGGCCTGGCGTAGTGGTGAAGTACTCCCCAGTGTGCCAAGAGGTCCTGGGTTCGACGCGGCCTCTCTGCATTGCACTGTGCAGGGGTAAAGCTTTGCCTCGTATAATCCTTTCCCGGACCCCACCTGCCGTGGGAGCTTCTAGCACTGGGTCTGTCCTTGCTCCACAATACCTGTGGCATTTATACCTACTGCCGTGGTTAAATTTATGAATAGCAAAAAAGCCTGATAAGAATGCTTCGGTGCTGTTTCTTTTTGGAAAGGTCTGCTATAGATTAGTGAGATGCATCTGTAACACTTATGGCTATCATCCTTCTTTATTCAAGCAAAACAACCCATTTATCATTTCTGGTTGTCACTACTAGATTATTCTTTAATTAAAATTTATTTTTACCATGTAATAGGTGTATTTTGTAAAACAAAAGCATTAGAACAACCTTGTTTTTAAAGTTATATTCGTCCTGAAGAAATTGAACCCTATAAGCATCTAAAACAGTACATGCTACTTTGTATTTTTGGTCGCCAAATCAGGATTTTGTTGGGGTGGATGAGAAAGAGTGAAATGAGAGAATGAACTTGTATCTTGTACAAGATAAAAGCTAAAGGACACACCAATTTTTTTAGATGCAGCACAAGATGCATTTGAGAGCTGAGCTCACAAACCCGGTAAAAGGGGAATGGGGGATGTGCTGTGTGCATGAGTGACTGAGGAAGAGTGCCGAGGAAGGGACAAGATCGACCTGTCAACATAATTCTGGAAGGGGACGGTCGGGATTATGAAGTTTTTGACAACTTACTTATTAGGTTCACATGAGTAAATAGGAATACTCTTAAAAGGCCTAGAGTAGCATAAAGTTAATTTTTATGTCTTTTTCCGAAACCTTTGATGAAGATTACATATTTGTAAACCCACACATGCTAATTCATAGTAATTGAACATTTTGGGTGAAACATTTACTTATGTTTTGCCTGAATTGTCTTGTGATTTTGATTAATTTTTGTAAGATGTCCTCTCGCAAAGAGTGATTTAGTTAGTGCATCACATTACAATGGTATTAGTGATCCAGCTGAAAATTTTCATTCTACTACGAAACCAGATGTGTATTTGTTGTTTTGGTTCATGATGCATATACACCGTTTTTCTCTTAGGTTCTTGTTGAGTACAAGAACAAAGATGCTGACCACGTTGAGTGGGCTAAAGCTTTGAAGGAGCTCTACACACCTGGCTTGAGGGATTATATTAAGAAATATTATCCTCTTGGGCCTGTGTGGGGTCCTGCTGGATGTGCACCACCAAAGGCTGCTGCCCCAGCGGCTAAGGGTCCTCCTCCACCTGCTGCACCATCAGCTCCTCTTTTTAGCACAGACAAATCTCCAAAATCTTCGCAGCCTAAGCAAGGAATGTCAGCTGTGTTTCAAGAGATCGGTGGGGGCAAAGATGTGACTTCAGGTAGATGATAGCACCTGCTTTGTCTATGACCAGAGATTTGTTTCCTTCTAGAATAACATACATATGAGGCCCTATTATTATTTTTACAGGGCTGCGGAAGGTTACTGATGACATGAAGGCTAAAAACCGTGCTGATAGAAGTGGTGTTGTGACCAGTAGTGCTGCTGCCCCTGCTCCTGCGAAGACTTCTCGTGCAGGAACCTTTGGCTCCAAGACTGGAACCCCAAAACTGGAGCTTCAGATGGGTCGCAAGTGAGTGCTAAAAACAACATACTGTTATCTAGCGTCTATTATCTACTAGTACGTCATTACAGGTTGTCACTGATACGTTGTGGGTTTGTTTGGTGGTCTGCATCAATGCCAGGCAGGCCCAACCATGTGGAATAGTTATAGAAACCTTGTGTTTGATTAGTTGGGTTAGAGAGCAGGCACAGAAATAGATGGACTTGCGCGTAGTTGAGAGGGAGCTGAAAACAGGATATGGATTTGTAATCCTGTTTAACGAATTGTTTAGATGAATGCTCGTGTTGAGGTTTGTGGCACAAATATAGATGAAAGAGTTTCAGAGAAAATGACTTCACATAAGACCAAGGGATAGTTAAATTCGTGTAAGAAAAACACTCATCTCGTACTAACCGGAGATAATTAAATGCAATATCAAGAGAAATTATTGCAAAGAAAATTAAGGAAGCACATTGGATTAATTTTGAATTGTGTATTTGAATAATGTAATGCCATCTGATATCAAAGAAGCTAACCTTCTTTCCTAATCTATATTTCTTATTGGTGTCGATAATTTACATATGCTGCTTGGTGGAGCTTGCACCATTTAATTAGTAGGATAATATTGTGGTTCTTTATAAATGAGCGCATATTTCTTTACACTGATCTATTTTACATTTCCTCTTTAAAATGGCAGATGGGTGGTCGAAAATCAAGTTGGTAGAAAGGACCTTGCTATTGATGAGTGTGATTCTAAACAGTCTATCTATGTGTTTGGATGCAAGGATTCCGTCCTTCAAGTAAATGGTACTCCCTCCATCCACAATATAAGATGTTTTTGCAAGCTAAAACGGTTTGCTACGTCCCACAATATAAGATATTTTTGCAAGCTAAAACAGTTTGCAAAAACGTCTTATATTATGAGACGGAGGGAGTAACGTATACAAGTATATCTTTACTTCGGATATATTATGTTCTTCTGGAAGCTTTGGTCAATAGCAAATGCTAAACTTTTTGCAGGTAAAGTAAACAATATCACCGTCGACAAATGCACCAAATTTGGAATTGTTTTCAAGGTTAGCAAAAACCATTCTGGGGCGTCAGCTAACTGATATTGCATTTCTTTTGTGGAATTAATATTGCATATGCCGAGAGTAATTTAGTTAATGTGTCATGCAGGATGTCGTAGCAGCTTTTGAGGTTGTCAACTGCAACGGCGTTGAGGTGCAATGTCAGGTACTCGATTGTTCTGTGAATTCGTGTCATCGGTCTAAAAGTGTCACTTTTGTTTGTATGATGGTCAAACCTTTTGAACTTGGCATGCTTCTAGTGTCGTGAAGCACTAAACTCATCGTCTCTTTACCTGTAGGGCACCGCACCGACAATATCAATCGACAACACAGCTGGGTGTCAGTTATACTTGAACAAAGAATCACTGGCCGCTTCCATTACTTCGGCTAAATCCAGTGAAATGAATGTATTGGTTCCTAGCGACGAGACTGATGGCGACTGGGTAAGATGCGATCTTTATTTTTGCACCGTGTGAATTCCTCTTCTGTACTACGGAATAAGGCTGGGGTATCTACACATAAGCTACAGGCCTAAACCTAACCTTGTGTGCTTCTTATGCTGCAGGTGGAGCATCCTTTGCCGCAGCAGTACATCCATTTTTTCCAGGACGGGCAGTTCACCACATCCCCAGTTTCTCATTCCGGCGCATAAATAAATCCGATGATATCTTCTTTTTTTGTGTGTGGCTGTTCGATTGTTCGATGCTGCCTTTGCCTTGTTTTTTTTTCTAAGATGGTGGTATGCTGAGAGTTGTTGTAGCTCTTGTTCGGTTGTTGACTTCTTCTGAAGCCTTAGGTTCTGCCTGCAGATTGTTGTTTCTCTTGCCATTCATTTGACCAGTGTGTAGGGCCTGGCCTGTATGTTTTCCTTGCACTTGCTTGGTATTTTTTGTTATTTGTACGCCAACAAAATACTTCAGTATGCTTCGGATGATGATTCTTTTTATGATATGCTATGACTGTCGGCGTGTCCCTACCTTGTCATTGATGTTGGTACACTGTTTCTTTAACGAACTGGGGTTCCCAACTGATTATGAAACAAATATATTTGTTCACATCGTATCAGAGTTGGACAGTGCAAAACCACATATGAGCAGAACACAAGTTGCTTGCCTCAACACACATTACAGAGATTGCAGACAGAAAAGGAAGGTCAGGCCAGCAGAGACATGAACAAGAAACAAGCAAACACATGGAGGCCAGGCACGGTGCGAGGCGATTCAGCAGCACTACGAGCATGCCGAGGCGGCGACGTCGCCGCTGCCGACGCGCTTGGCTGCGGCTGCACCGGCGTCACCTGCACCAACAGAAGCGAGACGAGAGCTCCACCGTAAGTTCACAAGAAACTTCGAAAGCAAACAAGATCCAAGGGCAGACAGAGTGATGGGTGACCCACCTGCGGTATCGCCGGCGGGGGGCTCGCCGGCCGCAGCGTCGGTGCCGGAGCCGGCGCCAGGCCCGCGGTGCCGTTCCTCATCAGCCCCGTCGGGTACGTCTCGGTGAGCGTGGTCTGAAAGAGGCCGAAGGACTTCTCCGACGCCTTCCCGGGCTTGAGGTCCTCGTCGTACACGGCGAAGAGGTAGGTGTCGACGGACTTGCCGGGCATCCGCGGCGTGCCGACCATGGACCGGAGGTGGGAGACGAGGTTGGAGACGAAGGCGCGCGCGTTCTCCACGGAGGCGCCGGCCTCGTCGGCGCCGCCGCTGTGCGGCCACCCGGTCTCGGCCACCACCACCTCCACGTCCTTGTACCCCTTGGCGTCCAGCGCGGCGCGCACGGCGTCCACCTGCGCGTCGAACATGCTGGTGTAGGTGAGCCCGGACCCGGCGTCCGGCCGCCCGGCGTTGGGCTGGAAGAGGCAGAAGGCCAGCGTGTCCGGCCTGGGGTCGTCCTGGTACGCGAAGTAGGGGTACGGGTTCACCAGGAACGGCGAGCCGGTCTTGCTGAGGAAGGCCAGCAGCGGGTCCAGCGCGGCCGACAGCTCCGGCTTGAACGCCCCCGACGACGGCGGGTCCGACGACGCCAGCACGTCCATGGCGTTCACCGTGGACACCTTGATGCCGGAGCTGGCCGGCAGCGCGTCGTAGATGTTCTGCAGCGCCGGGACCAGCTGCGAGATGAGCGCGGCGTCGCCCGAGTAGAGCACCTCGTTGCCGACGGAGATGCCGTTCACGGCGGGCGAGGAGGACGACGGGAGGTGCGCGGCGACCCAGGCGGCGGCGGCCGACGGCGAGGATGCGAAGGAGGGGATGTCGGCGTTGGCGGCGCCGAGGAGCAGCGAGATGCTCGTCCCGGCGAAGGCGGCCACCACGGCCGGGTCGGTCCTGTAGAGGCGCACCTTGCCGATGGTGGTGGACTTCAGCAGCCGCGCCGTCGACGCCGGCGGCGGCAGGTTGTCGGCGATGTCGCCGTAGTTGATGCCGATGAAGGACTGCGGCGCTGCGACACGTGTCCCACCGTTAACAACACAAGTATATATACGGAGTAGTTTTTTTAGTAAACAACATGAGTATAGTTGGCAAAATGCACTCCTAAGGTCACTGCACAGTAAATAAACTTGTGAAGAGCACAAGAAATCCCCGCGGAATTCAAAATTTCAAATGGGTAGACTTGGAAAACAAAGTGTGTCAGGTCGGTACAGCGCTAGTACAAGTCACCCTCACAACGACACGACGAGCGAGCACGTACGATTTTATCACGAGTGCGCGTGCATAATTGGATTTTTTTTCGAATTGTTGACAATGTTGCACGGTTGAGAGCGCAGACACCGTTGTTTTCCACAGATGTAAGTAGGTTCGTTTCACTGTCACCCACATTCTTTCCCGGGCTAAAAACAGAACCATGTCGACACGAAGGGGACGGTTGAAGAACCGACGCCACTTTTGGCTGAAGAACCTACGTGAAAGAGACGTCAGTTACTAGTAGTACTTAGTTACCCTGTGATCTGAAATCCATTCCAAGAAGTAGAAGAAGAAAAGGTACACTACCAACGATTTATTTATTTTTCTCCTTGTCAGGGCTATGATGATGCTCCAGTGGCAGTAGGAAGGAAGGAATCGAACATCTGGACATGTGCTCGACTGGCTCAAATCTCAAAAGAGCGTACAGTACTAATGATAAAAGAAAGTGAGAAGAAGCTTCCAAAGTCGAAACACCGCAACGGCGAGAAGCCGAGAACAGAACCGAATTCAGATTAGCCGAAGAAGAAAGCAAAGAACCGGATGCAGGCGTAACCGACGGAGCCGAAGATCATACCAGCATACGGGACGTGGACGAGCAGCAAGAGCCCCAGGAGGAGGAGGGCAACCAGCAGAGGCCCTGCCATCGCCGCTCCGGCCGCGTGGTCCACCGAGCTCTTCTTGTCCCTTCTGCCCGCTTCCTCGTACTGCTGCCGCTACCTTGTGGCCGCGCACTCGCTCACTTGGCTACACCAGCTGAAGGCTGCGGTTTAACTAGTGGTGGTGTGGCACCACCACGGATGATGTGAGTTGAGCTGATGAGTTGCTTAGCGAGGAGGAGAAAGGGAGGCGCGCTGCGCTCTTCAATAATAAGGCTGGAAAGAGA
>NC_041386.1:571756620-571757897 GCF_002162155.2 Triticum dicoccoides
CTCCTCTGCTGCAAAAGAGAAAGGAAAGCTTCCAGACCGGGAAGGAAGGAAGGAGCCGAGCCGCCGGATTTGAACTACCCGACCCGAGTGGGTGAGGTGGCCCAGGGAGCGGTGCGGGGATCCGACGGCCAGGGTTGCTCCGTGGGCGGGATCGGGGTTCGGTTCAGGCTCAGGATCGAGGTGGGCGCGGTGGCCGTACATGGTGAATCGGTGATGTATCTACCTGGATGCGACCAACTCCTCGTCCTGTCCTCTGTGTTAGAGCACGATGGCAAATCCGCCCTCTCACTCGAGGATGCTGGGAACGATCTCTTTTCGGGGAATCACTCCCGTCGAGAGGCCCTCTTCCTCTCTTTTTCTGAATCATACAACAAATGAAGGTGGTTAGAAAGATGGCACATCGATCTTCTGTACACCCTGTTCGTGCTGCGGAACGCAGAAAATCCGCCTTCCTTGGAAAAAAAAATCCTGACTCCGAAGTCTCAAAGGAGACTTGGGCGGCGCCTTCTGAAAAGCCCTTCATTCTGCGACTCAGATAGGCTAGGATTCGTGTCTCAGCCGGAAGGGGTCATGTACTCCGTTAGAGCATCTCCGGCCGTGACGGGCAAATTCGGCCTCCCAAACGCCCGCGGACACGAACACTGATCGCGATGCGCATCATAATTCGTTATCAACATCCGTGTATCTCATATCCGGCATCATATATCCATGCTACGCATGCAACGTGTTGAAATACTGTACATGATCAAACAACGAACAAAGAAATCGACATCAAACGGACAATGAGATGCATAAACCCACTTTACATTATCCAAAAGATCACCGCAGTTCATCGCCGCACAAGTTCAACTACTAAAAACGATAATTAGACTTAAGAGGGAGCTTCTTCACCACTTCTTCGCCGGGCCTTTCCCCTTCCGATTGCCGGCGTAGCTGTAGGCGTCCGCGGCTGGTGGAGGATCTTGGTCGTCGGAGGAGGTGGAGCTGCCATCGGAGTCGGAGCCAGAGAAGAACAGGACTAACAGCCCCTTCATCCAACGGATGGCCTTATCCTGTTGCCGCTTTAGTTTGGCGACCCGAGCCGCCTTCGCCGCTATCTCCTTCGCCTCCCTCTCCGACTACTCTATGGCTAGCCGAAGGTCCGTTGCGTTCTTTCGCCGGAGGCGTTGAGCGTCTGTCTCCGCCGTCATGATCGACCAACGGTAGACCTCGGCGAGGAGCCGCTCCTCCTCGTTGGGCTCTGCCGGCATCTCGCGCCGACGGCGCACGGCCCGCTC
>NC_041386.1:571758244-571760998 GCF_002162155.2 Triticum dicoccoides
CGGCGGCACAGGGATTAGCACCCACCGTTGCCCGCGCGGAGGAGCGGCCGGCAAGTAAGGGGACAGTGCAGGGGCGGTGCGGACTGCGCTGTCCTGGTGGAGCTCAGCGCGGGTCGGGAGGGTCCAGCTCCGGCGTCCGCGCTGCGCTGGCGCGGGAGCTGCGGCGACGCTGCGGATTTGGAGCTGCCCCCGGTGTCCATCTTGGACCACTCCAAGGCAATGCGGGGGGCTAGCTCCTCGTGAACGTCGAGGTCGGAGCCAGAGTCGCTGCCGGAGCTGGACATTGCACCCGGGTGAATCGAAAGTGGAGAGGACGGAGGGAGTGAGTCAGCTAGGGTTCCAAACGAGGAGCCGGATGGGGTTTTTTGTGGGGCAGCCATGGGGTCGGTGGTGGGTCGGGCCTGTTAGCTTCGACTGGCGGACACGCCCGGGTCGCCTTATATTTGTGCTACTCCCTCCGTTCTAAAATATATGATCCGATTTTGTATTAATTTTAATACAAAGTTGGGTCATCTATTTTGGAACAGAGAAAATAGATATAAGGGGTTCCAGACAGTATGGGCGTTTGGAACGAGATTGAGGCATTCATTTGGGTTAATTTTTCATGACCGGTGAGTAATCAGACGGGCCGTCCGGACGTTTCAGGCCGGTTAGATGGTGTTTCCGTGTAGCCTCTCCTTGATCCCCGCCGATCGTACCTGCCGCCGGGCGGCCGGCCTGTAGTCAGTGGCGTGACGCACGGGGGTTCATACCGGACGCACGCCAATGGACAACGGGTGATACAGGTCGGGACGCCAAAGTGCGTGATGAATGTGCTACGAAACTGACATTTTAGCTGTTTATTTAGGCACGAGGGATCGGATGTTCGCGCGACACGCCCAGGTGCATCCCGTCGACGAGCCGACATGCACGCGCCATTCGTCCCCGGACGTCTCAAAAGAGAAGAAGCATTGATCTCTCCCCGGTGACACGGATTAGTCCACATGGGCAGATTGTTAGATCGGGACCTACGATAATAAATGGTGATCAGCACACGCACGCGATCACCCGCAGGCCGACACCTGGTCGCCAATGCGACGCGTGAAGAGGGTTTGATTGATCGATCGATTTGTGAGGTTTTTGTTTAGATAAAAGGTGTGATCAGTGAGGAGGTGATGCAAGATGCAACTCCTGCCGATTTGGTTTCTCCGGCTTCCTTTGCCACTGGTCACACGGGAGCGCCTTTTTGTCGTCATCACGCACAATCTCAGCATTATTGTGAGGTTCAGTGTGAACCATGGACCGAGCAGAAACAGAAATTTCAGGTAGAAAGGTAGCTAAATTTGACGGGAGAGTTCTAGGGTTCTAGCCACTCTCAGACGTGCATATATGAAGCTGGCCAGAACACGACGGATACAGTTTTATACAATACAAGCAATGGTGGCTTAGGACATCTCCAAGGAAGACTGGCAAATAGCTTTGATATATGTCCGTTTTTATGTTCGGACATGGTCCACGGACATGATATGAAAAAGCGTCATTCAACCCTTTTCATAAATTAATCTTTATTTGTCCGGTTGGAAGAATAGAGAGGAGAGAGGATCATGCATGTGTGGAGAGAGAAACGAGAGGAGGACCACATGTTTCTTTTTGATGGTCAAGTGGATGACACATGTATAGCTCCTCCATGTTTGTCTCGGTTGTGCAGCAAAACAGACGTCCAGACCACTTCTCGTACCGATGAGGGTCCCATTGGATGACAAAATTTGCCACAAACGGTCGGACACCACAACTCACACATATACCGGAGTTTTGAGGGCCCCCTTTGGAGATGCCCTTACAACCCAAATCCTTGACACAACAACTCAGACATTTACCGTTTTCATTCATTAAGAAGTTTTAGACATATGCCCACAAAGATGGAGAAAAAAAGACTACTCTCGCGCCATTACATTAATCAAGTGTTTCGCGTCCACTAACGCCCAAACATGGGCTTCCTCCTTGATCTTCCTAACAACCACCATTCTGGGGGTGGAGGTGTTGCGGAAAACTCTTGCGTTGCTTTTCTTCCAAATCTCCCACGATACTAGCATCATCAACAAAGTGAGAGCCGGTCTTGACATTTGCCCAAACCATTGTAGAGAAAACAAGGAGACCAGGCCAATAGACCATTGTAGCAAAACTTGGCAAAGCTATCATCCCCAACAGTCACTCTAGTGGCAGCAGCAAACAGATCACGGGACTCGGGAGAGCACGAAGTTCCTATGCTAAGCCAAGTCCTCGGTGGGTCGGTCCATTAATACCAACGCCGGCGGGGGCAGAGCGCCGAAGCAAACTTCTCAAGGTTAAGAACACCTAGGTCACCGTAGTATTGACCTTGCACGCCATCACCCAGTTCACCTACCTGGACCTTGTCGCGACCCACCCCAAGATACGCATGCCCGAATTCTTCACTTTAACCGACAAAGCAGGCGGCGTGTGATGATAGTTGGCAATCGCCGTGAGCACATACTTGACAAGAACATTGCGACCCAGATTAACCACATGCTTGCCTTGCCAAGGTGAAAGCTTGCCTTGCCAAGGTGAAAGCTTGTCTGCAATCCTGTCTTCGAGGTACTACAAATGGACTATTTTTAGTCTAGTGACCAAAAGAGGCATCCCGAAATATCTCATTGGAAATGTGGTCCTAATGCGGGAAGGAACGAAGGACATTATCGAGGTCAACATTGTCACATCCAATAGGCACCACAGGTTACAAGATGAAAGGATCGATAT
>NC_041386.1:571761008-571784842 GCF_002162155.2 Triticum dicoccoides
ATTCTCATTGAATTGATTGTCCGCGGCTTCTCGAGGAGTGAAGTTGCTTGGATCATGTGGATAGAAACCTTCTTCAATGATTCTCCAAAGGTTAGTGTTCACATGATTTAAATGACGTTTAAAGCGGTAAACCCAAGAATCAAAATCCTCATTTTTCACAATCTTAGGGGGAGGACCGGCATGATTCAAATGAGTGGAAGGAACCAGTCCACCATAAACAAGTGGTGGTTCCACATGGGCAAAGATGTCGGTGCCATTCTTGCCACTAGAAGAAGGAGCCTTTTCACTACTAGCTT
The DNA here is from genome assembly GCF_002162155.2 of Triticum dicoccoides. Taxonomy (NCBI): domain Eukaryota; kingdom Viridiplantae; phylum Streptophyta; class Magnoliopsida; order Poales; family Poaceae; genus Triticum; species Triticum dicoccoides. Next base: position 571,761,305 of record NC_041386.1, read on the forward strand.
CCCCCTTGTCGGGGATAGCATCTGACACCTTGTTGGCGGGATCACCCACTTTCAACGATGCGGTGGATAGTTTAAGCCCCTCAAGAAATTTAGTAAACATGCTTTCAACTTCGGTCGTCATGGAGGTTTTCAATGTCTCCAAGGCCACATTGAACTCCTCACGAGAGACCGAAGTTCCCCCTTCTCCCATAGACGAGATCGGATTCACACCGGAGTGTTCCTCCACACCGTCTACGGTATCAACCATACTCTTTGGACGGTAAAGTCCTTAATAAAGAGACGAGGCTCTGATGCCAATTGAAAGGATCGATATGGTTGACTAGAGGGGAGGGGTGAATAGGCAACTACCAATTTTTAGCTTTTCTTTACCAAATTAAAGTTTGCATCAAAGTAGGTTGTCTAGATGTGCAACTAGGTGAGCAACCTATATGATGCAATAACAACAAGCATACAAGCAAGCAAGGGGAGAAACACTAAAGAGCTTGCACAAGTAAAGGTAAGAGATAACCAAGAGTGGATCCGGTGAAGACGAGGATGTGTTACCGAAGTTCCTCCCTTTTGAGGGGAGAATCTGTGAATTATTCAAAGCACAAGATTAGACCGCAAACATGTTGTTATCAATCACCAAAACTACCTTGAGAGAGATATGCCATAACAATCTCCCCCTTTTTGGTGGATTGATGACAACTAGGGATTGCGCAAGGAAAAGAAATGAAACGAAGAAAACTAAGAACTACAAAATATAGACGGGCTCCCCCAGAATGTGTGCACCTAGAGATGGCACGACACACACATTCGGATCAACACTCCCCCTATATTTTATAGTGCAACAATACTAAGCACAATATATATGAGAGAAGTGAGTAAATAGGACAAGCATGCATCTCACAATAAACTACAGTACTCTGAAATGACATAAGTAATAAGGTAGCGATAGGGAGCATATGTCTTACACCATATGACTAGAACTTAGGTTTCACACCAAACCAAACCAAAGAAGGAACACACAAGAAAACACAAGATGACTCAAAGCACGACACAAGAAGCAAATCCCTACACTCTTTCCCCCTTTGGCAGCGAGACACCAAAAAGGGCAGAGAGAGACACTACGACTCCAGGTGATGGGAGGAGGAAGATCTCGAACATCACATCTCTGCATCTTTATCGTGGGTCGAAAACTGCTCGGCATCGGAGTCGGTCCAGTGGCAATTCTGATGAATCCAGTCCTCCTCTTCAGTGATCTGGCCCTCAGACCCACTGGCAACTGTTGCTCCCATCTGACGCATGAGCTCCTTGTGGCGTGTCCTGGCATAGAATTGAGCCACCAAATCCGCATCAAAATCCTTGTTGAATTGCATGATCCTGAGAATGTTCAGCTGAGTGCACATCTGAAGAGCTTCGCCAAAGTACTCCGGGTCCTTCTCCATAGCATCAGTGTCAATGGAGTGAACATCAACAAAAAGATTCTTCTTGGCCTTGATCACATCAAAGTAGATGGCAAACTGAAAACGGTTCCAGAACGGGCGATTGACCAAAGTGGGTTCTTGGTCCACCGCATAGGGGTTGCGGCGACGCTTCTCCCAAAACTCCTTGTTGGTCATCTCAGTCACAGTCTTCCCTTTTGGCTTGTTGGCGGCTCGCTTCGATTGCTGAGGAGGTGGAGGAACACTTACGGTGCGGTAGCGTTTTGATGTGGCACGCCCGGGGTTGATACGGCGACCTTGCTGCTCGGAAAGATCATCACCTGGAGCCAAACACAAGAACACGCAAAACAACCAGAAAGAACGAGCATAAGCCAACAAACTCAACAAAAGATCAAGGTAAGGCAGGAAAATGATGGAAATTGGCATTCAGCAGTAGTACCGTGACCTGCTCGTGGTAGTACCGCCCCAAGCGGTAGTACCGCCCCAAAGGGAGCGGTAGTACCGCTCTAGGTCAAGCGGTAGTACCGCTCCAAGAGGAGCGGTAGTACTGCTTGAGGCGGAGAAACATCAGTTTCATATAGCACGAGGCGGTGAAACAGCGGGTTCTTACTACCGCAGTCAGATCCGGCACTACCGGCCTACCAAATTCAAAAATAATCCTACCAAACTCTAATCGAGATAGTCTAGTTGCCTTCTCCAACCAACTCAAGCCTAGATTTAGCTAAAAATCTAGAGATGCAACCAACATTGCCCCTAAGAAACAAGAACTGAAAAAGAGACAAAATGAAAGAAGGAACGGGGGCAATACCGGCATCCATGGCAAGAGGAAGAGGTGGGGATCGACTCCACCAAAGGAAATGGAGAGGGACGCCCCGGAGATGGAGATCCGCCGAAGCCCTCCCGCGGCGAGAGGAGGCTGGAGAGAGGAAGAGAAAAGAGGGGCGAAGTAAATGGGTATGGGGGAGAAGAAACCTCCTCCTTCCCCTGACTTAACCCCCTGTTCTCGTCCCCCAGCGGTAGTACCGTGCTGGGGGCGGTAGTACCGCTTACGAGTGGTAGTACCGCTTACGAGTGGTAGTACCGCTCACCACCAGCGGTAGTACCGCCCAGCACGCCACGGCAACTAAACGGACACGGCTTTAGCTCGACGAAACGACAAAAATGGCAAACACACCAGCAAACGACCAAGACACACCTCTTCACAAGAGGGCGGTGGCCGAGGCCACCTATGTTTGAGTCAAAAGGTATGGCACCGCGAAGATTTTAACCTTGGGCCCATGACCAAAACTTGTCTTTTAAGCACAAGTGCCATCAACAATGGCTAAAGTGAAAGACTTGATCAATTTATGCATAATGGGGGGAGGGAGAGTTCATTGAGAGAACAACACTCCCCCTATGTCCATGCCTACACCTAAACTAGACAACAAATTGAGCGTGGTAGGGTGTGCACGGGTTCAAGCCACATTGCTCGAATCAATGATATTTAGCTCATGCCTTAACTCGCGAAATCTTGCTTCATCCAAGGGCTTCGTGAAAATATCTACAAGGTTGTCATGAGTGTTGACATAGTTGAGCTCGATCTCTCCTCGCCTAATGTGATCCGGGATGAAGTAATACCGAATCTCAATATGCTTCGTCTTGAAGTGTTGCACTGGGTTGAGAGAAATCTTGATGGCACTTTCATTGTCACACCAAAGAGGCACTTTGTCACAAGTGACACCGTAATCCTTTAAAGTTTGCCTCATCCATAGAAGTTGTGCACAACAACTACCGGCGGCAACATACTCCGCCTCAGTGGACAAGAGAGACACACAACTTTGCTTTTTGGAAAACCAACTTACCAAAGAGCAATCAAGGAATTGGCACCCTCCGGAAGTGGACTTCCTATCCACTTTGTCTCCCGCCCAATCGGAATCCGAGTACCCTACAAGCTTGAAGTTTGATCCTCTTGGATACCATAAGCCAAAGTTTGGGGTATGAGCCAAATATCGAAAGGTTCGTTTGACCGCCACATAGTGACTTTCCTTAGGTGCGGCTTGAAACCGTGCACAAATTCCCACACTCAACATGATGTCCGGTCTAGATGCACAAAGGTAAAGCAAGGAACCAATCATGGAACGATATACCTTTTGATCCACCACTTTACATTTGGGATCTAAGTCAAGTTGGCACTTGGTGGGCATTGGAGTGGAGGCCGGCTTGACGTCACTTAGCTTGAATCTCTTGAGCATGTCTTGGGTGTATTTGGATTGATTGATGAAGGTTCCTTCTCTTCTTTGCTTCACTTCGAACCCTAGAAAGAACTTCAACTCTCCCATGGAGGACATCTCGAACTTTGAGGTCATGAGAGCGGCAAATTCCTCATTGAAAGCTTTGTTAGGAGAACCAAAGATAATATCATCAACATATAATTGGCACACAAACAACTCCCCTTTGACCTTCTTAGTAAAAAGAGTGGGGTCGATTAGCCCAACTTCAAAACCACGGTCTTGTAACAACTCGGTAAGGTGGTCATACCACGCACGTGGGGCTTGTTTAAGGCCATAGAGTGCCTTATCGAGTCGATACACATGATCGGGAAAATAGGGATCCTCGAACCCGGGGGGTTGCTTGATGTAAACCAATTCATTAATGGGACCATTAAGAAAAGCACTCTTCACATCCATTTGTTGTAACTTAAAGTTATGATGAGAAGCATATGCAATCAACATGCGAATGGATTCAAGACGAGCAACAGGAGCAAAGGTTTCACCGTAGTCGATACCCTCGACTTGGGAGTAGCCTTGTGCTACCAAACGAGCCTTGATGCGAATGATAATCCCATGGGCATCTTGCTTGTTCTTGAATATCCACTTGGTTCCAATGACATTATGGTTCCCCGTTGGCCTTGGCACCAATCTCCACACTTTGTTGCGCTCGAAGTTGTTAAGTTCTTCGTGCATGGCATTGAGCCAATCCAGATCTTCTAGCGCCTCATAGACCTTGTGGGGTTCTACACAAGAGACAAACGCGTGATGCTCACAATAATTTGGTAATTGTCTATGAGTGCTTACCCCCTTTCTTAAGCTTTCAAGCACATTCGTCATGAGATGATCCTTGGTGGAGAGCTTGGAAGCAACCTTGGCGGCACGACGCTCTAATTCCTCCTCGGTAGTGAGTTGAGGAGCGGTTACTTGATCATCTTGAGCGCCGTCATGAACTTGTTCTTGATCTTGAACTTGCTCGGGGGAGAGAACTTGACCTTGGGCATCACTTGGTGTGTCAACACCGTCTTGAGTATGATCTTGCCCTTGGTCTTGTTCATGAGGTTGAGGGCCTTCACTTTGTTCTTCGGAAGCGTGTGGGCCTTGGGTTGGTGATGGCTCCACTTGAGTGGAGCATTGTCCTTCTCCTTCGGCCACAAGGGGTTCCTCAATGGGTAGGATGAAACCAACACCCATTCTTCTTATGGCTTGAGGAGGAATTTCATCACCTACATCACAAGTGCCACTTTGCTCCACTTGGGAGTCGTTATTCTCATCAAACTCCATGTTACACGTCTCTTCAATAAGTCCCATGAATTTATTGAGGACACGGTAAGCATGAGAGTTTGTAGCATAACCAACAAATATGCCCTCATAAGCTCTAGCCTCAAATTTAGACAACCGAACACCTTTCTTGAGAATGAAACACTTACACCCGAATACCTGGAAGTACTTGAGGTTGGGCTTGTTACCAGTGAGTACCTCATATGGGGTCTTGTTCAAGCCCTTGCAGAGGTAGAGCCGATTGGATGCATGACACGCGGTGTTGATGGCTTCGGCCCAAAAGTTGTATGGAGACTTGAACTCCTCCATCATGGTCCTTGCTGCATCCATCAACGTCCGGTTCTTCCTCTCCGCAACACCGTTTTGTTGAGGGGTGTATGGTGCGGAATATTGATGCTTGATTCCCTCATCACTAAGGAATTCATCCAAGGTGTAGTTCTTGAACTCGGTGCCGTTGTCACTTCTTATTGTCAAGATCTTTGCATTGTGTTGACGTTGTGCTACATTTGCAAAGTCAATGACGGTTTGTTGGGTCTCGCTCTTCCTCTTGAAGAAATACACCCATGTGTACCTTGAGTAGTCATCCACAATCACCAAGCAATACTTCCTACCTCCAAGACTATCGAAGGATGGGGGCCCAAAAAGATCCATGTGAAGGAGCTCCAAGGGCCTCTTTGAATAAATGATAGTCGTGGGAGGGTGAGCCTTCTCATGTAGCTTTCCTTCGATACAGGCACTGCAAGCACGATCTTTAACAAAACTAACATTCGTTAGTCCACGGACATGGTCCCCCTTGAGAAGACTTTGCAAAGATCTCATATTGACATGGGCTAAACGGCGATGCCAAAGCCATCCCACATCAACTTTAGCCATTAGGCATGTCGCGGTCTTAGTGGGTCGCTCTGAAAAGTTAATCACATATAGACCATTCTCGACATGCCCAACAAAGGCTACTTTAAGAGTCTTGCTCCACAAGAGGGCCACGATATCGATATCAAAGAAAGTGGCAAAGCCCATGATTGCAAGTTGACAAACGGAAAGTAAATTGTATGCAAGGGACTCAACAAGCATGACCTTCTCGATCGTGAGATCATGAGAGATGACCATCTTGCCAAGTCCCAATACCTTAGAGGATGAGGCGTCACCCCACTCAACATTGGTGGGCATAGATGGAACTTTATGCACGTCCACCACCAAGTCCTTGCTTCCGGTCATATGATTTGTAGCTCCGCTATCGAGCAACCATGATCCACCACCGGAAGCAAACACCTACAAGAGATCAATGCTTGGTTTTAGGTACCCATTTTGTGATGGGTCCTTTGATGTTAGTAACAAGGGTCTTAGGAACCCAAATAGACCATTCAATATACTCATGAAGAGAACCAACAAATTTGGCATAAACATGCCCATCACTTGCACAGCATAACACATAAGAAGGATTAAAATCGTCGGCTTTGTTGGGAGGGGTGACATTGCCCTTCTTGACATTGTTCTTCTTCTTCTCCTCGGGGACACTCTCTCCCTCCCTCACAAAGGTTTGCATGAGGGGAGGAGGTCGTTTGGTCTTGTCATTCTTCTTCTTGTTCTTGGAGTCGGGCACGTACCCAACCCCTTCCTTGGCCACACCTCCCTTTTGGTTGATCAAGAGATCGTTGAGGTTCCTCTTGCCTTGTATGCAAGTCGCAAGACCTCTCTCAAGTTGCTCCTTCAACTTAGCATTTTCCTCAACAAGATGTATATGCTCACAACACGGGTTAGTAGCATTTGCATTATCAATTAAAACCATATGAGGAAAAGTTGCTTTCTCCTTAGTTAGCTTCACTTGGAGTTGATCATGAGACTCCTTGAGACTAGCGTGAATACCCTTCAAGGCCTTGTGGGCCTTGTCAAGTATATCAAACTCCTCTTTGAGTCTAGCAAGATCAACTCCGAGTTTGGCCTTGTCGGAATTTAGCACACGAGAAACAATAAGGGCATGATCATAATCTTTCTTTAACTTAGCATGATCAACATTGTGTGACTCCTCAAGAGCCAAACGAAGACCGCGCTCTTCCTCAAGAGCATTGGAAAGATCCGAAATCTCATCGGCATAGTCACGACTATGCCCTTCCATCTTAGAGATGGTGTCTTCGTGAGCCTCTATCATGTCATTGGCCTCACCAAGTTGTTCCAAGAGAGCAACAAAGTGCTTCTTGGATTTTCCCTTGAGTTTGCCCATAAAGGCCTCAAACTCGTTAGCCTCCACATTAGCTCCCTCAAGTTCATTAATGCTATCCATGAGGCACTTGGCGGTGATGCTCTCGTTGGGTGAGTTGAAGAGAGACACCCATGACATTGTTGCAATGGCAATGAAGGCCATGGCAACCGACTCATCATCTTCATCATCGTCATCATCCTCATTGTACTCTTCTTGCACAACCAAAGCCTTGGGAGGAGTCTTCTTGGTGAAGTTGTTTTTGTTGGGGAACGACTTGACCTTGTCCTTTCGGATGAGTTTGCCACCATTGTCTTCCCTCTTCTCATACGTGAAGGAAATATGCCCTAGAGGCAATAATAAAGTTATTATTTATTTCCTTATATCATGATAAATGTTTATTATTCATGCTAGAATTGTATTAACCGGAAACATAATACATGTGTGAATACATAGACAAACAGAGTGTCACTAGTATGCCTCTACTTGACTAGCTCGTTAATCAAAGATGGTTATGTTTCCTAACCATGGACAAAAGAGTTGTTATTTGATTAACGAGATCACATCATTATTTGAATGATCTGATTGACATGACCCATTCCATTAGCTTAGCACCCGATCGTTTAGTATGTTGCTATTGCTTTCTTCATGACTTATACATGTTCCTATGACTATGAGATTATGCAACTCCCGTTTGCCGGAGGAACACTTTGGGTGCTACCAAACGTCATAATGTAACTGGGTGATTATAAAGGAGCACTACAGGTGTCTCCAAAGGTACATGTTGGGTTGGCGTATTTCGAGATTAGGATTTGTCACTCCGATTGTCGGAGAGGTATCTCCGGGCCCTCTCGGTAATGCACATCACATAAGCCTTGCAAGCATTACAACTAATATGTTAGTTGTGAGATGATGTATTACGGAACGGGTAAAGAGACTTACTGGTAACGAGATTGAACTAGGTATTGGATACCGACGATCGAATCTCAGGCAAGTAACATACCGATGACAAAGGGAACAACGTATGTTGTTATGCGGTCTGACCGATAAAGATCTTCGTAGAATATGTAGGAGCCAATATGGGCATCCAGGTCCCGCTATTGGTTATTGACCAGAGACATGTCTCGGTCATGTCTACATTGTTCTCGAACCCGTAGGGTCCGCACGCTTAAGGTTACGATGACAGTTATATTATGAGTTTATGCATTTTGATGTACCGAAGGTTGTTCGGAGTCCCGGATGTGATCACGGACATGATGAGGAGTCTCGAAATGGTCGAGACGTAAAGATTGATATATTGGAAGCCTATGTTTGGATATCGGAAGTGTTCCGGGTGAAATCGGGATTTTACCGGAGTACCGGGAGGTTACCGGAACCTCCCGGGAGCCATATGGGCCTTAATGGGCTTTAGTGGAAAGGAGAAAGGGGAAGCCCAAGGTGGCCGTGCGCCTCCCCCTCCCCTAATCCTATTAGGACTAGGAGAGGTGGCCGGCCCCCCTCTCCCTCTTCCCCCTCGGGGAATCCTAGTCCAACTAGGATTGGGGGGGGGGAGTCCTACTCCCGGGAGGAGTAGGACTCCTCCTACGCCCACCTCCTGGCCGGCGGCCCCCTCCCCCTTGGCTCCTTTATATACTGAGGCAGAGGCACCCCAGAAACACACAAGTTGATCCACGTGATCTATTCCTTAGCCGTGTGCGGTGCCCCCTGCCACCATAATCCTCGATAATACTGTAGCGGAGTTTAGGCGAAGCGCTGCTGCTGTAGTGCATCAAGATCGTCACCACGCCGTCGTGCTGACGGAACTCTTCCCCGACACTTTGCTGGATCGGAGTCCGGGGATCGTCATCGGGCTGAACGTGTCCTCGAACTCGGAGGTGCCGTAGTTTCGGTGCTTGATCGGTTGGATCGTGAAGACGTACGACTACTTCCTCTATGTCGTGTCAACGCTTCCGCAGTCGGTCTGCGTGGGTACGTAGACAACACTCTCCCCTCTCGTTGCTATGCATCACATGATCTTGCGTGTGCGTAGGAAATTTTTTGAAATTACTACGAAACCGAACAATACGGGCATTCCGCAACGAATTGACTCACGTTCTCGCAGTTGTAGCAAGTCCTTACACGTTACTTGCCCCTTGTGCCACTCGAGTTGTTTTTGCTAAAGTTGGGCCTCGAGTTTTTCTTGCTCCAAAATTTCCTTGAAGCAAGTGCCATGTGTTCATGATATGCATACTTCGTATCTTCGGGGTTGCTCTCCTCTTCTTCCTCTTTTTCTTCTTCCACGGTGAGCTTGGCCTTCAAAGCAAGGTTAGGCTTCTTTGCCTGTTGAGAACGGAGCACCGCATTGTCGGCGGTCTTGTCCAAAATGTTCATGGCCACAAACTCATCCAACACTTCGCTTGAGGTCAAAGTGTGGAAGTCCGGTCTTTGACGAATGACGGAGGACATGGCCTTGTGGTAGGGCATCCTTGCCTTGAGGAATTTGCGCTTGATCCAATTGTCATCCATGTCCTTACTCCTGTGATCTCGTAGTGAGACCGCGAGTTTGGTTACTCTCCGATAAAGCTCACGAGGTTCTTCATCTTCCTTCATTGCAAACTCATCGGCCTCATCTTGTACCACTTCATAGTTGGACCGTTGAATGCTTGCGCTTCCCCGGTAGAGAGACACGACACAATGCCATGCATCTTTGGCCAAGGCGAAGGGACAAAGATGAGGTAGGTCTTCGGGTGGAATTGCATCTTGAATGATGAGGAGAGAATTCTCATTGAATTGATTGTCCGCGGCTTCTCGAGGAGTGAAGTTGCTTGGATCATGTGGATAGAAACCTTCTTCAATGATTCTCCAAAGGTTAGTGTTCACATGATTTAAATGACGTTTAAAGCGGTAAACCCAAGAATCAAAATCCTCATTTTTCACAATCTTAGGGGGAGGACCGGCATGATTCAAATGAGTGGAAGGAACCAGTCCACCATAAACAAGTGGTGGTTCCACATGGGCAAAGATGTCGGTGCCATTCTTGCCACTAGAAGAAGGAGCCTTTTCACTACTAGCTTCCCCCTTGTCGGGGATAGCATCTGACACCTTGTTGGCGGGATCACCCACTTTCAACGATGCGGTGGATAGTTTAAGCCCCTCAAGAAATTTAGTAAACATGCTTTCAACTTCGGTCGTCATGGAGGTTTTCAATGTCTCCAAGGCCACATTGAACTCCTCACGAGAGACCGAAGTTCCCCCTTCTCCCATAGACGAGATCGGATTCACACCGGAGTGTTCCTCCACACCGTCTACGGTATCAACCATACTCTTTGGACGGTAAAGTCCTTAATAAAGAGACGAGGCTCTGATGCCAATTGAAAGGATCGATATGGTTGACTAGAGGGGAGGGGTGAATAGGCAACTACCAATTTTTAGCTTTTCTTTACCAAATTAAAGTTTGCATCAAAGTAGGTTGTCTAGATGTGCAACTAGGTGAGCAACCTATATGATGCAATAACAACAAGCATACAAGCAAGCAAGGGGAGAAACACTAAAGAGCTTGCACAAGTAAAGGTAAGAGATAACCAAGAGTGGATCCGGTGAAGACGAGGATGTGTTACCGAAGTTCCTTCCTTTTGAGGGGAAGTACGTCTCTGTTGGAGCGGTGTGGAGGCACAATGCTCCCCAAGAAGCCACTAGGGCCACCGTATTCTCCTCACGCCCTCACACAATGCGAGATGCCGTGATTCCACTATTGGTGCCCTTGAAGGCGGCGACCGAACCTTTACAAACAAGGTTGGGGCAATCTCCACAACTTAATCGGAGGCTCCCAACAAGACCACGAAGCTTCACCACAATGGAATATGGCTCCGAGGTGACCTCAACCGTCTAGGGTGCTCAAACACGCAAGAGTAACAAGATCCGCTAGGGATGAGTAGGGGAATCGAAAATCCCTTGGTGAAAGTGTAGATCGGAGCCTTCTCAACCACTCCCGAGCTAATCAACAAATTTGATTGGCTAGAGAGATAGATCGGGCGGAAATGAAGCTTGGAGTATTTAATGGAGCTTGAGCAATAAATGGAGCTTAGGGGAGGAAGAGGTAGGTGAGAAGGAAGAAGGGGACTCCCTTTTATAGTGGGGGCAACAATCCCGTTGCCTCCCACCAACCAGCCCCGCACAGGGCGGTACTACCGCTGAGAGGGGGCGGTACTGCCGCCCCAGCCAGCGGTACTGCCGCGCTGAGGATACTAGTAGGGAACAGATCCAATTCTGCGGTACTACCGCGGTGGTAGGGCGGTACTACCGCTCCAGGAACGATACTACCGCCACTACAACCGTGACTAGTGCCGCAAAACCCGACACGAGAAAAAGACCTCTCGAATCGAGGCGGTAGGAGCCAGACTGCCCAACGGTACTACGGCAGTGGGGTCAAGGGCGATAGTACCGCTGTGGAGTGGTACTGCCGCTTGTGACCCTTCGGCCATAGTACCGCAGGCAGTGCGGTACTACCGCTAGGGAGAGAGAGAGAGAGAGAGAGAGAGAGGGAGAAGGGATCTCTCAAAGAAGCTGAGGACCAGGCGGAGGTGCCAGGCCCCCAGCGGTACTACTGATGTGGAGCCACGACGGTACTACCGCTGCAGAGCGGTACTGCCGCTTGTGGCTTCTCAGCGGTACTACCGCTGGGTGCGCGGTACTGCCACTTAGACCCAGACAGGACAAGGAAGAGAGGAGAGATTTCTTCAATGGACAGGAAAAGCTCGGAGGGTGAGAAGCTGATGTGTACGTGATGATTCCACCCATGCAAAACCCCAGCGGAGCCCCTCTTGATAGTACGGTGCCCTCTACGCAACTAGTCCACCGAGAAAGAAACGAACGAGCTACACCGTCTTGAAATACACTCCGAGGGGAAGAAGGCGTCTCGTGCCAGGGGAGAATCTGTGAATTATTCAAAGCACAAGATTAGACCGCAAACATGTTGTCATCAATCACCAAAACTACCTTGAGAGAGATATGCCGTAACACAAGATCAGTGACCCGCCAAAGGAGTTTAACATGGAGCTCAAGAACAGTATGTCTTATTTTACTGGGGCCACGAAGATAGTCGCATCATCAGCATAGAGCGAAGCATGGTTAGTCGTCGAAAGTGAATGGGATGGAGGAGGCCTTGTGCAGTAGTTTTGGTGAGGATATGATGTAGAGGGTCAACGGCAAGCACAAAGAGCAACGGGGAGAGTGGGTCCACTTGCCGGAGACCACAACCATGCTTGAATGGATCGAAGCAGTCCCATTGAGGAGCACTCTCGAAGAGGCCGAAGGAAGGAGAGGGCAAACCCACTCTTTGAATCTACTTGGGAATCCATGATGCATCGACAAATCCAACAAATAGTCCCATCTCATCGAATCGCAGGCTTTGCGAATGTCAAGCAATAGTCATTGCAGAAGGGGAAAGGTAAGTATATATAGGCATAAAGTAAATAGTGGTCGTTGTCCAATTTCAAACAGCAACCCTTAGTAAGGACCGTTCGATCAGGAATCAACGGCACATACATAGTGAATGTTGTCGGATTTCAAACATCAACACTTAAAGGAGTAAGGACCGTTCGATCTGGAATCAACGAATACATCATCGGTTTGGCGCAAAGCGGTATGATGCACAGTTGGGTGGAAGATCGACGGCTAAGCATGACCATGACGGGATGAAGCGGTACGCGACTTATAACCAGAGAGATGGACACTTGCAGACTTCAGGATTCAGAGACTGTTTTTGGATAAAGATGTGTGAGCTGATGCAAGATGATTTGGTTTCTTCAGTTCCTTGCCACGAGTCACACCAGATCGCCTTTCATTATCACCATCAAGCACAGTCTCAGCATTATTGTGCGTTAATAAAGCCCGGCAGTGCCACACGGACCCGAATGAAAGAAATCAGTTTTTCTGTTCTAAAGGCAGCAAATTAATATTATAAAATGCAGAGCTGTCGTGTCTTTTCTGGAATTTATTTTTTAGAAGAGCCTTTTTTTCAGATGAGAGCTGTCTTTGTCTTTTGTAAGGCACAAGGGAGGACCAGGCTTTTTTTTGCAGGGTATTTTGGGCGACTGCCGGAGGGACCCCCCTTCCGTATCTACTGTCCTTTACTTACTACTGATGGTAGGGCCTAACATTCTTTAAGTAGGGCCCAACATTTCTTAACAGTCAAGTGTACGCTTACACTTTGCTTTTTTGCAACGGTCCACAGAAAAATAAGAAGAAAAAACACCAGAAATTAGCACAGCAACGCATGCTGGGGTAGCAGTCTCATTTCCAGACTAATTCAGCACAGACTAGTAGTACCATAACAGTCTTACATAGCTACTAGGGTGGTTGCCTTGGATGAAGGCACGAGCTCGAGTTACATCACAACACAGCTCGCCAAAGGATCGATCAGCTCCTAATCTAGGGGGTGCAACGCCCGGTCGTCCATAATTACTTAGGGGGGATACATCATGTTCACAAAAACATCGGCCTTAACACAGGCGACGAACAAAGCCGGAGCACCAGTACACCGAGGCGTCGGTCGTCGTTGCCAGGCCGGTGACTGGGGCGGGCGCGGGGCTCAGCTGGTGAGCGCTGAGAGCATGCCGCCGCCGGCAGCCACCACGACCTCCCAGCCAGGCCCTTTGAGGGGGAAGTGCGGGGCGGCATCAGCGGCTGCACGCGCGCCGGTGAGGTCGCTCCGGTCCATCACCTTCAGGAGGTCCTCGTCGCTGATGTCCGTCTGGATCATCCTGTCTTCCTCGGCCTGCTCGTCCCTCAGAAGCGCCAGCAGCTCCCCCTCCTACATTTTCGACAAAACAAGAACGGTAAGTATTTTTCTTTTGCTGCTCGATCACTGAATAAACAGTTTCCACAAGTAGGGGGCCAGGCAGAAAAATTTATATTACATCTAAGGCGTTAGGCTTCGCGGCATCTTGCTGGAACTGTCCCTTCCCGATCACTACGTGCTCTAGCTTCAACTTTCCAAAAGCTTTCTTGATGATCCGTCCCTGCAACAATGAGAAGATGAGCATCGATGCCACAAAATGTGGCCAAGCAAGGGTCCGGAGGTCAGGTCATTTGATCCGGTGGCATCGATCCATAGCAACACTGAGAAGATGAGCATCACCCATACCTCAACAGAATTGGATGTCGCCAATCGATAAACATGAACTGGCTGTGTTTGGCCAATACGGTGGCATCGATCCATAGCCTGCAAATCCATCTGAGGATTCTGCAGAACAAACCAAAAAAAGTTCAGCCCATAACAGCAAAGAAAACTATCTGAAAGCAAGCATTGTACCAAGGAGTACGGCTACAATCAGAGAAGAAATATTCAAACAAGGCATTCTAATGGACTACACAACATAAAACCAGAAGAAAAATTCATCTGGACTACTAGAAACTACAAACTTTCCAGATAGATAGAAGCGTACCCAGTCACTATCATACAGGATACAAGTATCAGCAGAAGTAAGGTTGATACCAAGCCCACCAGCACGTGTGCTGAGAATAAAGACATTCATACCACTGTTTAAGTCATTAAACGCTGCTATCTGCCAAAGAAAAAAAGAAACCAAATATAGAGTGAGATAGCAAAACCCATGGAGAGGCATCAATTATCCAACAGAAAAGGTTAAGCATGTACCCAAAAAAAGCAATATACAGGAACGTGATATGGTTTAAAACACAATTGGTTCCATAATAATAGCCAGTTTGCCTTAATTAAAGTTTACATATAGCAGGGCACCGCATAGGCAAAATGACAGTAGTTGTAAACCAACTCAGGTGCTGAACTGCTGATCCTTTATAAATTATGTTTAAGCAAACAATATTTTGATGAACCGGTGTGGAACATGGTAAAGAAGGCCTATCCAGTCTTATACCAAGTAGCTGCCAAATTAGTCAGCTTTATTCCTCCCTGTGAGATACTTAGCACAGATTTTTCAAACTAGTTCTAGCTAACAAATTTCCTACTTGCAGTTTTCTACATAAATTCAGGAACCAACGGGGCTGGCAGTGCCTGGTAAGCAACTCAGGTGGATGTGTTGAATTAACATGATCCTGGAATTACATATTTGTGCCCAGAACTGCTCAAATTAATTCAACAGATGTAGTCAAGCTAGATGCTAATTTACTCGTGCGCACAAACAGGAAATCAAGGTGCATGCTGTGCAGAATATTAATACTAATGAGCATTGCGCCTTCAAGATCTAGACTGGCATTTGCACGGATAACACAAGTCAACTGAATAGGGATATCCATTCTATATGGACAAGGACCGCATTGTTAAGAAAGTAAGTTGAAATAGAGATATGATTGGCAGGTTTCTATATTGTCAGCGGAGATTGTGACGTCTACTGTATTCAATGAATCAACTTAACATTACCATCAATTAGTAATCTCAGAGCACAGTTAGTCTTGATTCTAAACATAGTTAGTAGTCAAGCTAGATGCTAAATTAATCATGACATCTAATAAGCTAGATGCTAAATTAATCATGACATCTAATGTTTAGTCTTGATTCTAACTTTCTAAGCATAGTTAGTAGCAGTAGTTATCTCAGAGCACACAAGCATACATACGATAAACTGGGCCTACCAACCTGGTTCCTCCTGTCTTCCAACTTAACATTACCATCAATTCGGCAAACCTTCAGGCCTTTCTCAGACAAATAATAGTCAAGGATGTCCAAAATCTTTGTCCATTGAGAAAATATTAGGACCTACAAATATATCAATTGAACTATATTTCAGATATGAAAAATAGACGTCATGAAACATGTGCCACAAACATATCTATTGAATTGCATATGAAGACTATGGAAGAAGATAACCCCCAACCTTGTGATTTCGTTTGATGAGAGCATTCAGTAACCTGTCCAACAGCTGAAATTTGCCACACTGTTCCAGAAGCTTATCAACAGGTGGATAGAGACCTGCAAAGAGAGGAAATATATGACAATGTACATAAAGGCATAAAACAATAAATAGAGCATGCAAATACGACATGTCCAATGAGATGACGCACTGTTTGAGTCAAAAGCAGAATGGAAAAGATCAGGGTGGCCACAATTTTTTCTCAGCTGAATGAGTAGATTATTTAGCTTTGTCTTGATGCCGGGCCTCCGCAAAACTACAATATATCAGAAATGTATCAAATTAGAATACTATTTACTTCTGCGCAGATTGAACAATGTAAGTATGCAGTTAGACATGCATACCAATATCTGCGCTCTCATGCAAGTAGTCATCAAATGTCTGCTCAATCAAGTGATTCTGGATTTGCTTCTGATGTTCAGTCATGTTAGCATATATGATTATCTCTTTCTTTCGTGGAAGCATGTGTTCTACATCCTCCTTCATCCGCCTTAAAAGGAATGGGCGCAAAATGGCATGAAGCTTTGAGACAACCAGGACTCTTTTCTTTTCATCAGTTTCTTCCTCTAGTTCCTCATCAGCCTTCCCAGAAAAATCAAACCTGTAAAACAATTGCCATCAGTGGATGGCGATGGCAATATTAATACAATTATACATAAAGTACTCAGGAAGAAAAATCACTATCTGTTTAACAAAAACATCACATGTTTGTCCATATTAATTTATCCATCAGTATACATCTGAGCAAACAGAACATATTAACAGGCAACATAAAAATAGAACTCCCAGAAAAATCAAACCTGTAAAACAATTGCCATCAGTGGATGGCGATGGCAATATTAATACAATTATACATAAAGTACTCAGGAAGAAAAATCACTCTCTGTGTAACAAAAACATCACATGTTTGTCCATATTAATTTATCCATCGGTATACATCTGAGCAAACAGAACATATTAACAGGCAACATAAAAATAGAACTCCCTCCGTCCATAAAATAAGAGCGTTTTACACTATACTAGTGTCAGTGTAGTGTGAAAAACGCTCTTATATTATGGGACGGAGGGAGTACAAGATAAAACTTGACCAAAAATTAATACACAGATTAACAGACATGGCATTTCAGTGTCAGGTACGCAACATAAATCAGGAAGCTAATAAATGTGTCTGCCATTGCAGATATTCATCAAATAAAGCTCCTTAGGATCTATATACCCAAATTTTATAATAAAAAACAACCGTATACAGAACTGGATAACCAGAAATGGCTGCTCTGGAGCATGAGGACTGGTAATCCCTCGTTTTTTGGGAGTAATCTTTGAGGTTAGTAATTGTTCTGGCCCGCGATGCCACCACTGTGACCAGCCATATATAGGGGCTGTTTGGTTTGAGACTAAGTTTGCCTAAGGTTGCCACACCTAAGGTTAGGCAAGTTTGACCAACTCGGATGGGTGTTTGGTTCAAGCCACACTAGGGTCCCACATCACATACACTCAAAAAGTGTGGCAAGATTCCCTTAGGCTTGCCAACTTGTGGCTCTCATTTTGAAGAACTAACCATAGGCAAGTGTGGCAACATTGTATGGCAAAGTGTGGCATGGTTAGGCCTAGAACCAAACAGCCCCATAAATTCTTCTTAATAAATGGGCAGTGCCCCTGCCAGGTTACTACAATTTAGCTTATACTGGGAAACTGATATCTCAACTAATTAAATTCAACAGTTTCGTTTGCATTGGTTGAACCACTATATGTAAGGACCAAACATTGGTACTTCCAAGAATCCTGGCAAATGAGATATATGTGCAGTTAGATACTTATATTTATTGACTGCCAGGCTAGACAAATGTTATATTGGATAATCCAGGTAACTTGTATAATTACAACAATAAAACTACAAAAGGCAAACAAAAGGCCAAGAGACAGCAATCAGTTAATGGGAAACAAAAGTAATTCAAGGATACAAAGACTAATGAATAAAAATGGCACATACAGAAATTGCAGAGTAAATGGTAGGCAATGGATCATACCATGACTCAAATTCCTCATGGGATGAGAATATATCAGGCAAAATGAAGTTCAATAGAGACCACAGCTCTGCTAGATTATTCTGAAGAGGTGTTCCAGTCAAAAGGAGCTTGTTATCCATTGGGATGAGCCTCAACTCCCTCAGTAATTTGCACTTCGTATTTTTCAAACGATGCCCCTGGAAAAAAGAATCCGGCCAACACATAAATACATGTGGAAGAGAGAATAATATACAAGGACAATAATTCAGCTCATGTGCTATTCCGTTACCTCATCTACAACAACATACTTCCACTTATAATTAGCAAGAAACTTTGCATCAAACATGGCCATCTCATATGAAGTGATTATTATTGGAAAATCAGGACCAACAGTTTTGGGCATGTGTTTTCTCCTTAGCTCTGTCCGAGCCACTTTATCTCCATGATAAATCAGACCATTTATAGATGGAGCAAACCTGAAATCAAGTGTTCCACATAAGATAGCAAGCAGACTAAGCACAGTGAATCACAACTCTGGATGCTTTACCTCGTTAGCTCGTTCAACCAGTTTGACAGGGTGGAAAGGGGAGCAATAACCATGTATGGACCATGCAGGCCATTCCCTTTAAGATGAGCAAGAAATGCAATTGTCTGGATTGTTTTGCCAAGGCCCATTTGATCAGCCAGTATCCCATTAAGCCCATTTTGCCACAGTGATATTAGCCACTTAACACCCTTTATCTGGTAAGATTTCAACTTTCCCCCAGTCAACAATGGAACAAGGTTGGCTTGCTCTCTTTCCCACTTTTCTTCTTCCGTGAGAGTGCCATCATCAGCAGAGCGATCTTCGCGAGATCTTGAAAGCATGGCTACCACTGCCGTTTTAGCCTTCTTCTGAACAATGTTTCATTTTCAGTAGTCAAACACAACATAAGGTCTAATCGATGAACATGGATTGCTTTTCCTATATATTCTTCTAACTACCGATAGAGCAGGTTATCCACTCAGAATGTTGTGTCATCTCCAGGAAAATATTAAAAATGTTATTTCAACTGAGATGAACAAGTCCATGTCAAAGTAATTTAAACCTTAAAACATTATTCTAATGTGTAAACAGGTCTAGCTATGCTGCAACAAATCTTGAATAGCCCTTTTGACTAAGATTTGTGAGCTTTTATTAAGAATGATGCTGCTAACGGAAAGGAAGTCAGGAATTTTTGATGGATGGACATTATGAAATCAAGCTCCCCCCATCTAGAATCATTCAAGCAGCAACACGCCTTTTTAAAAATCTTAAATCCATTGAACAGGCAATCCAGACTACACATCATACTGCAGTAAGCGATAGTATATGACAAGCAAGACATCTGCATAATCTAGAAGACAACCAAAGTATCTATGAAGCAGAGGATGGTAATATATGAAGTCTGAACTCACGTCATTGTACTGTGGCTTAGAGTTCGCCGCTTTCCTCTTCCTGCCCCGTCCTTTCTTTTGCTCTTCCACTGGTTCCTCTTCATCTTTAATTTCAACAGCAGTCGGCTTAACCTACAGGCCACACCACCACTGTTAGCAAAGAAGGGGAAATAACTAGCAAGAAACCTAAAATGGTCATCAGCGAGTGGGAGACGCGTACATCTGTGATCTGCTCCATCTTCTCAAGGAGAAATTCAGAATAGAGCTGTGTCTGCGTCAGCAGTTCATCCAACTTGCTGAACTTTGCCTTCGGGTCAAAGGCCTGCCTTGCGGCCTCTTCTCTCTTCCGGGCCTCCTCTTCTTCCTCCAGCTTAATCCGGGCCTGATACATCTCCTCTTCCTCCTTCGTCATCGCCTCTGTGATGAGAGATACATCGCCGTTCTTGGCAGCGAGGTCAATAGGCAGAGGTGAAGTCGCACCCAGATGCTCAACCGATGTCTCGTCTTTGACGGAGTTCAGTAGCTGTTCTTCAGCCTTCAGCGCCTCCGCAATGGGGTGCGCCTCGCCGCCGTTGGCCTTGAGCTCGCCCGCTTTCCCATCCTTGGATCCGGCCATTTTCTAGTTTACCACAAAATAACCAGATTCAGACTAAAGGATGGAGAACCTCAACGACCAAGATACACAAATCGCATCAAGAAAATGAAAGGAAATGTTTTTTTCAACAGGAAAAAAAAGGGGGAAATAGGAAACGGAATGCACCTAGACATCTGTATTAAATCGGAAGGTTTTAATAGCGAATCACCTCTTCCTCCAGGACGGAGATGGGAGAATCTGCGTCGGCGTCGGCGGCAGCGGCAGCGGTGGTGTTGGCGGCGGCGGCTGCCTCCCTCTTCGCCCCATTCGCCACGGCGACCACCATCTCGGCCCCGGCGGCGACAGGCGCGGACGTCGCCGACTGTCGGTGGGGCCGAGGCGTCATGCAGCAGCCCCTGCTGCGGCGGAGTCGGCGGCAAGTGGCGGTGGTCGAGGAGGGGGGGAGTGGCGGCGGCGACGACGGAGGAAGAGGGCTTCGGCAGGGTTCTGTGCGTGTTTTTACTGAGGGGGAGAAGGGTTGGGGTCCTCGCTCGCCTATATACACGCACCGCGCACGGTGCCAGAACCGCTCACTGACTTTAGGGTCCACCAGATGGTGCGACCCCACATGTCGGTGAGGAGTGTTTAGGAGGTTGCGGTGATTCGGGAAGTTGGCCCGGGGAATGGGGGCACGGGCTCCTGAACCCTGCAGAGTGGGGTGGTACGGCCGATCTGTTATACATACACCCGGTCCGGTGGACTCTGCTCGCTGAGCGGTGGGGCCGCGCTGTAGGTTTCGCGTTGGTCCACGGGGGAACCGGTCTGCACAGTTGGGAGGCGTGGGTCGTGGGGCCGACAGCGAGGGTTTCAGGCGGGAAAATGAGAGGGGGCAGAGAAACTCCAAGCCCCTGGTGGGGAGGGAGATTCACGGAACTGCCACCAGCGGCAAGCCCCCCTCGATTTGCCCGTCTCTGCCACGAGGAGCACCCCGGTAAATTCGCGCGTTGCGGGCGGCCGTTCAAAGTTTCAAAATACGGAGAGGTGGCTTGACCCACGAGATCGTGGTAATCGGCAACTGACATCTGGGCCCGTCGGGGTGCGGGCCCCGCATGCCGGACGGTAAATCTCGGTGGGTCGCGGTGGGTTCGGGAAAGTGGCCCGGGAAACGGGAGGCTGCTGCTGCCTCGATCCCTGCGGTTTGCAGAGTGAGGGGACGGCACGAACCTACCCGTCTTTGTTTGCATACACCCGGTCCGGTGGACCGTGTCTCGCTGTGTGGTGGGTCTGGATGTGGAGGTTCGCGTTGGTCTACGGTGGAACGGGTGAATGCGTGGTAGGGAGGCGCGGGTGGTGCGGGCCTTGTGCCGCTGCTGCGGTAGCACGGCATTGGCTGGCCGTTCAAATTGTTTGATGAAATCTTGTTTGTTTCGGTGGCCGCGCCGGAGTTAAATTTTTTGACCGTTGGGGGGAGCTCGTCGGGGGCGCACCGAGGAAAGGGCTCAGAAAAGCCAGGATCTGTGGCAGGTCGGCTCGTGCTCGCCACCGTGTGGGCTTGCGGTAAAAAACAGTCCGATGTACTGTGAGTGCTCTGCTAAACCATGCTCAGGGTTCATCCGTGGAGTCCCGTGCCATGCTGCTGTCACGTGCGCGTCTTTTGTTTGTTTGAAACATCAAAACTGTATGGATCGTGGTAAGTGGTGACGCACGAGTTGCTTTGGTTTTTTTACCACGGTCGGTCATATCTTACCGCAAAGACCAACAAAATTTTCAGTTCAAAATAAATCGACATTTTCATTTTGGCGTGCCACTGTATGGCCGTAGCTGAAACGATATGGACTCCACGAGCGACCTAGATTTGGGATTTCCCTTCCCATTGCTAGGGCATCTTCAGCATGGACCTGTAAATTTGTTTTCGCATCTGCCTGCAACAGAAGGATCAGTCAGCGGGCACGGATGCGGAAGGTCGCCATTCAACGCTATCATGTATATATTCGTCAGTAAATTCAAATTTAAATGTATCATGATCCACACAGCACGTCAGACCATGCCAGCGCCGGATCGTATATCCGATCACAACCAAAAGAGTCGAGTATGCTTAATTTTTACATGGCCGGATCCAAAAGAACATTAGTTTGGCAGTCTGTGCATTTCTGCCTTGCCGGACCGGCAATCCCAATCGTCTACTCCCCGATCAAGGTGTTGTCGCCGCCGTGTAGGCAGCCTCCGCGTCCTCGGCGTCCGACGCCGCCAACTGATCTTTCTGCAACATCTGGTGGCGAACGGATTGCACGATGATTATTGTGTCGGCATCCAAAGAGTCCACATTTAAGGTCAACATCTTGGTCTCCTCCGCATTGGCGGTGATCTTCACCTTCTTTTTCTTGAGCGAGGCCTTCCTTTCTTCGGCCATGGTCCTCCTCTCTTCAAGCTTGAGCTACTTGCCCGTCGCCTCCATCAACAGTTTGAACCTCTTCACCTTCTCCTCCTTGATGTCCGAGCACTTCACACATGCCTCTCCTTCTTCGCCAAGATGACCTCGAACCACTCCGTCATCCCTGCCGCCGCACCTTCTAGCTTCGCCCTCTCCTCCTTCCACTTCTTCCCCCGTAAAAAATCTTCTAACCTTCTTAGAGGTTCTTGGGTTGGGTCAGTAGGGTCACCGGTTTCTTCCTCGTTAGCTTGGGCGGCGGTCTTGACTATGAAAAGGTTCCACTTCGGTTGCCTATTCAACTTCAACCAATAATGCATGACGGTGAAGGGCTCCTTCTCCAACTTCTTATACACCACACAAGCACGGGTAGGCTACAAAGTGAAACATTGTCGACGATGCATATCCATCTTGTGAGCAATAAAACAATACATGTCCAACTAGTGATCAACAAAACTAAGCATATCCGGCTAGTGGTCAACTTACTTGCTCGGTGATTTGTGCACCGCTAGGACACCATGTGATGAGATGCTTCAAGTGTCTGCAATACTTGGACACGACCTCTTGGATGGCGTACAATAGATGGTTGAGGGACTTCCATTCACGGTTGTGGATGATCGCGTCAGAGTAGGGCGTGAAATGCTTGTGTTCATGAAAACATATGTGAATGTTCCTCCAAAAGGTTGTGCCCTTTTGCTCCGTGCCATGGATCGGATCAATGTTAGTGGCCAACCATGCATCGCACAACAGTTTGTCTTCCTGCATGTTGAAGCTTTCTCCTATGTCCTTCTTATTCGGATCGCCGGTTGTATCATCCAGATCATCGTCCTCGCTGTCCTCCTACTCCCCCCTCTAGCTGCTACTCTCCGGCGGCCCAATGTTGTCGTTGTTGTGCGCCATCGCCGGTCTGGGTGTAGGACTGTTGCGTGGTCGTTTGGGTGTAGGATACTGCTGGCAGTTGCCAGACTGGGTGGGATCTGAGTCTTCCACCTGCTTATCCTCATAGCCCCATCCTCCTCCCTCGCCTCCGTCATGGATGATGTCAAGCATCTCCCTGTCTGTGTCGTCGTACATCGGCTCCCCCGCTCTAGGCATTGTAACA
>NC_041386.1:571785042-571785508 GCF_002162155.2 Triticum dicoccoides
GCCCGGACGAGCTGCGACGAAGAATACTCGAAGAACAGTAGCGTTGCATTAACGTCGACGATGTAAGGCACCGTACCAGCGGGGGTTCCGAGCTGCTTGCTGGTGTGGTAGTACGGAGGCTTGTAAGGCTCCGGCCACGGCGTCATATGTACTGTGGGTGCGCCCGTCTGGCGGCGGCCGCCACAACCCTCTCATCCGCCACGATCCTCCATGCCCAACGCCACCACCAGGCCCACCGGAGGCCCATTTGCGGCCAGCCGCTTCTTGAGCTTCTCCTTTGTGGCCTTCGCTTTGACGTGATGAGTTTGCCGCGTAGCCGTGCTGGTCTTCCGAGTGAGCATAATGTTCGGATCCTTCGGTACCTCCGTCGTCTCCATCTCCGACAGGTTCTTCGATAGTTCGATGCGTCGGTGACAGAAGGAATGAGAGGCTGGGAGAAAAGAGCAGGAATTGGGCAGAGAGCGGT
>NC_041386.1:571785665-571789581 GCF_002162155.2 Triticum dicoccoides
TCGCGCGGAAACAATGCGGGACACTCCAAAAACGTGGGCTCTGCCTTCCTTTTGGGTGGGCTAGGGGGGCAGAGAGCAACGTTTCGCGTGTCCGGACTCCCGCAAAATGGAGACAAATGTGGGGGAGGGGGGCTTTGCGGGAGTCCGGACACGCGGGGGATAAGGGCATCTCCAACAGCGACCCGCAAACTGCCTGCATCCATCCGGACCGCAAAAGCCATCCAACACGGTCCTGTATCGGTCCGTGCCACCTGAAACCCAACATGGTGATGACAATATTGACATGGACGATGAGGGTTTTGTTGCGAAGGGAAGAAGTGGAAATTATACCAATACAGAGGATGTGTTGATATGTACCGCATGGAAGAAAGTCTCTCAAGATGCATCCATTGGAAGCGATCAAACGGTAAACACCTATTGGCAACGCATCAAGGATTACTTTGATGAGCGCAACACTAAGTGGTCACTTCCGTTCGAGCGACTCTCTTCGCCAACGTTGGTCCACCATCAACGCCGAATGCCAAAAGTGGGCCAGTTGCTTGTCAAATGTTGCTCGCATGAACCCAAGTGGTTGCGGTGATAGTGACTTGGTAAATATTTCGTCTTCATGCATGTTTTTTCAAATATTAGATTGTTCCACATTCGATGATGACGTGTTGGTTGTTTTATTGTAGAAAATGATTGCCCATGGATTGTTTCGAGAGAGGAACATGAAAGGCGAGAATAAGAAAAGGAAAGGAAAATCTTTTACTTTTCATCATTGCTGAGCTCAAGGACGAGGAGAAGTGGAAAACTAGAGAGACTTTTCATGCTTCGAAGAAGAAGAGTGTGGTGATTGATACTACTAGGGAAAAGCCTAGCAGTAGTGCTGGTTTTTGGCCTATCGGTAGCGCGGGGTGCCGCGCTACTGATACGGCGCTACAGCTAAAGGTTTGCAGTAGCGCTGGTCTAGACACGCTACTACTATACGCACTTAGTAGCAGCGCGTTTCGTAGGAAGCGCTACTGGTAAATACTAGCAGCGCGCCTCTGTGCCCGCGCTACTACTACTATTGCGTATTCTATTTCTTTTTCATTTTACGTCGTATTCATACACCATTATCTATGTTTTCATACAGTAGCAATTTAGAGATTGTTTTTACATCATAATGAGTTATTACGTCCCTGGGTGAAAGAACCGTGGATTATTTCAAGTGGATGGATCCATCCACTTGAAACTAATCCGCGGTTCTTTCATCCAATGATATAATAAATCATCATCATCATGTCATTAACAACTTATCATCATAATACATCATTGTCATATAACAACTCCTCATGATCATCATTTTCGTCAGTGAGACATCATATAGCAAGTTGGTCACTAGTCATAATCACAACTCCTCCTCCTCATCATCATCAACTTGACACATTGTACCACATAATAACACATATAACATAGGATCTACTCCTCTCTCATAGGACCTACTACCCTCTCTTAGGTAAAATAGCATAAAACAAGATAGGCCCTGACTCTCCATTATGGAGAATGGAGATTATCCTGTCTCCAATTTTTGCCCTTCGCACAATGTTGCTTCCAAGTAGCTTCTTACGATTGACCATACATTTTTTCCAATATTTGATTGTCATGTCTTCATCGGTTTTAGAAATCCGGTATGAACAACAGTGATGCGTAGGATGACCTGGTCGTAAGCTCATAACATCAAGGCGACCTTTCGGAAACATCAGATGAGGCACACAATCCTTCGGGATTTTCTGTTGAAAAACATAGTAATAACCTCGTAGTTAGCAATGTAGTTTATTTTAAAAGAATTTATGCAAAAGATGCACGGATGTCGTAATAGTAAAAAATCTTACCATGCCATCTCCATGGATGTTACCGTAGTTCAATACGTGCACTAGTGGCACGTGTTAACCATAATGTGCACGAGTTTGATAATAGATATTGTAATTCTCAAGATCATTAATAAATGAGATCAGATGATTTTTCTCCTGATAAGTTAATTTTGCGCCATCGGTGTAGTAGGTTCTGTCTACCATCTTCCGCACATTTTTTGAAGAATGAAAATAAGCTATTAATGGAAATAAGCTATCAACTATTTTGAAATAAACAATATAAATTACTTAATAACTATGTTTGAGAAATTCACATAGCGGTAAGTTGGAAGTGTATCAACAAGGACCCAAATGTCCATATTGTCTTCGTCGATGTCAGGATCACCAAGATCCATGGTGACAAGCATACCCTCATGAAACTCATACGTCTTGCAAAGTGCTTTCCAATTCGGGCAACCAAAATAGGATACACTATCAGAATTGTATAGAGTTACAGCAAAATCATATCCATGATGGGTCCTCCGCTGAACTATCTTTGTTTCCATACTTTCATGGGATAAGCTATAGTCGAATTGTAAAAGACGAAAAATACATGTTAAAGAAGAAGAAGTCGTGCTTAATTACGAAAAAACACTTGTCATTGTTGTGTACCATTTCAACAACGAAGGTCTCCTAAAGCTTAATGCTGAAGCGCTGACCTTCTACCAGGTGAGGCCTGTCGCACAGGCCCCGGTCGTCACCGCACCAGTCGCACTCCGCCGGGAGACTTTCGTCCTCCTCCGACGACATTTCCTAGGTTCATAATTCAAAGATTAAACTTATAAAATTCAATGTATGTACTACAAAAACTAAATTAGATCATTATTATTCATCACGGGTTGACTATCGGTCCATCGAGTCACAACTCACGTGGTGTATATATTCGACCATTGGTGATGGTCGCTCCTCCCTTCATCCCCGAGTGCATTAAACCAAAATGTCTAGCACACAGGAACGAAGGAGAAGCGACCTCCACGACAATAGTCGGCATTCTTCTTCTCTCATATATGGTGGAGTCTCGACAGACTTAAAGTCAACCTGAAATGTCGTTTAATTATCTTTCTAGAAAATCCAGGCCACTCAATATTTCCTACATATTCTAGCACAAGTCATGCCAAAATTCACGAAAATATCCGGCATGACCTTTGCTAAAAAAGGACATATCGAGCGCCTGGAATTTGCCAGAACAGAAATTAATCAACACTCTGGCAAAATATAGGCCACTCGGAGGTGTTACCTGCAAACATGGCCGGCCACTTGGGCAAGCACATATCCTATTTGAGCAACACAAGATATACATGTTTATATCTACATCATATGAGCATTCAAACTTGATGGTCATTGCATTTCAATGGTTGAAAATATGAACAAAAACATTTCAAAATATCTTATAGGACTCATATTGACATGGAGATTTGGCTGGTCTCACCTCGAGGTCGGAGGGGGTCGATGACGGAGACGATGGCGGGATGATGGAGGGGCTCCTTGATTTTTGCAAAAATCTTAGGACTTAGTGAAACCCTATAAGCTATCAACTAATCAAATGCATATGCCTTGCATAGTGCTCTCCAATTTGAGCATTCAAAATAGGAGTACTTCTCCAATTTGAGCATTCAATAAGCAAAACTAAATCATAAAATAAATCAGTATTCAAATTAGCATGCATTCAATAAGAAAAACTAATCATCTCTTGCGTCCATACACCGTCGATTTTTATCACTAATACATCTCGAATAGTATCATACATATAACATCACTAATACAACTAGAACCCTAGCGAACGACGGGTATCGGCGCGGGCGGTGGACACCCAAAGAGAAGGAACCATCATAGGATCATAGCTCCAGTGAGATCCCTGAAGAACCCGCCAGGTATTGTCGAACCTGCCCTCCAACGCAACCATGTAGCGACGGACGTGCGCGTCCTCCTCGCTGACACGGTGACGTACCACCTCCGCGGGGGACGAAAGCCTCCGCACCGTCAGTGGCCCATGCGACCGCCACCAAAGAAGGTTCGAGTCAACAATGGGCTAGCTCCTCACC
>NC_041386.1:571789710-571871240 GCF_002162155.2 Triticum dicoccoides
CTAGTACCAGCCCAACGGAGCCTAGTCCCGGACATGGCCCCTCTGATCAAGCAGGCCTCCTCCGCCGAGTCGACGACGAGGATGCGGGATAGGCATCGTCGACGTCGATGCAGGAATAATTGCTTTAACTAAAAATAAATAACAAATGTGTCATGTTCAAAATATGATATGTCCCCTTCAATGAATCAACCTAGAATTCGGTTAAATACACCTAAAACACCTAAATTCTGTTAACTACACCTAATTGAAAACCTACATTTTGAACATGGTTCGATCATAACTAGGGTTCATACTACATTATTCTAAGATTAAACACCTAAAATACCTAAATTATGTTAACTACACCTAATTAAAAACCTACATTTTGAACATGGTTCGATCATAACTAGCTAGGGTTCATACTACATTATTCTAAGATTAAACACCTAAGATCACAACCTACTACATTATTCTAAGATTTAACCTACATTTTTCAACTAGCTAGGGTTCAAAATAAACTAGGGAAGAGGAGGAAGGAGGGAGGAGAAGTACCTTTCGGTGGAGGATGACCGGCGCGGGGGGGGGAGGAGAGCCAGCACAGAGGGCGGTCGGCGGGGGAGGAGGGCAGCGCGGGGGAGGGTGGCCGGCAGGGGAGGAGGGTCGGCGCGGGCGAGGGCGGCCGGCGGGGGAGGACCGGCGCGTGGGGGACGGTGACCGGAGCGAGGGTATTGAGGGAGGAGAGTGAGTGAGTGTGAGTGGAGAGAGGAGAGTGAGGAGCGGCCGGTTGGGGAAGATAGGATGGCTTTAGCAGTAGCGCGCTTTAGGGAAACGCGCTACTGCTAAATGCCCTAGCAGTAGCGCCTTTCAGTCAAGAAGCACTACTGCTACGCCTGTAGCACTAGCGCCTTCTGCTAAAACGCGTTGTTGCTGAGTCTAAGCATGTAAAAATAAACATAAAAAATACATTGGTCATCATGATCTTTTTGTGTACAATCTGAATTATCAATATGAGTCCTCACCGGTTTAGGAACCGGAGAAGACTCATATTGCAGACACAAATTCTACACATAGAGTTCTATGAAGACCAAGTGGTTGTGATAGTTTGAGAAGTAACATATTTAAGGTGGTAAAAACCATGTTCGCAGAGCGAGGTGGGACTAAATTTAGGTACAAGGAGTGGAGTAAACTTAGCAGTAGCGAGCTTTGTCAAAAGGTGCTACTGCTAATATCAATAACAATAGCGCGGTTTAGAATAAGGCGCTACTGCTATAACTAGCTTGGCGGCAAGGTCGTGGCAATTATAGCAGTAGCGCGGCTTAATACAGGCGCGCTACTGCTATTTTTATTTCAGCAGCGCATTTTGTTGATACGCGCTACTGCTAGATAGTAGTAGCGCCTTATTTTAAAGCGCGTTGTTGGTAAGATTATGTGTATAAGCTTTTCCCTAGTAGTGTGAGGATGAAGAAGATGATGCCGGTGAGGATAGGAGCCCCACTCCTTACTCTGCGACAAAATCATATAGGCCCGATGGAAACAAGAAAGTGAAGGGAACCGAGGCCAGATACAATTATCTCAAAGAAGGATTTGATGCCATTGTCATGGCGAGGAAAGAGTATGCCAAAGAAAAAAGAATGTTGAAGCTCAAGGAAATAGAGGAGAGGAGTGAGGCCGAGCGACGGAGGGCGGCGACCGAAGAGAAGAGGGCGACGGCCGAGGAGAGGAAGGTGGAACTAGAGGAGAAAAAGGCCATGGCCGAGGAGATGAAGATGGTCGAGGAGAAGGCACTCAAGTTTATGTTCATGGACATGTCTAGTCTTGATCCCAAGGCAAAGGCCTATGCTGAACATTGTCGCGATGAGATGCTCATGAAGAAGCAAATGCTCATGAGGCAAATGATGATGGGAGGAAGCATGGGAGGAGGCATGGGAGGTGCCATGGGAGGAGGCATGGGAGATGCCATGGGAGGTGCCATGGGTGGCTACATGAACATGATGGGAGGTGCCATGAATGGTGCATTTGGCTGAAATATGGGAGGTGGCTTCGGTGGCAACATGGAAGGTGGCTTTGGTGGCATGGGAGCCGACTTCGGAGGAAACATGACCGGCATGGGAGGTGGCTTTGGCGGCAATAGAATGGGCGGCTTCGGAGGCAACATGACCGACATGGGAGGTGGCTTTGGCGGCAACGCGATGGGTGGCAACATGGCCGACATGGGAGGAGGCAATGAAGGTGCTTCCGGTCATGCTCTCGGCAACGATACTTCACCGCTTCACAACGTCGACAAAGAAGCCGGTGATGATGATGATCGTACCATGGTTCAGAACGCTGGTGGTGTTGATGATCTGCATGAATGATATTCATGTGTATTTTAATTTGCAGGCCAAAAACTTTGATTGGGATGGTGCACTTTTGGTAGAGGGATTTCAAACTATGATGATGATGATGCACTTTCGTTATGATTTCAACTATGATGATGATGCACTTTATTTCAAATTTGAAGTGATATTTGAATGCAAAACCGCGGTTGTACAGTGGCTGAACAACAGTCGCGCGGCCACTGGCCGATTTTGCATCTTTGTTTTGGACCATTTGTTGGAGATGCTCTTTTATTTACATCTCCGTCTTGGAACATCTGTTGGAGTTGAGCCTTTCTCGGAGATGTAAAAAGCACTTTTTGGTGCTCCAAATTTGGACCATCACCGGTTTGGACCACCAAAATATACATCATCTATTGGAGATGCTCTAAATTCCCTAACAACACCTTTTCTGGCATCAAGGGCTATAGCTCCATATACTGCATCGGCGACTATGAGGAGATCCAACTCTGTATCACCACTCAGCCACCGCCGTCCAATCTCCCGCCAGGTGCACAGCCACCCCGGTCCAATCTCCCACCAGGAGCCAGAGGTTAGTAATTTAGTACTATTGCTTCCTCCAAATTATTTTACCGTATCTCTCACCCCAATTGCCAAAGATATGTCATTGATGGTAATGTGGTGTTTTTTCATTCAGAAGCTCCGCCACTTGCCGCCGTAGGACTAGCAGCAGGACGCCCCTGGTGGCCGGGGTGTCAGCCGGTGTCGTTGTCGTTTTTGTTATCTCATGGAGTCTCTTGATTTGTTTCCTTTTGCGCTGTCGGAGGCAAAATCGCATGGCGAGACAAGTGGATACTTTCGACAATGATCCATTGGAATAGGACTTCGAGAAAGGGACCGGGCCCAAGCGGTTTCACTATAGCTATCTTGTCATTGCCACCAACAACTTCTCCGACCAGATGAAGCTGGGTGAAGGTGGTTTCGGTTCCGTGTACAAAGGATTCTTGAAGGAGCTTAAAGTTGAGGTGGCTATAAAAAGAGTGTCCAAGACCTCCAAGCAGGGGAGGAAGGAGTACATGTCAGAGGTGAAGATCATAAGTCGATTGAGACATCGAAACTTCGTATAGCTTATTGGTTGGTGCCATGGTGGCGGCGAGCTCTTGCTTGTGTATGATCTTATGCCCCATGGCAACCTAGATACTCACCTTTATAGTTCAAATGCCACATTATTGTGTCCACTCAGTTGCGTATGTTATTGACTATCTCCAGCCTCTAGCTTGTCCCTCTGGACTAATATGTTCTAAGTTATTTTATTTGGTGCTGCTTTTAGGTATGAGATTGTGTTGGGGCTAGGGTCGGCTCTTCTATACATGCATCAAGACTGGGAGCAATGTGTTCTGCACCGTGACATCAAGCCAAGCAACATCATGTTAGACGCGTCCTTTTGTGCCAAACTTGGTGATTTTGGGCTTGCCCGGCTTGTCGACCACGGTCGAGGACCATACACAACAGGTCTTGCAGGAACTATGGGCTACATGGATCCTAAGTGTGTGGTCATCGGAAGGACCAACATCGAGTTTGATGTCTACAACTTTGGCGTCGTCATGCTCGAGATCGCCTGCGGCAAGCGGCCCGCAGTTCCTCGGGGGCAAGAGGACACCATTCATCTGGTGCAATGGGTTTGGGATTCATGGGAAAGTAGAAGGACCCTTGAAGCGGCCGATGCGCAGATCAACCTGGAGTTTGACGAACGGGAGATGGAGTGCGTGATGGTGGTCGGGCTCTAGTGCACGCACCCTGAGGCCGTCCATCAAGCAGCTGCGGTACGCCAGCCCCTCCTCTCCAACGCCAGTAGCCGCGGCACACCACCCCTCCTCTCTCCCTTGCTGTTGCTCATCCCCGACATGATTAATCAGATTTAACTTGGCCGCAGGTGCCTAGCCGCAGCAGAGCAAGTCCAAGCAGAAGCAGTAGCAGTAGCTTCAAATAAGGCGCCTCCCCGGCGTGCGACAGCAACAGTAGCTTCCCCTTGCTCTCTTCTTCACCTCTCTTCAAGCAGTAGATCGAGCGAAGCAGAGCAGGTTCCCCTCTTCTCCTCTCTTTCTCTGTTTTATGCAACAGCCCCCTTGAACTTTATCTGTTGTTTTTTGTTGTTGGAAATATGCTACAATTGTATTGACCGGAAACTCAAACGCATGTGTGGATACATAGACAACAACATGTCCCTAGTGAGACTCTACCAGAGTAGCTCGTTGATCAAAGATGGCTATGGTTTCCTAGCCATAGACATGAGTTGTCATTTGATAACGGGATGACATCATTAGGAGAATGATGTGATGGACAAGACCCAAACTATAAACGTAGCATATGATCGTATCAAGTTTATTGCTATCTGATACGTCCATTTTGCATCATGTTTTCCTACTGCTATTTATGATGTTTTTATGCATAATAATGCTTTTTGGAGTAATTCTAATGCCTTTTCTCTCATAATATGCAAGGTACACACAAAGAGGGAGAATTCCGGCAGCTAGAAATCTGGACCTGGAAAAGCTACGTCAGGCCACCTATTATGCACAACTCCAAACAAAATGAAACTTTACGGAGATTTTTATGGAATATTTGAGGAATATTGGAGCCAATAAGTACCAGAGGGGGCCCACCAGGTGGGCAATACCCACTTGGGCGTGCCAGGGAGCCCAGGCGTGCCCTGGTGGGTTGTGCTCCCCTCGGCCCACCTCTGGTGCCCATCTTCTGGTATATAAGTCATTTTGACCTAGAAAAAATAAGGAGAGGACTTCTGGGACGGAGCGCCGCCGTCTCGAGGCGGAACTTGGGCAGGAGCACTTTTGCCCTCTGGCGGAGCGATTCCGCCGAGGGAACTTCCCTCCCGGAGGGGGAAATCATCGTCATCATTGTCACCAACAACTCTCCCATCTTGGGGAGGGTAATCTCCATCAACATCTTCAACAGTGACATCTCCTCTCAAACCCTATTTCATCTCTTGTGTTCAATCTTTGTATCGGAACTATAGATTGGTGCTTGTGGGTGACTAGTAGTGTTGATTACATCTTGTAATTGATTACTATATGGTTTATTTGGTGGAAGATTATATGTTCAGATCCAATATTCTATTTAATACCCCTCTGATCTTGAGCATGTTTATCACTTGTGAGTATTTACTTTTGTTCTTGAGGTCACGGGAGAAATCATGTTGCAAGTAATCATGTGAACTTGATATGTGTTCGATTTTTTGATAGTATGTATGTTGTGATTCCCTTTTGGTGTCATGTGAACGTCGACTACATGACACTTCACCATATTTGGGCCTAATGGAATGCATTGTGGAGTAGTTATTAGATGACGGGTTGCGAGAGTGACAGAAGCTTAAACCCTAGTTTATGCGCTATTCCATAAGGGACCGAATGGATCCAAAAGTTTAGTGTTATGGTTAGAATTTATTCTTAAAACTTTTCTCGTAGTTGCGGATGCTTGTGAGGGGGTTAATCATAAGTAGGAGGTTTGTTCAAGTAAGAACAGCACCTAAGCACCGATCCACCCACATATCAAATTATCAAAGTAGCGAACACGAATCGAACCAACATGATGAAAGTGACTAGATGAAATTCCCGTGTACCCTCAGGAACTCTTTGCTTACTATAAGAGACCGTTTTGGCCTGTCCTTTGCTGCAAAAGGATTGGGCTACTTGGCTGCACTTTTGTTACTACTATCATTACTTGCTCGTTACAAATTATCTTGCTATCAAACTACTCTATCACTTACCATTTCAGCACTTGCAAACATTACCTTGCTGAAAACCACTTGTCATTTCCTTCTGCTCCTTGTTGGGTTCAACACTCTTACTTATAGAAAAGAGCTACAATTGATCCCATATACTTGTGGGTCATCAAGGCTATTTTCTGGCGCCGTTGCCGGGGAGTGAAGCGCCTTTGGTAAGTGGAATTTGGTAAGGAAACATTTATATAGTGTGCTGAAATTTACTGTCACTTGTTACTATGGAAAACAATCCCTTGAGGGGTTTGTTCGGGGTATCTTCACCTCGAACGGAACCACAATTAGCTACCCCTCAACCTACTGCACCTACTGAAAATATTGAATATTAAATTCATTCGGGTATGATAGAACAACTGCTAGCTAATCCTTATGCTGGAGACGAAACTGAACATCATGATATGCACTTGATATACGTGGAACAAATTTGTGGATTGTTTAAGATTGTAGGTTTACCCGGAGATGAAGTTAAGAAGAAGGTTTTCCCTTTATCTTTGAAGGGAAAAGCATTGGCATGGTATAGGCTATGCGATGATATTGGGTCTTGGAATTGGAATCGATTGAAATTGGAGTTCCACCAAAAAAATATCCCATGAATCTAGTTCATCGTGATCGAAATTACATATATAATTTTCGGCCTCGTGAAGGAGAAAGTATCGCTCTAGCTTGGGGGAGGATTAAGTCAATGTTATATTCATGCTCCAATCATGAGCTCTCAAGAGAAATTATTATCCAGAATTTTTATGCTCGGCTTTCTCATAATGATTGATCCATGCTTGATACTTCTTGTGCTGGTTCTTTTATGAAGAAGACTATTGAATTCCGGTGGGATCTTTTGGAAAGAATTAAACACAACTCTGAAGATTGGGAACTCGACGAAGGTAAAGCGTCAGGTATTAAGTTTAAGTATGTTTGTCTTAAATCTTTTATGAATACCGATGCTTTTCAAAAGTTTAACACTAAATATGGACTTGACTCTGAGATAGTAGCCTCCTTTTGTGAATCATTTGCTACTCATGTTGATCTCCCTAAAGAGAAGTGGTTTAAATATCACCCACCTGTTAAAGAAGAAATTAAAGAACCGGTACCAGTTAAAGAGGAAACTATTCTTTATAATGTTGATCCAGTTGTTCCTACTCCTTATACTATGAAACCACCTTTCCGTGTTAGGATAAAGGAACATGCTAAAGTATCAACTGTGGTCAACAAAAGTTATATTAGAACACCTAAACCTGATGAACAAATTAAAGTAGAGCCTAGTGTTGCTATGGTTAAGGATCTCTTGGAAGAAAATATAGATGGGCATGTTATTTTCTTCTGTAATGAAGCTACTAGAATTGCCAAACCCGATAAAACGGATAATCATAGACCCGTTGTTGGCATGCCCGTTGTCTCAGTTAAAATAGGAGATCACTGTTATCATGGTTTATGTGACATAGGTGCTAGCATAAGTGCTATTCCCTTTACTTTATATCAAGAAATTATGAATGACATAGCACCCACTGAAATAGAAGAAATAGAGGCCACTATTAAACTTGCTAATAGAGACACCATCACACCACTTGGGATTGTTAGAGATGTTGAAGTCTTGTGCGGGAAAATAAAATACCCTACTGATTTTCTTGTTCTTGGCTCCCCACAAGATGACTTTTGTCCCATTATCTTTGGTAGACCTTTCTTGAACACCATTAATGCTAAAATAGATTGTAAGAAACAAACTATTGGTGTCAGCTTTCGTGATGAGTCTCATGAATTTAATTTTTCCAAGTTTAGTAGAAAGCTTCATGAAAAGGAATTGCCTAGTAAGGATGAAATAATTGGTCTTGCTTCTATTGCTGTGCCTCCTATTGATCCTCTAGAACAATATTTGTTAGACCATGAAAATGATTTACATATGCATGAAAGAAATGAATTAGATAAGATTTTCTTTGAACAATGTCCTCTGCTTAAACACAATTTGCATATTGAAACTCTAGGAGGTCCTCCTCCACCTCAAGGTGATCCTGTGTTTGAATTAAAACAATTGCCAAACACTTTGTAATATGCTTAT
The DNA here is from genome assembly GCF_002162155.2 of Triticum dicoccoides. Classification (NCBI taxonomy): domain Eukaryota; kingdom Viridiplantae; phylum Streptophyta; class Magnoliopsida; order Poales; family Poaceae; genus Triticum; species Triticum dicoccoides. The sequence goes on from NC_041386.1 coordinate 571,797,848, forward strand.
CTTGATGAGAAGAAGATATATCCTGTTATTGTTAGTGCTAATCTTCCAGAACACAAAAAAGAAAGATTATTGAAAGTTCTAAGGAAGCACCGAGCTGCTATTGGATATACTCTCGATGATTTAAAGGGCACGAGTCCCACTCTATGTCAGCACAAGATTAATATGGAACCTGATGCTAAACCCGCTGTTGATCACCAACGTCGGTTAAACCCGAAGATGAAAGAAGTGGTAAGAACGGAAATACTAAAACTTCTGGAAGCAGGTATAATCTATCCTATAGCTGATAGTAGATGGGTAAGTCCTGTTCATTGTGTTCCTAAGAAAGGAGGTATTACTGTTGTTCCTAATGATAAGAATGAGCTTATTCCACAAAGAATTGTTACAAGCTATAGAATGGTAATTGATTTTAGAAAATTAAACAAAGCAACTAGAAAAGATCATTACCCTTTGCCTTATATCGATCAAATGCTAGAAAGATTATCTAAGCACACACATTTTTTCTTCCTTGATGGATATTCTGGTTTTCACAAATACATGTTTCTCAACCTGATCAAGAAAAGACCACTTTCACTTGTCCCTTTGGAACTTATGCTTATAGACGTATGCCATTTGGTTTATGCAATGCACCTGCTACCTTTCAAAGATGTATGATTGCTATATTCTTTGATTTTTGTGAAAAGATTGTTGAGGTTTTCATGGATGACTTCTCTATTTATGGGAAGTCTTTTGATGATTGTTTAAGCAATCTTGATCAAGTTTTGCAGAGATGCGAGCAAACAAATCTTGTCTTGAATTGGGAGAAGTGCTACTTTATGGTTAATGAAGGTATTGTCTTGGGCCATAAAATTTCTGAAAGAGGTATTGAAATGGACAAAGCTAAGGTTGATGCAATTGAGAAAATGCCATGTCCTAAAGACATCAAAGGTATTCGTAGTTTCCTAGGTCATGTTGGTTTCTATAGGAGATTTATCAAAGACTTTTCTAAAATTTCTAGGACTCTTTTGCAAACGGATGTTCCTTTTGTTTTTGATGATGATTGTTTAGAAGCCTTCGAAACACTCAAGAAAGTCTTAATTTCTGCACCTGTTGTTCAATCACCTGATTGGAACTTGCCTTTCGAAATTATGTGTGATGCTAGTGATTATGCTGTTTGTGTTGTTCTAGGACAAAGAGTTGATAAGAAATTAAATGTTATTCATTATGCTAGTAAAACTCTAGATAGTGCACAACGGAATTATGTTACTACTGAAAAAGAATTTCTAGCAGTGGTGTTTTGCTTGTGATAAATTTAGATCTTACATTGTTGACTCTAAAGTTATCGTTCACACTGACCATGTTGCTATTAAATATCTTATGGAAAAGAAAGATGCTAAACCTAGACTTATTCGATGGGTTCTCTTGCTACAAGAATTTGATTTACATATTACTGAGGAAAGGAGCTGAGAACCAAGTAGCTGATAACTTGTCTAGGCTTGAAAATGTGCTTGATGACCCACTACCTATTGATGATAGTTTTCCTGATGAGCAGTTAGGTGCAATAAATGTTTCTAATAACACTCCTTGGTATGCTGATTATGCTAATTACATTGTTGCTAAAAATTTACCACCTAGCTTTACATACCAACAAAAGAAAAAATTCTTCTATGATTTAAGACATTACTTTTGGGATGACCCACATCTTTATAAAGAAGGAGTAGATGGTATCATTAGATGTTGTGTACCTGAGCATGAACAAGGACAAATCCTATGGAAATGTCACTCCGAAGCTTATGGAGGGCATCATGCTGGAGACAGAACTGCTCGCAAGGTATTGCAATCTAGATTTTATTGGCCTACTCTCTTCAAGGATGCCCGTAAGTTCATCTTATCTTGTGATGAATGCCAAAGAATATGTAATATCAGTAAGCGTCAAGAAATGCCTATGAATTACTCACTTGTTTTTGAACCATTTGATGTTTGGGGATTTGATTACATGGGACATTTTCCTTCCTCTAATGGGTATACACATATTTTGGTTGTTGTTGATTATGTTATTAAGTGGGTAGAAGCTATTCCAACTAGTAGTGCTGATCACAATACCTCTATTAAAATGCTTAAGGAAGTTATTTTCCCAAGGTTTGGAGTCCCTAGATACTTAATGACTGATGGTGGTTCACACTTTATTCATGGCGCTTTCCGTAAAATGTTTGCCAAGTATGATGTTAACCATAGAATTGCATCACCTTATCATCCTCAGTCTAGTGGTCAAGTTGAACTTAGCAATAGAGAAATAAAATTAATTTTGCAAAAGACTGTCAATAGGTCCAGGAAGAATTGGTCTAAGAAATTAGATGATGCACTTTGGGCTTATAGAACAACATATAAAAATCCTGTGGGTATGTCTCCTTATAAAATGGTTTATGGAAAAGCTTGTCATTTGCCTATTGAGTTGGAACATAAAGCATATTGGGCAGTCAAAGAACTCAATTATGATTTCAAACTTGACGGTGAAAAGAGGTTATTTGATATTAGCTCATTGGATGAATGGAGAACCCAAGCTTATGAAAATGCCAAGTTGTTTAAAGAAAAAGTTAAAAGATGGCATGATAAAAGAATTCAAAAGCGTGAATTTAAAGTTGGAGAATATGTTCTTTTGTACAACTCTCGTTTCAGATTCTTTGCAGGCAAACTCCTATCTAAATGGGAAGGACCCTATGTTATCGAGGAGGTTTATCGGTCTGGAGCTATCAAAATAAACAATGCCGAAGGTACTAACCTGAAGATTGTTAATGGGCAACGAATAAAACATTATATCTCAGCTATACCCATTAATGTTGAAAGTAATATTATCCAAACATTGACACTGGAAGAACACATAAAAGAGTCCTTCCGGAACACTCCAGAATTGTGAAAAAAATAGGAGGTACGTGATACGGTAAGTAAACGGACTCTGAAAATCCGCAAAAATATTTTTTTGGCAGTTTTGGAATATAACAAAAATTAGGAAAATAAGAAACAACCAGGTGGGTTGTGCCCACCTCGGGCACCTTATGGAATCAATTTTTCTACCATTTGCTTGTTTCCCAAGATAAAAAAATCTTTATATACCCCCCGAACCTATTGACCACCATATCGCGGAAAAATCTTCTGTTTTCTTTTCTTGTTGTTTCCCTGATAGATCTGAAAATATGTCATCCCAAGACTCTAAGGGTGAGATCTATGTTGCTGATTTCATCGCAAACCCCAAGTCTTATGGGGATGTGGAGCATTATGGCTGGACTTTAGAGGAAGAGGAAGGCTATTATCCTAGGGAGAAGGAGGAGACCAACTCAGACGAGGATGAAGCCCCGTTGCCTCAACCTGGGGACATGCATGTGGAATTCAAGAAGTCCAGCCTCCCCAACAAAGCAAAGAGTCCTAAGGTTCAGTTTATACTCTTCCGCCTTTTGCAGGAAAATAAGCAAGATTTATGCAAAAAGGTACTGGAGCTTGAGCAGGAGATCGGTGAATTGAAGGAGGGAAATTCCATCCTCAAGCGTAAGTTGAGGAAGAAGGACAAACCCTCCACTTCATGACCACCACCTTCTTCTTCATCACCAAAAGAAAATTGAGTATCGGATATGGGCACTCCCCTTGGCTTCCGCCAAGCTTGGGGGAGGTGCCCCGGTATCGTATCACCCCACTATCTTTTGCCTTTACTTATTTTAGTTCGATCCATAGTTATCTTTTGCTTTAGATGAAAAAAAAGTTTAGTTCGATCCTTTCTTTTCGAGAGTTTGCTTACTGATCTATCCTTGTAATCGTGTGCGAGATATATAATAAAGTTTAATTTGAGTTTTTTGCTTTCTTTACTTTCATGTTGCAATAAAAATAAAGGAAATAAATTAAAAAGAGCATATGCTAATCTTATGGTAGGTGATGACACCACATAAGGAAAAGTATAAGTAGGAAATTTTGTTAGAGATTGACAAACATAGCATTGGTCAATGATGCGACTCATGAAAGAATTAATAAAGGAAGAGAAGATTCACATATAAATACACTATCCTCGAAATCTTTTATGATTGTGAGCCCCCATCAAAATATTATATGCCAAAAAAATTGACGTTTGACAAGGAAGACAACTTAATGATTTATGTTTATTCATATTCACACAGAAGTTATATTGTCGTAGATCCTTTAACATGTGGTGCTTGCCCCCTATCTTTGCTAGCTAAAAATTCCGCACTAAGTAGAGATACTACTTGTGCATCCAAAAACCCTTAAACCCAAATCTTATTTTCAAGAGTCCACCATACCTACCTAGGGCAAGATCCCTCAAGTAAGTTGTCATCGGTGCAATAAGGCAATAAAAATTGCTTCTAAAAGTGTGAGATCATTTAGCGTAAGAGAAAATTGAGCATTGTACTAACTTGTGATGGTGAAGAATAAAAGCGACAGACTGCATAATAAAGGTTGCCATCACAAGGGGCAATACAACGTGACTTTCATTTGCACTAAGGGGTTGGGCATACAAACAAATAAGCGCATGGAAACCTCTGCTTCCCTCTGCGAAGGGCCTATCTTTTACTTTTATGCAAGAGTCAAAGTTTTTCTCTCCATTCCTTTTTATTTTTCTCCTTTGGCAAGCATCATGTGGTGAGGAAAGATCTAGGCACATATGTCCAGTTGAATATGGGTGGCATGAGTTATTATTGTTGACATCACACTTGAGGTGAGTACGTTGGGAGGCGAAACTATAAGCCCCTATCTTTCTATGTGTTTGGTCAAAACGCTTTGCTCATGTGTATGCGGTGAGTGTTAGCAATCATAGAAGACTATATGATGGTTGAGTATGTGGACTTTCCTAAAGGCTCCGATACGTGACCCTTCCTGAAAAGATGATGAACTGTAGTTGCAAAGTTGACTCAGAACATAGTTTGTTGGTTTCCAATAGAGTTTATGCTTTATACTTCAATAGTGTGATGAATTGTTACTTATTCATGAGAAGTCTATGATAAAAATTCTAAGATAAAAGTCTTATGTTTAAATTTGTTGCTGTTATAATAATCTACATGATGCTTCTATGTTCGTATTTTGTTTTTATCGACACCTCCCTCTCTAAGCATGTGGACATGTTTTTTGATTTTGGTTTTCGCTTGAGGACAAGCGAGGTCTAAGCTTGGGGGAGTTGATATGTCCATTTTGCATCATGTTTTCCTACTGGTATTTATGATGTTCTTATGCATAATAATACTTTTGGAGTAATTCTAATGCCTTTTCTCTCATAATATGCAAGGTACACACAAAAAGGGAGAATTCTAGCAGCTGGAATTTTGGACCTGGAAAAGCTACGTCAGGCCACCTATTCTACACAACTCCAAACAAGCTGAAACTTTATGGAGATTTTTTATGGAATATTTGAGTAATATTGGAGCCAATAAGTACCAGAGGGGGCCCACCAGGTGGGCACAACCCACCTGGGCGCGCCAGGGAGCCCAGACGTGCCCTGGTGGGTTGTGCTCCCCTCGGCCCACCTCCGGTGCCCATCTTCTGGTATATAAGTCATTTTGACCTAGAAAAAATAAGGAGAGGACTTTGGGACGGAGCGCCGCCGTCTCGAGTCGGGACGGAGCGCCGCCGTCTCGAGGCGGAACTTGGGCAGGAGCACTTTTGCCCTCTGGTGGAGCGATTCCGCCGAGGGAACTTCCCTCCCGGAGGGGGAAATCATCGTCATCATCGTCACCAACAACTCTACCATCTTGGGGAGGGCAATCTCCAACAACATCTTCAACAGTACCATCTCCTCTCAAACCCTATTTCATCTCTTGTGTTCGATCTTTGCACTGGAACTATAGATTGGTGCTTGTGAGTGACTAGTAGTGTTGATTACATCTTGTAATTGATTACTATATGGTTTATTTGGTGGAAGATTATATGTTCAGATCCAATATGCTATTTAATACCCCTTTGATATTGAGCATGTTTATCACTTGTGAGTAGTTACTTTTGTTCTTGAGGTCACGGGAGAAATCATGTTGCAAGTAATCATGTGAACTTGATATGTGTTCGATATTTTGATAGTATGTATGTTGTGATTCCCTTTTGGTGTCATGTGAACATCGGCTACATGACACTTCACCATATTTGGGCCTAAGGGAATGCATTGTGGAGTAGTTATTAGATGATGGGTTGCGAGAGTGACAGAAGCTTAAACCCTAGTTTATGCGCTATTCCATAAGGGACCGAATGGATCCAAAAGTTTAGTGTTATGGTTAGAATTTATTATTAAAACTTTTCTCATAGTTGCAGATGCTTGCAAGGGGGTTAATCATAAGTAGGAGGTTTGTTCAAGTAAGAACAACACCTAAGCACCGATCCACCCACATATCAAATTATCAAAGTAGCGAACACGAATCGAACCAACATGATGAAAGTGACTAGATGAAATTCCCGTGTACCCTCAGGAACTCTTTGCTTACTATAAGAGACCGTTTTGGCCTGTCCTTTGCTTCAAAAGGATTGGGCTACCTTGCTGCACTTTTGTTACTACTATCATTACTTGCTCATTACAAATTATCTTGCTCTCAAACTACTCTGTTACTTACCGTTTCAGCACTTGCAGACATTACTTTGCTGAAAACCACTTGTCATTTCCTTCTGCTCCTCGTTGGGTTCGACACTCTTACTTATTGAAAAGAGCTACAATTGATCCCCTATACTTGTGAGTCATCACTATCATTTTCTACATGTCAAGTATCTGTTGCTATAACCATGAGATCATGCAACTCACTTACACCGGAGGAGTATGTACCTTGTGTGTATCAAACATCGCAATGTAACTGGATGACTATAAAGATGCCCTACAGGTATCTTTGATGGTATCTTTTGAGTTGGCATGGATCGAGACTGGGATTTGTCACTCCGTATGACAGAGAGGTATCTCGGGGCCCACTCGGTAATACAACATCACAATGAGCTTGCAAGTAATGTGACTAAGGAGTTAGCCACAAGATCTTGTATTACGAAATGAGTAAAGAGACTTGCTGGTAACGAGATTGAACAAGGTATGGAGATACTGATGATCGAATCTCGGGCAAGTAACATAATGATGGACAAAGGAAACTGCATACGGGATTAGCTGAATCCTTGACATCGCGGTTCAACCGATAAAGATATTCGTTGAATATGTAGGAACCAATATGGGCATCCATGTCCCGCTATTGGTTATTGACTAGAGAGGAGTCTCGGTCATGTCTGCATATTCCCGAACCCGTAGGGTCGCATGCTTAATGTTTGGTAGCGCTAGGGTAGTATTGAGATATTAATAGTGGAAGATCCGAAGGTTGTTCGGAGTCCCTGATGGGATCCGGGACGTCACGAGGAGCTCCGAAATAGTTCGGAGGTAAAGATTCATATATGAAAAGTTGTTATCGGGGTTCTGAAAAAAGTTCGAGTTTTTTCGGTATTGTGCTAGGAAGGTTCTAGAAGGTTCTAGAGTGGGGCCCACCTACATGGGGGACCCACATGAACATGGGTAGTGGCGAGAGTCCCCACAACCCTAGTCTAGGCGCACCATGATCCTGACTTAAAAGGAATAGTATCATATCCCGAAGGGATAAGATCATGATACCTAAAAGGGGGGGTAACGATTGGTGGGGAAGGAAAGGAGGGATTTCCTTTCTCCCCCTTTGACCAACGACCCTAGGGCCTTGGAGGGCAAGCCACCAGCCCCCTCCACGCCTATATAAAGGTGGGGAGGCGTTGGGGGCAGCCGCTCTTTGACCCTTGCCCGTTACCTCTCCCAACTCCTCCCACGTTTCACCGGTACGCGCTTGGGGAAGACCTGCCGGAGTTCCGCTGCCACCACCACCACCACGCTGTCGTGTTGGTTCAGATCTCATCTACCTCCTCTCCCTCCCTTGCTAGATTAAGAAGGAGAGGACTCCGCCGAGCCTTACGTGTGCTAAACTCGGAGGTGCCGCACGTGCGGTACCTCGATCGGATTGGATCTCGATGCTAGTACGACTACGCCAACCACAATCTCTAGATCGTTGACGCTTTCGGTCTACAAGGGTATGTAGACACCACTCTCCTCTCATAGATGTGTATCTCCTAGACTGGTCTTGGTGAGCGTAGGAATTTTTTGTTTCCCATGCAACGTTCCCCAATAGTGGCATCATGAGCTAGGTCTATGCGTAGATGGCATCACGAGTAGAACACAAAGGAGTTTGTGGGCATTGATATTCAGATTGCTTCCTTCCTTAGTCTTATTTTGATTCAGTGGTATTGTGGGATGAAGCGGCCTGGATCAACTTTACATGTCCACGTACGTGAGACGGTTCCATCGACTGACATGCAACTTGTTGCATAAAGATGGCTGGCGGGTGTTTGTCTCTCCCACCTTAGTTGAATCTGATTCAACAAAGGTGGTCTTTGTAGAAGGTTAAATAGAAACTTAAATATCACCGTTGTGGCTTTGCGTAGGTAAGGATGGTTCTTACTAGTCATCCATAGCAGCCATGTAAAACATGCAACAACAAAGTAGATGACGTCTAACTTGTTTTTGCAGGGTGTGTTGTGATATGATATGGCCGAAGACATGATGAGATATATTTGATGTATGAGATGATCATGTTTTGTATAGATTATCACGACTTGCATGTCGATGAATACGGAAACCGGCAGGAGCCATAGGGTTGTCTTTAATTATCATATGACCCGCATGTCAATCATTAAGCGCTATGTAATGCTTTACTTTATCGCTAAGCGGTAGCAATAGTTGTAGAAGCATGGTTGGCGTGACAACCCCGATGGCGGCACTATGATGGAGATCATGGTGTCATGCCGGTGATGATGGAGATCATGCCGGTTCTTTGAAGATGGAGATCGAAAGCACAAGATGATGGCCATATCATGTCACTTATGATTTGCATGTGATGTTAATCCTTTTATGCATTTTATTTTGCCGAGGACGACAGTAGCATTATAAGGTGATCCCTCACTAAAATTTCAAGATAAAATTGTGTTCTCCTCAAGTGTGCACCATTGCGAAAGTTCATCGTTTTAAGCACCAAATGATGATCGGGTGTGATAGACTCTACGTTCGCATACAATGGATGCACGCCAGTTTTCACTACAAAAAATACACTTCCGTGATGATACATGTTTGTCACAGTAGGTCACGTTTTCTATTATGCATGTACATCAATGACGATTTTATGACAGAATCAAGATAGTCATACCTGTGCTGTCGTAGAAGTGTTCCATGACATTACCAAAATTATCATCACGGAAGTGTCCACTTCCATGATGATAAATCGCGCGTCACAGAAGTTCTTTCGTCAAGGGTGACCGACACATGGCATCCATCGTAATGGGTTGCCGTTAAGCTATTGGGTTCCGGTTTGGATCCCATAACCCGTTAACAGCCCGGACCAATGGGGATTTTCCACGTGTAAAATTCTCAATGACTATAGTAACCACGTGTCGGCTCCACTCATTGGACCGAAGGAGCCTATGATTCATCAACACGTGGCACGGCCCAACATAGGCCCATTCCAGTGAAAAGGCCGGCCCGTTTGACTTGGTCAAAAGGTAGTAGGCCAGCCCACGGAAAGCCTGTTAACGACCTATTCACATATAGCCCATTTACAGCCCGCTAACTCACGGCCTACTGGAATTTGGCCCAGTAGCGTCATCTGGGCCGTCCAATATGATACCAGCCCGTTGTAACTTCTGGCCCATGTATGTCCCATGACGTCTTTCGGCCCATAGGAGGCCCTTTGTAACTCTGGGCCCATTAAAGGCCCGAGATGAAACTAGCCCATAATGAACAGTGTATCGCTTTATACCCATTAACAACCCATTATTCCGTCAGCCGTTTCCAGCCCGTGTTTAATTTCGGCCTTCTAAGGGCCCATTTATTCTTGGGCTCATTTCCAGAATTCGGTTAGTTACGGTCCTTTACTGGCCTATTCTGTTTGTTGGCCAAATTTAGCCTGTGGTTACATTCGGCCCGTTTGTGGCCCTTTAACCCGTTGGGCTGTTTTCATAGTGTTATCAAATACGGCCTATTAATGGCCCATTATGGTCCATGAATAGTACGACCCATGTTTGGCGAAATGATTATACGCCTCGTAGAAGGCCCGTGGATCGGTCCGTAGAAGGTCAATGGATCCTACGCCCCGTAGAAGGCCCATGGATCCTACGGCCCGAAGAAGGCCCATGGATCCTACGGCCCGTAGAAGGCCCATGGATCCTACGGCCCACAGGAGGCCCATGGTTACAACAGTCCGTGTGTTGCCATGGTTATTGTGGTGTAGTTACCACAAATAGGTTATTGTAGCCACTAGAAAAACGCGGAAAAAGAACTGCAGTGACTACAAGCAAACAGCTAAAGAAGACAATAAGGAAATAAATAAGCAAGCAACTAACGCTAGGCTATTACGGCTATTACACATATTACATCCACTGGGCATCAAAGTTCGCCACCAATGCAAATATAGGGAACAAAGCAGCATATTACATACACTGGCCGTCTAAATTGGCCACCAGTGCAAATAAACGCGGCAGCAAAACAAGTCCATAACTGAAACAACTTTAGAAGAGCTCAAGAAACGTTATCCTGGGTATCCACCATGCTAGCAATAAGCTTAGCAAGCTTATTAGCTTTGTCCTTTTTGGCGCTAAAATCCTCCAACGCTTGTTGTTACACCAGAAAGTATGCATCTGAATGCTCCAGGGACTTCCGCAGTCCTTCCGCTTCTTGTCGCAGCACAGCTGATCGATGTCTTTCAGCTTGTAGTTGAGACTCAAGAAATCGAACTAATTCAGACAGTGAGTTTGAATAGCTTGTGCCAGCGGTAGTGGCCAGTAACTCAAACACTAAACCAAGACATGACTTTGGGGTTGTCTCACTGTCTTCAAGATAGTTTTCCTTAATTGTTTTATCAGCTTTGTTGGAGACCAACAAGGATGTCTCACAATCCTAAACCTTATCTGCATTACTTCCTTTACCATTGCTTAGTAAGGCACTCTTCCCCAATATTCTGTCAGCATTCTAAAATAAGAAACAAGCAGACACACAACAGGTTTAGCATTTACTAGTATATGAAACTTATTTCGGTGAACCAGTTCATTAGTAAGGTGGACAAGATTAAACTACCAAGTCTTCTATTGCCAAGTAGTACACTATAAAAGCATCAAACAAACATATATCAATGTCCCGTGGTCACTGCATTGTCTTGCCAAATCAAAATAGAGACACTGTTCAAATCATATCGGTTCAAGAGAAAGCAACACTGAAATAATACAAAGTGTGAGAAACTACACGGCACAACAAGATTTCAGATGGGTACCACGGGTCTACATGTACAAGAACACTATTGGCTCTGTTGTGATGCTAGTAATGTGCATGATATGAGAAGTCAACTGTATACACAATTGAAATTGAAATCAACCGAGCTATTTATAAGAGCAAACCTGTTAAAAAACATGCGTAAACATACATGTTGTGCCATTGGAGTTTCGATTGGATCCTTCAATTTAAAAATAAGTTTGTATGAGTAAATACAGTGACACAAGAGCAAAGCAGTATGCACGATAGCAATGGAATCTTAAATGAGAACGATTGTTCTTCAGGTTTAAGCACTTGTTCTACATGAACAGAGTACAATAAGACGCAAGCATATAGTACTTTAAAAAAGAGCTCATAGACCTTACCACGTACTTGGTTGGTACTAGCACAGAACACGGCGTTCCCAGTCATCGTCCAGTAAATGTGTCTCAGGAGAACGTAAGGGAATTTGATGAGTTTCTTTGCCAGTGAAGTACGTTTTCTTCAGGTAATTCTGATACTGCCACCAAGCATTCTTGAAGATAGCAGAGGTATTAGCACATGTTACCTCATCCTGTGTTTCCAAATCGGTCCTTCTCTATAGAGAAAAATGGGAAAATTTGTTGTATTATAACCATCATGGAGGTAGAATGTATGGGAGAAAGCAAAGTAATTGCCATGAATAACATTACTTACACATAACTCCTGGACAAACACCTGCAACTGGCATTTTCCTTCATCTTCAGTATAATATTTCCATGATGGGAATATACACACATAGGATTTAACAACATCAAATGCGATAGATGCTAAACTATGAATGGCTGGTTGTGCTTCCTCCACAGGAATATGTGTACTAACTGGTGGAGTTGGGGTTCGCCGTGGTAGTACTGGCACTTTGGGCACTGGAGCTGCCTTACTAACTGCTCTTGTTTGGGAGCTCTATGGTGGAGATGGTGCTGTGTCAACAGGAACTGGGTTACTACCTGCTGGGGTTGGGGTTAGATTGGGTGAAGCTGGTTCTCTGTCCATCACAGTAGGGGTACAATCTGCGAGAGTCTGGGTTATGTGTGGTAGGGATGGTTCTCGTGCATGTACAACCGGGGTGCTATCTCCACCAAGAGGTAGCACTGTTTTATTTGAAGACCGTGTTTTTACTCTGCTAGATACTGCAATCACCCGCTCCAATTCAAATGGTTGATAAACAGGAAACATAGTTGAATGTACAAACATTGTATGAGAGGCAGATGCAATAGATAGTGTGGAAAAAAGAGGGCATGAAATAGTTGACATGTATATTGTTTAACTAAAACGGATAGCATGACATAATTTCACATATATGATGTCTATCTAAATTGGATAGCATAGCATAACATAATTCAAAGATATGATGACTAATTAAACAGGATCGCATGACATAATTCACATACATGTTATCTAAGTAATCAGGATCACATGATTTAATTCACATATGTGATTTATATGCTAAGAAGAGGGCATTCACATATATGATGTCTGAACTAAGAACATGGTGTTGAATATTGTGTATATGATGTCTAAACTATGCAATGCAAGACACCATATGCATGATATGAGCAGTATAACCGTGCCAAGTTAGAGCATACACCTCGATGGGGTAATAGGACTGGTCATCTGTCTTTGAATCCATCTCTGAGGAGCTATCGGGACCCAACATGAGATCTGCTTTGACAGGTAGCACTGTCTGCTCTGAAGGCCTTGTTTTCACTCCAGATTTTCCATCACCCACTCAAATGGCTGATTCACAGGAAGAGCAGTTTAATGTACAAACATTGTCGATAAATGGAAATGTAATGAAGATAAGGATGGGAAAGATATCATTCAAATATATGATGCCTGGTTAAACAGGATGTCATTGCACATTTCACATATATTATGGCTGGCTAACAAAGATGAGACTGCATAATTCCCATATATGATATAGAAACTAAACAAGTGGCATTACAAAACATGTCTAAACGAAGCAGATGACATATATGATGTCGAAAGTAGGCACTGCAAGGCAACATGTGCATGATATGACTGACATCATCATGCCAAGTTAGAGCAAACACCTTGGGGGTAAATAGGAGTGGTCGGCTGCATCTGAATCCGCCTCATAACAACTATCTTCCTCTGGATTACAATTTGGAGAGGGGGGAGGGTTTGCCATTGAACCCACCATGGAGCGATGTCTGCATGACATTGTATTGCCGCGCAAAACTCTTCTCTTTTTCTCTACATGTTCAACATGATTGTGTACAATATCTGACATGCATGCGGAAAAAATATAGTGAGATTATGTAAGGAGAGCATGCAGAATCTAGAGTGATGGTAACAACCAGTGGATGGATCCAAACATATTGATAGCAGGCTGATGATTGCTTTAATTTAATAAAAAGACAGATGATGATTGCTTTACTATTTGTTTCCCACCCAAGATGAACAACATAGGCATACCCTAGGTGAACTAGATATTAGACAAAGATATTATTCATTGCTGCCTCGATATGTGCCCCACAAGTAATTTAGAACTCAAGTTTGAACATTAATTTGGACCTGACTTGGAGTCTAAGAGGTGAATAGGACGATAAAGTAGCAGGTAATATTAAGCACTGCTCTATTGTGATGAAACCACTCCCCACCGCCAGTCCACCGGCGCCCCGGCCAGCCCTCTAGCCCCCTCCACCCCCCCGCGCCGAGCTTTTTCTCCAGTGATCCCCACGCCACCGCCCCACCACCATGCCCCCACCGTCGGTGACCACTGCCCCACCACCACGCCCCCAACTGCCCGCGACCACCACCCCCACCCTGAACCCTAAGATAGATAGTGGGGTACCTCTCCGGCGAGCCCCCTCCCCGCTGCGGGTGGTTCTTCCTTAACTCCGGTGAGCCCCCCACCCCCTGAAAATCGACTGACCCAAAAGTCGATTCAGATGACTGAAGTGTACCTAAATCGGAGCAGAGCAGCAGCACAAGCGAGGGGGAGAGCAGCAGCAGCAGCGCGAGCGAGCAAGCGAGAGCCGGAGCAGCAGCAGCAGTGCGAGCGAGCGAGAACCGGAGCAGCAGCAGTAGATCCGACTGGTCTGGCCGCCGCCGCCGAAGGGGCCTCGCACTGGGGGAGAGCCGCTGTGGAGATGTCGCCCATGGCGCTGGCTTCGAGGTAGCCGCGCCATGGGGGTGCGGGATGGAGCATCGTTGATGTCTACTACACAACCTTCTTCTTGTAGACGTTGTTGGGCCTCCAAGTGCAGAGGTTTGTAGGACAGTAGCAAATTTCCCTCAAGTGGATTACCTAAGGTTTATCAATCCGTGGGAGGCGTAGGATGAAGATGGTCTATCTCAAACAACCCTGCAACCAAATAACAAAGAGTCTATTATGTCCCCAACACACCCAATACAATGGTAAATTGTATAGGTGCACTAGTTCGGCGAAGAGATGGTGATACAAGTGCAATATGGATGGTAGATATAAGTTTTTGTAATCTGAAAATATAAAAACAGCAAGGTAGCAAGTGGTAAAAGTGAGCGTAAACAGTATTGCAATGCTATGAAACAAGGCCTAGGGTTCATACTTTCACTAGTGCAAGTTCTCTCAACAATAATAACATAATTGGATCATATAACTATGCCTCAACATGCAACAAAGAGTCACTCCAAAGTCACTAATAGCGGAGAACAAACGAAGAGATTATGGTAGGATACGAAACCACCTCAAAGTTATTCTTTCCAATCAATCCATTGGGCTATTCCTATAAGTGTCACAAACAGCCCTAGAGTTCGTACTAGAATAACACCTTAAGATACAAATCAACCAAAACCCTAATGTCACCTAGATACTCCAATGTCACCTCAAGTATCCGTGGGTATGATTATACGATATGCATCACACAATCTCAGATTCATCTATTCAGCCAACACATAGAACCTCAGAGAGTGCCCCAAAGTTTCTACCGGAGAATCAAGACGAAAACGTGTGCCGACCCCTATGCATAGGTTCATGGGCGGAACCCGCAAGTTGATCACCAAAACATACATCAAGTGAATCACGTGATATCCCATTGTCACCACAGATACGCACGGCAAGACATACATCAAGTGTTCTCAAGTCATTAAAGACTCAATCCGATAAGATTACTTCAAAGGGAAAACTCAATCCATTACAAGAGAGAAGAGGGGAGAGAAGCAACATAAGATACAACTATAATATCAAAGCTCGCGATACATCAAGATCGTGCCAAATCAAGAACACGAGAGAGAGAGATCAAACACATAGCTACTGGTACATACCCTCAGCCCCGAGGGTGAACTACTCCCTCCTCGTCATGGAGAGCGTCGGGATGATGAAGATGGCCACCAGTGAGGGTTCCCCCCTCCGGCAGGGTGCCGGAACAGGGTCCCGAGAGGTTTTTGGTGGCTACAGAGGCTTCCGGCGGCGGAACTCCCGATCTAATCTCCGTTCTGGAAGTTTTAGGGTACGTAGGTATATATGGGTGCAGGAAGTACGTCGGTGGAGCTTCGGGGGGCCCACGAGGCAGGGGGGTGCGCCCTAGGGGGGTGGGCGCGCCCCCCACCCTCGTGAGCACCTCCCTTTGCTCCTTACATGGGGTCCAAGTCCATCTGGTAGCTTTCCTTCCAAAAATAACTTCTCTAGTTGATTTCATTCCGTTTCGACTCCGTTTGATATTCCTTTTCTTCGAAATACTGAAATAGGCAAAAAAACAGCAAATCTGGGCTGGGCCTCCGGTTAATAGGTTAGTCCCAAAAATAATATAGAAGTGGATGATTGAAAGTGCAACTATCCCTAGGTGGTTTTGGTAATTCATAACAACATATAGCTCATTGAGCTAATGCTATTCCAAGATGATTATTTCAGGAAAGCTCAATGATTGGCATGGCATGGATGTGAAAGTGGAACCCTCAAAATGCTAAGGACAAAGGATTGGCTCAAGCTCAATAGCTCAAGACTCTTCATTTTATATTTTAGTGATCCAAGATCACATTGAGTCTTTAGGAAAAGCCAATACTATCAAGGAGGGATGAGGTGTTGCTTAATGAGCCTCTTGCTTCATGTGCTTAGTGATATGCTCCAAAACCCTCAACTACTTTCCCATATCCACATATGACCTAAACCCTAAGCCAAACTCGGTCCTACCGATTCTTCCTATCCGGCGCCACCGAGTTTCACTTGTCATTAGCCACTGCCAAACCCTAGCAATTTGGCCCTACCGATAGGGATCTCGGTCTCACCGAGATGGGGTTGCAAACTCTCTGTTTCCCTTTCGTAACTTTTCAGTCTTACCGAAAGAGCGAATCGGTCCCACCGAGATTGCAATGTAAACTCAGTGTTTCCCCTTTGTAACTTTTCGGTCTCACCGAGTTCCACTCGGTCTCACCGAAAGAGCAAATCGGTCCCACCGAGTTTGCCTGACCAACTCTCTGGTTAGCTAATTACCAAATTCGGTCTCACCGAGTTTGTGTAATCGGTCTCACGGAGATTACGTTATGCCCAAACCCTAACCATATCGGTCCTACCGAGTTGCATGTCAGTCCCACCGAAAATCACTAATGGTCACTAGGTTTACATTTTCGGTCCGACCGAGCTTATTGATTCGGTCCCACCGAGATTGGAAAACTGTGTAATGGTTGGATTTTGTGTGGAGGCTATATATACCCCTCCACCTCCTCCTCATTCGATGAGAGAGCCATCAGAACACACACATCATTCCAACTCATATGTTCTGAGAAAGAACCACCTACTCATGTGTTGAGACCAAGACATTCCATTCCTACCGTATGAATCTTGATCTCTAGCCTTCCCAAGTTGCTTTCCACTCAAACCTTCTTTCCACCAAATCCAAATCCTATGAGAGAGAGTTGAGTGTTGGGGAGACTATCATTTGAAGCACAAGAGCAAGGAGTTCATCATCAACACACCATTTGTTACTTCTTGGAGAGTGGTGTCTCCTAGATTGGCTAGGTGTCACTTGGGAGCCTCCGACAAGATTGTGGAGTTGAACCAAGGAGTTTGTAAGGGCAAAGAGATCGCCTACTTTGTGAAGATCTACCGCTAGTGAGGCAAGTCCTTCGTGGGCGATGGACATGGTGGGATAGACAAGGTTGCTTCTTCGTGGACCCTTTATGGGTGGTTGCTTCTTCGTGGACCCTTCGTGGGTGGAGCCCTGTGTGGACTCGCGCAACCGTTGCCCTTGGGTGGAGCCCTGTGTGGACTCGTGCAACCGTTACCCTTCATGGGTTGAAGTCTCCATCAACGTGGATGTAGGATAGCACCACCTATCCGAACCACGGGAAAAACATCCGTGTCTCCAATAGCGTTTGAATTCTCCAAACCCTTCTCTTTACATTCTTGCAAGTTGCATGCTTTACTTTCCGCTGCCAATATACTCTTTGCATGCTTGCTTGAATCATGTGATGATTGCTTGACTTGTCCTAAATTAGCTAAAATCTGCCAAGAACTAAAATTGGGAAAAGGTTAAGTTTTTATTTGGTCAAGTAGTCTAATCACCCCCCTCTAGACATACTTTCGATCCTACAAGTGGTATCAGAGCTTTGGTCTCCATTTGCTTGATCTCCATAGTTTTTGGTGGTCATAGCCTTGGTTTCACAACCTAGGAGAGTATGGCGTCTAGCGAGGGAAATTATCACCGTAGAGGTCCTTACTTTGATGGTACTAATTTTGCTAGTTGGAAGCATAAAATGAAAATGCATATTCTTGGACATAACCCCGCCGTTTGGGCTATTGTGTGTGTTGGTTTGCAAGGTGACTTCTTTGATGGGAGAGAACCAAACCGTGAAGCTACCGCGGATGAGTTGAAGATGTTGCAATACAATGCTCAAGCTTGTGATATTCTCTTCAATGGATTGTGCCCCGAAGAATTCAACAAAATCAGCTGCCTTGATAATGCGAAGGAAATTTGGGACACTTTGATTGATATGCACGAAGGTACCGACTCCGTCAAGGAATCCAAGTTGGATGTGCTTCAAAGCCAACTTGACAAGTTCAAAATGAAGGATGGTGAAGGTGTCACTGAAATGTACTCTAGGCTTGCTCTCATCACAAATGAGATTGTCGGCTTAGGAAGTGATGAGATGACCGATAAATTCATCATCAAGAAGATTCTAAGAGCCTTGGATGGAAAATATGATACCGTGTGCACATTGATCCAAATGATGCCCAATTACAAAGATCTCAAGCCAACGGAGGTGATTGGAAGAATTGTTGCTCATGAGATGTCACTTAAGGATAAAGAGGAACTTCACAACAAATCAAGTGGTGCCTATAAAGCCTCATGTGAAGCCCCTACATCATCAAGTGAGAAACAAGACTTCAATGAAGAATTGAGCTTAATGGTGAAGAACTTCAACAAGTTCTACAAGAGTAGAAGCAAAGATAGAAGCTCCAAGTCAAGGTCCTACAATGACAAAAGATCTTCTAGTCGAGAGCGAAACTGTTACAATTGTGGAAGACCCGGACACTATTCCAATGAGTGTACGGCTCCCTACAAGAGAAGAGAAGATTCTCCAAAAAGAAGAAGCAAAGGATCACCACCAAGAGAGAGAAGGAGTAGAGATGATCATTATGAACGAAGATACTCACGGAGAAGCAAGGATTCGGAAAGGAAGGAAAAATCATCAAGGAGCTACACAAGACGAAGACATCAAGCTCATGTTGGTGAATGGGTATCCGGCTCCGACTCCGACAGCCACTCCGAGAGAAGTTATCACTCCGACTCCGAAGATACTCAAGATGAAGGTGTTTCCGGTCTAGCACTTGTGTCGACCAACTCCTACGACATATTTGACTCACCAAATGAAGGAATTGGAAGATGCTTCATGGCCAAAGGTCCTAAGGTAACACACCCCGAGTATGTTGATTTCAATAGTGATGAAGATGACTTGTTAGGTGATGATTTGCTTGGTGACAACTCGAGTGATGAATACTATGATGAAAGAACAATTAATCATGCTAATCAAGATAAAACGAATGACAATGATAAGGAGAAGATTGAGGCTCTAACTAAAGAACTAAAAACTCTTAAGTTAGCTCATGACACTATCTTCGAAGATCATCGAGAACTTTAAGAGCTCATGAGAAATTACGCTTTGAAAAGCTCAATCTTGAGCAAGAGCATGAGTTCTTAAAGGCAATCAATGATGATCTCCGCAAGAAAAGTTCTTCTTACATTGCCAAGCGTTTACTCTTATCCACTTACATGCCTCAAGTCAAGTCTAGTAACAAGAAAGATTCTTCCTCTAGCAGTAACAATGATCATGTTAAATCCAATATTGTTGCTTCTAGTAGTTCTCTTGATTCCACTAATGATTCTCTTAGCCAAGTTACACTTGAGCAAGAAAATAGTTTATTGAAGGGAATTATAGAGAAAGGAGTGTACAAAAGCCTTGCTGGGAGTAAGCAATTCGAGGAAATTGTGCGCAAGCAAGGAATGCACCAGAAGAATCAAGGTGTTGGTTTTGAGCGAAAGTTCAATGCCAATGGAGTTGAGTGGGAAGAAGATCAATACCCCAAGACAAAGTTTGTCCCTCAACAAGAGAAGTATACTTCTTTCAAGGGGACACAAGCTCAAGATGATCTTCCACCACAAGACTACAAGCAAAAAGGCAAGGACAAGCTTCAAGAGGAAATTGATGCATTTGAAGAAGCTCCAAAGACCTTAGTCAAGTGGATTCCCAAGACTACTTCAAGCTCCACTTCATCAAGTACGACTACAACTCCAAGGATTCCCATCAAGATGATGTGGATCCAAAAGAAGAAGAACTAGAGAGTTCTTGAGGGTGACTCCGCCAACATACTTCACTCTTATCATTTTGGCAAGAACAAGTGCAATCAACTTCCACATCTTGCACTAGTTCAAGGAGTCACAAACCCTCTTGTTGGTAAGACAAGGGACAAGGTAACCTAAAAGTTTTCATGGACATCATCTCTTGTGTGCATCACTCTATGTCTATGGATATCCTTGTTTGTTCCTTGTGGGACTAACCCATGTAGGTATTGAAAGTGCAATTCACTCAAATGGATAGCTCCAAGAGATCTACATCAACATTGAGCATCCACATCTTCAATATCTACATGAAGTCATCATCGACAAAACCCAAGGTTAGTTCATCCCTCTTAGGGGGGATATCACATCTAGGGGGAGCTTTACTCTAAGACTTGAGCTAAAGCAACTCTAAAGATGTGAACACAACAATGCTTTATGTAAAAGTGGTAACCCCACTTGAGCTTAAACGATGAGTATGACCTATGATCAAGTGATCTCACTTGACTCCTAAGTCAATATACTCATATATAGATGACCTAGTCATCGCAAATTGCTTGATAGATGCTAGAATTGGTTGTGCATGCCTTGTCACATATTTCATTTGCCATCTTATTGTGTGAGCATGCTGATTGCATATTTTACTCATTCGAGGACATCCACTTGTTGTTTTCATTGTTTGGTTTTATCTTCTTTTGCCAAGTGGATGGACAAGAATGCCTAAGAACCTCCTCTAGCTATCTATGCTTTTCTCGTCTCAAACTCTATTCATGCTGCATCACAAAATTTGATCAAGTCAGATTTGAACCACTCTGTGTGAGGTTCGCTCGGAGTCCCCGATTCGTCATAGACTTAAACTTCCAAAACCTCTTTATGATTCTCGGTCTGACCGATACTCCACTTTCGGTCCTACCGAGATCATTAAGTTGATCTAGGTTTTCGATCTCGGTGCAACCGATTTGAACCTTTCGGTCACACCGAGTTTCGGTAACTGCACGCAGTTATGAATCTCGGTGCCACCGAGTCATTCCACTCGGTCACACCGACAGGGTTGGGCTATATATAGTCACGGGCAAAATTTGAAAATTTCTCCGAACCCCTTCGCCCGCGCGATAGCCTGCTCTGCCCTTGTGGTCTCCGGATCGTCTTCTCGCCGCCAGCAGCCTCCAGTCGCTGGTCTCCGTCATCGTCAACGGGAATTCTGCCCCGCTGTTGCCGCCGTAGCAAGTCCCGGCCGAACTAGGGTATGGACTTGATCTTTGTGCTATTCCTCAATCTGATTCCTAGCACATTGTGATCATATTGATTCTAGCCACGTTTGATAAACTTCTATCCAGTCAAAACGCTCATAGATTAGGTTTGATTCGAAAATTCTAGGTTTAGGTTTCCATCGAAACTATCTCGGACCCACCGAGTTGAAAAACTCGGTCCCACCGATTTGGCTTATGCCATTGCACAAGTGAGACTCGGTCTGACCGAGAATTACTTATCGGTGTGACCGATTTTTGAACTCAGTGAAACCCTAGCAGTCTCGGTGCCACCGAACTGTGACCCGGTCCTACCGAGTTCACTAGTTTAGGTTCCAAAACTGCTTCGGTATCACCGAGTTTGAAAATCGGTAGATCCGAGATGATTTCAGTGGGAAACTAAAACTAAGTTTTTGGATCATTCTTTTGCAAAAATCTCTGCATTTTGTGATGCTCATCCACTCTATCTCTTCTATAAACTATTCACAGGGTCAACAGTCAGTTTGCAGCATGTCAGACCAAAGTGATAGCCAAAATATGTCAGAGCAGCAAGTGGTGATGAGTGAGGGCACTAGTCCCTCCAGTTCATCTGATGAAGGCAGCAGGAGCACTCCTAGCAATTTGCCAAAGGCTGCCACGAGACAAAGGAAGAAGAGGACTTCAGATTCCGAAGATGAGGACTATGTGGCAGAGGAAGAGGCCACTTCCAAGAGAGTTGAGCCAGCTCAAGGCACTAAGCCAGGTCTGAAAATCGAAAGGCCAGCAGGCAGGCAGCCCATGTCAAAGGCAAGAGCCTCAACTGAGAAGCCCACTCCCCAAGAGCCAGTTGCAGCTGAGGGCAAGAAAAGAAAGGAAAGGGTGAAGAAGACTGTGGCTAGAGTGCTTGGCAAAGCTTCCATCATGGAAGAGGAAGAGGAAGAAGAGGTAACTGCACCAGCACCCAAGGCACCCAAGCTGATGGGTGATGCCATAAGGTCAGGGGCTACTGCATCTAAGGCCAAAGCTGCCTCCAAGCCAAAGCCTAAGAGAAATACAAGGAGCATTCCTGTAGCTGAAAAGAACAAGGCCCCAGTGCCTGAGACTGTTGCTGAAGAAGAGGAAGAAAATGTCCTGAGAAAGCTAAAGCCCAAGACCCCAGACCACAACGATGCTCACCCTGTGGCCGAGGACATGAAGCTCAGGAGAGATTCAGGGCTGAGAAGGTGGAGAGAAGCAGACCCGTATGCTTCAAGGAGAAGGACTGCCGTGGACTACAAGTTTCACACCAAGGAGCAGCAGGATTTTTATGAGACAGTGCTACTAGATAAGAAGCCAATTGTCTGTGACATGAGATGGGTTGATTGGACATATATCAAGGACAATGAGGAGCACTATCCCGGAGTGCAAGACAGCTTCATAGCTTGTGGAGTAGCTGACTTTGTTGGGCAGAAGCTCACAAAGTGGAACGAGGAACTCATCATGCAGTTCTACTCCACAGCTCACTTTTATCCAGATGGGAGGATCACATGGATGTCTGAGGGTACAAGGTACCAATCCACAGTTGTTGAGTGGGCACATATCATTAATGCCCCAGAGGAGCAAGATGATGACTTGGATATCTATGCCAAGAAGAAGATGGACCACAACTCAATGTCAAATATGTACAAGGAGATCCCAAATGAAGCACTTGATACCTTCAAGTTTGGCTCAGTACATTACCTACTGTCAGGGCTCCCGACAATCAATTGGATACTAAGGCACACCTTATTGCCTAAGTCTGGAGATCACAAGATGATCAGAGGCCATGCTATCAACTTGCTACATGTGTTTAATGTGCCTCAGAAGTTCAAGGTGATGAGCCTCATAGTGGAAACAATCAAGAGGACTGCAGCAAATCAGAAGAGGAGCTGCGGATATGCCCCTCAGATTCAGGAGCTCATCAACTCCAAGATGGGCACGGGCATATATCTATTGGACAAGGAACATTTGCCCATCCGTCCAGATTTTGAGAACAATGAAGTTGTGATGACTGAGAACGAGCCATCATTTGCCCAAGCATACACGAAGAAGGAGAAGGCGAGGAAGGAGAAAGCTGCCAAGATGCCTACTCAAGAGGAGGCATCTGAATACTTCTTGAAGACCAAACAAGAGCATCTTGGTTACTTGATTGCATCCACGCTGAGGATTGAGCAAAGTTTGGCCACCCTCACTCAGAATCAACAGAGCCTAGAGAGAATCATGGAACAGAAGTTCTATGACTTGGATGTCAAAGTAATGGAAGTTCAGTCTGCAGTGGAGCAGCTCCAGGAGGACATGCAGGAGAGGAGAGGCAGGACTACTACTCATACCTTTGCCAGAGTGCCAAGAGGTCCGAGGTCGTCTGCCGTGCCAGTTGCTGACACAAGAGCCACCACCTCAGCACCAGCCATAGCCTCAGTTCCACCAGCTCCAGCATCTACTTCAGCTCCAACTCCAGCGTCTACTTCAGCATCTACCGAAGCCTTCGTCCTTGGAGTGATCCGGACTCCACCACCACCTAAAGATCAAGCCTGAGCGTCGATCTAGTGCTATGCATTTTCTAGGAACTTTTTGGTAACTTGTTGCCAAAGGGGGAGAAGATGTATAGATCATAGGCTTCGAGAGAGAGAGTGTTGCTTTTTTCTCTTGCTTTATTTGCTGGTTTTTCGAACTTGTTTGCTTTTGAGTGCTTGAGATACTACGTCATTATTTGTGAGACATTGATGATCATGTGTTTGATCATAAGCTACACTTAATGCTTGCTTAATACTATTATTCTATCTATCTTGTGTGATCATTCACTTTTCTTGGTGATGAGTGCATGTATTTCATTCTTATCATTTTGAGCGCTCCACCAAGATGTATGTGACATGGAAGAGTAACCCATGACTCTAACTCTTTGTGCATTTGCAGTCCAAAGCAAACTTTAAATATGCACAAATTTAGGGGGAGCTCTTACTTATCACATACTTCTCAAAGCGACGATATATTTCATGTTTATTATCATTTGTCGAAGCTTTGATCTATATGTTGTCATCAATTACCAAAAAGGGGGAGATTGAAAGTGCAACTATCCCTAGGTGGTTTTGGTAATTCATAACAACATATAGCTCATTGAGCTAATGCTATTCCAAGATGATTATTTCAGGAAAGCTCAATGATTGGCATGGCATGGATGTGAAAGTGGAACCCTCAAAATGCTAAGGACAAAGGATTGGCTCAAGCTCAATAGCTCAAGACTCTTCATTTTATATTTTAGTGATCCAAGATCACATTGAGTCTTTAGGAAAAAGCCAATACTATCAAGGAGGGATGAGGTGTTGCTTAATGAGCCTCTTGCTTCATGTGCTTAGTGATATGCTCCAAAACCCTCAACTACTTTCCCATATCCACATATGACCTAAACCCTAAGCCAAACTCGGTCCTACCGATTCTTCCTATCCGGCGCCACCGAGTTTCACTTGTCATTAGCCACTGCCAAACCCTAGCAATTCGGCCCTACCGATAGGGATCTCGGTCTCACCGAGATGGGGTTGCAAACTCTCTGTTTCCCTTTTGTAACTTTTCGGTCTTACCGAAAGAGCGAATCGGTCCCACCGAGATTGCAATGTAAACTCAGTGTTTCCCCTTTGTAACTTTTCGGTCTCACCGAGTTCCACTCGGTCTCACCGAAAGAGCAAATCGGTCCCACCGAGTTTGCCTGACCAACTCTCTGGTTAGCTAATTACCAAATTCGGTCTCACCGAGTTTGTGTAATCGGTCTCACGGAGATTACGTTATGCCCAAACCCTAACCATATCGGTCCTACCGAGTTGCATGTCAGTCCCACCGAAAATCACTAATGGTCACTAGGTTTACATTTTCGGTCCGACCGAGCTTATTGATTCGGTCCCACCGAGATTGGAAAACTGTGTAATGGTTGGATTTTGTGTGGAGGCTATATATACCCCTCCACCTCCTCCTCATTCGATGAGAGAGCCATCAGAACACACACATCATTCCAACTCATATGTTCTGAGAAAGAACCACCTACTCATGTGTTGAGACCAAGACATTCCATTCCTACCATATGAATCTTGATCTCTAGCCTTCCCAAGTTGCTTTCCACTCAAACCTTCTTTCCACCAAATCCAAATCCTATGAGAG
The DNA here is from genome assembly GCF_002162155.2 of Triticum dicoccoides. Lineage (NCBI taxonomy): Eukaryota > Viridiplantae > Streptophyta > Magnoliopsida > Poales > Poaceae > Triticum > Triticum dicoccoides. Next base: position 571,823,350 of record NC_041386.1, read on the forward strand.
AGAGTTGAGTGTTGGGGAGACTATCATTTGAAGCACAAGAGCAAGGAGTTCATCATCAACACACCATTTGTTACTTCTTGGAGAGTGGTGTCTCCTAGATTGGCTAGGTGTCACTTGGGAGCCTCCGACAAGATTGTGGAGTTGAACCAAGGAGTTTGTAAGGGCAAGGAGATCGCCTACTTCGTGAAGATCTACCGCTAGTGAGGCAAGTCCTTCGTGGGCGATGGCCATGGTGGGATAGACAAGGTTGCTTCTTCGTGGACCCTTTGTGGGTGGTTGCTTCTTCGTGGACCCTTCGTGGGTGGAGCCCTGTGTGGACTCGCGCAACCGTTGCCCTTGGGTGGAGCCCTGTGTGGACTCGCGCAACCGTTACCCTTCGTGGGTTGAAGTCTCCATCAACGTGGATGTAGGATAGCACCACCTATCCGAACCACGGGAAAAACATCCGTGTCTCCAATAGCGTTTGAATTCTCCAAACCCTTCTCTTTACATTCTTGCAAGTTGCATGCTTTACTTTCCGCTGCCAATATACTCTTTGCATGCTTGCTTGAATCATGTGATGATTGCTTGACTTGTCCTAAATTAGCTAAAATCTGCCAAGAACTAAAATTGGGAAAAGGTTAAGTTTTTATTTGGTCAAGTAGTCTAATCACCCCCCCTCTAGACATACTTTCGATCCTACAATAATAAATCCCAATATTGCCCAAAACAGTAGATAATATAACATGGAGCAATGAAAAATTATAGATACGTTGGAGACGTATCAAGCATCCCCAAGCTTAATTCCTGCTCGTCCTCGAGTAGGTAAATGATAAAAAAGATAATTTTTGATGTGGAATGCTAGTTGGCATAATTTCATTGTAAGTCTTCTTACTTGTGATATGAATATTCAGATCCAAAAGATTCAAGACAAAAGTTCATATTGACATAAAAATAATAATACTTCAAGCATACTAACTAAGCAATTATGTCTTCTCAAAATAACATGGCCAAAGAAAGTTCATCCCTACAAAATCATATAGTTTAGTCATGCTCCATTTTCGTCACACAAGAATGCTCTCATCATGCACAACCCCGATGACAAGCCAAGCAATTGTTTCATACTTTAGTAATCTCAAACCTATAAACTTTCACACAATACATGAGCGCGAGCCATGGATATAGCACTATGGGTGGAATAGAATATGATGATGGGGGTTATGTGGAGAAGACAAAAAGGAGAAAGTCTCACATCAACGAGGCTAATCAATGGGCTATGGAGATGCCCATCGATTGATGTTAATGCAAGGAGTAGGGATTGCCATGCAACGGATGCACTAGAGCTATTAATGTATGAAAGCTCAACAAAATAAACTAAGTGGGTGTGCATCCAACTTGCTTGCTCACGAAGAACTAAGGCATTTGAGGAAGCCCATCGTTGGAATATACAAGCCAAGTTCTATAATGAAAGATTCCCACTAGTATATGAAAATGACAAAACAAGAGACTCTCTATCATGAAGATCATGGTGCTACTTTGAAGCACAAGTGTGAAAAAAAAGGATAGTAGCATTGCCCTTTTTTTGGGCCTTCTTTTTTTTCTTTGGCCTTTCTCTCTTTTTTTGGGACAGTGCTCTATTGAATGATGATCACCACACTTCTATTTATTTACATCTCAATGATTACAACTCGATACTAGAACAAAGTATGACTCTATATGAATGCCTCCGACGGTGTACCGGGATATGCAATGAACCAAGAGTGACATGTATGAAAGAATTATGAACGGTGGCTTTGCCACAAATACTATGTCAACTACATGATCATGCTAGCAATATGACAATGATGAATGTGTCATGATAAACTGGATGGTGGAAAGCTGCATGGCAATATATCTCGAAATGGCTATGAAAATGCCATAATAGGTAAGTATGGTGGCTGTTTTGAGGAAGATATAAGGAGGTTTATGTGTGAAAGAGCATATCATATCATGGGGTTTGGATGCACCGGTGAAGTTTGCACCAACTCTTAATGTGAGAAAGGGCAATGCACGGTACCGAAGAGGCTAGCAATGATGGAAGGATGAGAGTGCGTATAATCCATGGACTCAACATTAGTCATAAAGAACTCACATGCTTATTGCAAAAATCTACAAGCCATCAAAAACCAAAGCACTACGCGCATGCTCCTAGGGGGATAGATTGGTAGGAAAAGACCATCGCTCGTCCCCGACCGCCACTCATACGGAGGACAATCAAATAACACCTCATGTTTCAAATTTGTTACATAATGTTTACCATACGTGCATGCTACGGGACTTGCAAACTTCAACACAAGAATTTCTCAAATTCACAATTACTCAACTAGCACAACTTTAATATCACTACCTCCATATCTCAAAACAATTATCAAGCATCAAACTTCACTTAGTATTCAACACACTCATAAGAATTCTTACAAATCTTGTATGCTTAGCATATTAGGATCATTTAAGCAAATTACCATGCTATTCCAAAGACTCTCAAAATAATATAAGTGAAGCATGAGAGTTCATCTCTTTCTTCAAAATAAAACTATCGTCATTGTGCTCTAAAAAGATATAAGTGAAGCACTAGAGCAAAACAACAAACTACTCTGAAAGATATAAGTGAAGATCGATGAGTAGTCGAATAATTATGCAACTATATGAAGACTCTCCCATTTAATAATTTCAGATCTTGATATTTTATTCAAATAGCAAGCAAATCTAAAGAAAATAAAATGACGCTCCAAGCAAAACACATATCATGTGGTGAATAAAAATATAGCTCCAAGTAAAGTTACCGATGAACGAAGACAAAAGAGGGGATGCCATCCGGGGCATCCCCAAGCTTAGACGCTTGGTTATCCTTGAATATTACCTTGGGGTGCCTTGCATCCCCAATCTTAGGCTCTTGCCACTCCTTATTCCATAGTCCATCAAATCTTTACCCAAAACTTGAAAACTTCACAACACAAAACTCAACAGAAACTCGTAAGCTCCGTTAGCGAAAGAAAAAAAACACCACTTCAAGGTATTGTAATGAACTCATTCTTTATTTATATTTGTGTTAAAACTACTGTATTCCAACTTCTCTATGGTTTATAAACTATTTTACTAGCCATAGAGTCATCAAAATAAGCAAACAACACACGAAAAACAGAATATGTCAAAAACAGAACAGTCAGTAGTAATCTGTAACTAACGCAAACTTCTGGAACCCAAAAAATTCTACCAAAATAGGAAGTCCTAAACAATTTGTTTATTGATCTGCTTCAATTGGAATAAGTATTTTATCATGTTCTGGTGATTTTAAACAATTGTTTTTGTGAACAGAAAGTTTCTGGAATTTTCAGCAAGATCAAATAACTATCATCCAATAAGATCCTATAGGTCTTACTTGGCACAAACACTAATTAAAACACAAAACCACATCTAAACAGAAGCTAGATGGATTATTTATTGCTAAACAAAACCAAAAAACAAGAAACTAAAATAAAATTGGGTTGCCTCCCAACAAGCGCTAACGTTTAAAGCCCCTAGCTAGGCATGATGATTTCAATGATTCTCACAAAAAGATAAGAATTGAAACATAAAGAGAGCATCATGAAGAATATGACTAGCACATTTAAGTCTAACCCACTTCCTATGAATAGGGATTTTGTGAGCAAACAACTTATGGGAATAAGAATCAACTTGCATAGGAAGGCAAAACAAGCATAACTTCAAAACTTTAAGCACATAGAGAGGAAACTTGATATTATTGCAATTCCTACAAGCATATACTCCTCCCTCATAATAATTTTCAGTAGCATCATGAATGAATTAAGCAATATAGCCAGCACCTAAAGCATTCTATTCATGATCTACTAGCATAGAAATTTTACTACTCTCCACATAAGCAAATTTATTCTCATCAACAATAGTGGGAGCAAACTCAACAAAATAACTATCATGTGATTGAAAATTAAGATCAAGATGACAAGTTTCATGGTTATCATTATTCTTTAAAGCATACGTGTCATCACAATAATCATCATAGATAGGAGGCATGCTTTCATCATAGTAAATTTTCCCATCAAAGCTCGGGGGACAAAAATATCATCTTCATCAAACATAGCTTCCCCAAGCTTGTGGCTTTGCATATCGTTAGAATCATGGATATTCAAGGAATTCATACTAACAACATTGCAATCATGCTCATCATACAAAGATCTAGTGCCAAACATTTTATAGATTTCTTCTTCTAGCACTTGAGCACATTTTTCCTTCCCATCTTTCTCACGAAAGATATTAAAAAGATGAAGCGTATGAGACAAACTCAATTCCATTTTTTGTAGTTTTATTTTATAGACTAAACTAGTGATAAAACAAGAAACAAAAAGATTTGATTGCAAGGTCTAAAGATATACCTTCAAGCACTCACCTCCCGGGCAACGGCGCCACAAAAGAGCTTAGTTGACGGGCTGTGAGTGCCGCTTACCTAGCCTCCCCGGCAACGGCGCCAGAAAAGAGCTTGATGTCTACTACACAACCTTCTTCTTGTAGACGTTGTTGGGCCTCCAAGTGCAGAGGTTTGTAGGACAGTAGAAAATTTCCCTCAAGTGGATGACCTAAGGTTTATCAATCCGTGGGAGGCGTAGGATGAAGATGGTCTCTCTCAAACAACCCTGCAACCAAATAAAAAAGATTCTCTTGTGTCCCCAACACACCCAATACAATGGTAAATTATATAGCTGCACTACTTCGGCGAAGATATGGTGATACAAGTGCAATATGGATGGTAGATATAAGTTTTTGTAATCTGAAAATATAAAAACAGCAAGGTAGCAAGTGGTCAAAGTGAGCGTAAACGGTATTGCAATGCTAGGAAACAAGGCCTAGGGTTCATACTTTCACTAGTGCAAGTTCTCTCAACAATAATAACATAATTGGATCATATAACTATCCCTCAACATGCAACAAAGAGTCACTCCGAAGTCACTAATAGCGGAGAACAAACGAAGAGATTATGGTAGGGTACGAAACCACCTCAAAGTTATTCTTTCCAATCAATCCATTGGGCTATTCCTATAAGTGTCACAAACAACCCTAGAGTTCGTACTAGAATAACACCTTAAGATACAAATCAACCAAAACCCTAATGTCACCTAGATACTCCAATGTCACCTCAAGTATCCATGGGTATGATTATACGATATGCATCACACAATCTCAGATTCATCTATTCAACCAACACATAGAACCTCAAAGAGTGCCCCAAAGTTTCTACCGGAGAATCAAGATGAAAATGTGTGCTGACCCCTATGCATAGGTTCATGGGCGGAACCCGCAAGTTGATCACCAAAACATACATCAAGTGAATCACGTGATATCCCATTGTCACCACAGATACGCACGGCAAGACATACATCAAGTGTTCTCAAGTCATTAAAGACTCAATCCGATAAGATTACTTTAAAGGGAAAACTCAATCCGTTACAAGAGAGAAGAGGGGAGAGAAGCAACATAAGATCCAACTATAATAGCAAAGCTCGCGATACATCAAGATCGTGCCAAATCAAGAACACGAGAGAGAGAGAGATCGATCAAACACATAGCTACTGGTACATACCCTTAGCCCCGAGGGTGAACTACTCCCTCCTCGTCATGGAGAGCGCCGGGATGATGAAGATGGCCACCGGTGAGTATTCCCCCCTCCGGCAGGGTGCCGGAACAGGGTCCCGAGAGGTTTTTGGTGGCTACAGAGGCTTGCGGCGGCGGAACTCCCAATCTAATCTCCGTTCTGGAAGTTTTAGGGTACGTAGGTATATATGGGTGCAGGAAGTACGTCGGTGGAGCTTCGGGGGCCCCACGAGGCAGGGGCTTGCCCTAGGGGGGTGGGTGTGCCCCCACCCTCGTGAGCACCTCCCTTTGCTCCTGACGTGGGGTCCAAGTCCATCCAGTATCTTTCCTTCCAAAATTAACTTCTCCGGTTGATTTCGTTCCGTTTCGACTCCGTTTGATATTCCTTTTCTTCGAAACACTGAAATAGGCAAAAACAGCAAATCTGGGCTGGGCCTCCGGTTAATAGGTTAGTCTCAAAAATAATATAAAGGTGGATAATAAAGCCCAATATTGCCCAAAACAGTAGATAATATAGCATGGAGCAATCAAAAGTATAGATACGTTGGAGACGTATCAATCGTCGGCGCCGGGAGGTTGAGTTAAGGAGAAGGTGCAATGCAATGAGTGTACAACCTCTTTGGTGGCGCCGAGTAGGCCTCGGCTTTGTCCGAGGAGTTGGTGAGGATGCTGCGATTCCGATGGAGTAGGTTAAGGCGGCGTTGTGGGGATGGAGCAGCCGCGATAGACGAGGCGATCGTCCGAGCAGCTCCTTGGAGGTGGAGGATGGGGCGGCTGAACCGGTGGGAGGACGAGATGGACGACGGATCCGCATCCGGGGAGGTGGATGAGGGATGTCGAGCTGTTGTGGTGGAAAATGTCGTCGGGGAAGAGGCTTCGGCTGGGTAGTGGTAAGGTGGCGGACGGAGGAGGGTGGGGTTTCGCGGCCGGAGCAGAGAGGTTATGGCGGCCTGGGATTTCGAATGGCGAAAAGGAGGCAATGGGAGGGGGAACCATGGCTTAGGGACGCGCTTGTCCAAAATGTAGGGTGTGTTACAAAAGTGCCCCCACCGATTTGAATTAGCGGCCATTTCGGCTCAGAGTTAGAAGGGGGATTTCGCGTGTTGGGATTTGGCAGCTGGAGGGAGTTTTCACGCGCATTGTAATTTCGGGATAGTAAGGCGCGGGTTGTGAAGGCACGAGTTTTGGGAGCACGATATCTGAATTTTCGGGATATAACAAGGCGTGGGTTGAATTTTAGGGACAAGCCTAACGTGTAATATTGTACTTGTACGTACCAAATCAATTTACACTTCCCTCAATGAAAAAATGAAAAAGATAAAACTATTCACACCACACAAAGAGAGAGTCTTGTCCCGTTTTACTATACAAATGCCATTCAAAGCTATGAATCCATGTTATGTCCAATTAAATTTTTTCGCTGGCTGTATAATGCATGTAACCTACTCATACCAACATTTTAGTGCATTCCAAATGTCTATACTACCGCTACAATTTGAACTAAATTTGAATTTGTTTTTCTATTTGAATAAGAATCTACAATCATGATTGTTGCCAACTTCAACCATCATTGGTGTATTACCTTAACAACACATCACATGATTACTATAGAGATAGATATGAACTATGTGTACTATATGAACTCGAATTCAATTTTTTGAATACACTTGTTGTTGATTCCAAATAATAGTAAATTTGATGTACTAACTAGATATTCATAATCTAAACCATGTTCCATACGTACACTGTGTTTATCACACAAAGTATAGTGCCCCGCCCCCTACATTATGACAAGTATTTAGCCCTGAGCTGCAAAAGCCACACATTATCCCAAATTATAATCAATGTTCTATATATATTATATGTAGTACTAGCAAGATGCCCATGCGTTGCATGGAACATCAAGATGATCGAGGGGAGGCCTTATTTGCAAATGTGGAGAGGGGTGTGGGTATTTTTTTTTCAAAATTTTCATAGTTTCCTTCCTATCCGTCAGATATAAATCGGATGACCTATATTGCAGGATGGCAGGCACACCATCATCACCAACTCTATTTTTTTATATATAAAATATATTATATGTAGTATAACATGTTCATAACCACACCATGTGTATCACCATTATATATATTCACGCACGCGTCGGTTTAAAACACTATGATAAATTCTTCAAATATTCGAATTCACTTTTTATAATGAATTATGATCTCTATTCGTCTTTTACACCCACACAATCCTCTTATCTATGTAGCTAGCTCTAACTTTCTCTCGTGCATGCACACGCCCACATCCCTCTCACCCTCCCTCAGCATTCTCTAGCTCCATCACGCAAATTCTTCTTTTCACTTTAGGTTGTTCACCCATGGTGTGTGTAGCCCCCCCAGCTCCTTCTTTACGGTACACATCGATCGATATGCCTCTCTAGCCAGGTGTGCCTACCACAAACACAAACTTTCCCTCTTCTCTTCTCACCATCCATGCCTCACTCCCGCCCCTCTTTTCATCGATCTCGTACTCTCACACTCCTTCCCCCTCGATATAGTATGCCTCTCGCACCACCTCCTAGCTGCATCCCTCTCTCTATATCCTTCTCTCCGGGCCTTATTTGCTTCTAACACATATATGCATGTATACCAATCGATCTCCCTACATATACCTAGGTTGACTTTAACTATTTTCCCCACCCATCGATCGACGTACCTCACAAGTTATGTCTCTCCTTTATCCGACAAAGGATTATTGATCTTCCTATGTAGTTACGTCTGCTTACCACAACCATATCGTCCCCCTCATCATTCGTGCATGCCCCCTGACCCGTCTCTCACACGCACGTGCACAGACAGGCAGGCATCCCCTCTCTTATTGATATTGCAGGCGTGCCATCCGTTTGTCTAGCAAGCCTCTCCCACCATTTGTTAGAAGCAACTCCACCACCAACCCCTCCGACACTCTAGCTCTGTCTCTCTCCCAACCTTATTCCTCTCCTACACATATGCATGGATGCTGATCGATCTCCCTCAATACATAAGGTAGGTCTCTTTCCTCCTCCATACATATACCAGCCATTGTACCTAGTTAGGTCTCTACCCCCACCCCACACCGATAGTCGAGCGCTGTAGGTAGGTATCCATGCCACAGAGACAAACTGCACCTGTCCCCTCTCACGTTCCAGTAGGCCAGCCACCCTATATCTTTGACGTGGGCACACACAAATTCGATGGGACTCTTTATCGATCACGCGCGCACACACACATCATCCCTCTCTTCGATTCTATGGATACCTCACGCCGATAATACCTCAACTCTCTTCTCGTGGATCGCCCCCTCTATATATATGATATATGCATGCCTCTATTTCACACACATTGCATATGTTACATTTTTTGATTGAAATATCATCGACACATATTCCCTGCCTATCTCTCATGCCCCCCAAAAAACACTCACGAACCCACACACTATATCTCTCTATGCTTGTATCTCTCTCACACAACCCCACGTAGGTGGTGTACGTACACAAAGAGAACAGGTGCACGTACTCACGCTTCGTGCCCAGCCACACCCGCGCGGGTACATGGTGGAGTTCATTTCTGTACGAAATGGCAGCCCACATGCTAATTTGAGCGCGTGTAGCGGTTGATTACCTACGGAGGTCGTGTACCACGCGTGCACGAAAGAACGTTCGACTTGATGCGTTGGCGCATTATTTTTAAATAAAGTTATATCGCTCAATGGCACGTACACAAAATATAAAACGAATTTTATGGAGAAAAAGGTAATGTGCTCCACTATATACAATGGAGCCTTCCTGTCGGGGTTTGTCTCTCTTCAGAGTATCTCACACAAGGCGGCGGTGGCCTCTCTCTCTCTCTCACCGTTGGTCACTGATCGGGCCGCATCCCATCCGCCGGCGAAAAGGGAGGATGTGCATCGGTTCTCCGATCGACGGTGCCGAGGCAGCACGTCCCGATCTACGGCACTCGCCGTTCTCTTTGGCCAAGCTCCGGCACGGTAGGGCCTACACCACTTGCTCGCTGCCGCGGTATGGGTAGATCCTGCCTGCCGCCGCTCTCCTAGTTACATCCTGACGACCCCCAGGTATCCCCTCCGGCCTTGCTCCACTGCCCGTCTTCCCACGTCGCTGCATGTGGAAAATCTTGCATGTGGATCTTCCATAGTTCTTTGCGCAAAACATAGCTCATCCGGCATACTTTCCATATTGTAATATCGTCCTCACACCGTTTTAGACAAACACAACCGTGTTGTTATCTTCCCTTAGGACAAGGAATATGCTTCTTTTTTGTCATCAATTGTTATTGGCCAGTAATTGTTTCCTTTCTACCTCTTTTTTTTCAAATAGGGCTATCCATTTACCTTGTTGCTATTGCGACCTTTTGGTGAACTGCACAAATCACTTTTTTCTTAAGAGTGTTTTGTGCAGTTTCGCCAAAATGTCACACGGGCAACTTCTCTACATTTCAGTGTGACTGCACAAAGGGAGATTGGTTTTGCTCTATCCTCCTCATCCAACTCCGAGCCTAATCTTCTCCAACTATTAGCTTAATATTCTCCAGCTAGTTAGTCTTAAGAGAGTCTGCAAAGGTGACTGGCTTCTATTTGTGTGTTTATTGTTTCATCAACACTCCTTTATTATTTTAATTACACTTAATATCTTTGGAACAAGGACGCTCAGCTCTATCTTAGTGGAACTGCACAAAATGATCGGAATGTTGCATGCTCCAGGCAGCTACTTTTTTCCCAACATGCCTTGTTGATTTAGACCGAGTTGGGGGGAAGTTGCTGCCGATGAAAACATTAATCAATTTTAATTTAACACCTTATCACAACTTTGTCTTTAGTTGTGATGTAAATATTAGCTCTGATCTGCTAATCATTGAGATGCATTAGCAAGGAAGTTAGTTTTTTATTTTTTCCAAAAGAGCATGGATGGAAAGACACACGAAACAAAAGCTGAAAGCTTAGAGCATTGTACAATTTCATGTCGCTGGAAAATTATTTGTATAGTACATCAATTATGTAAACAAATGCTGGAAGCTTGATAGCATTGCCAAAAGCCTCTTTAGCATTCGGGTCCATGTGCCATGCACAAAATTATACTCCCTCCGTTCCTAAATATTTGTCTTCTGAGAAATTTCAAATGTACATATTTTAGAGTGTAGATTCACTCATTTTGCTTCGTATGTAGTCACTTGTTGAAATCTCTAGAAAGACAAATACTCCATAGTATTTAAGAATGGAGGGAGTAGTGCACAACCGCATGGGAGACTCAGCCCGGTCATTGCACCGCACTAATAGTGAGTAATGAGCAGCCAAATCATAAGCCCCACCTTTCCCACTGTAATTTGCTCGGAAGAAGCAACCATCAATACGCTCTTCTTTGAATCCGCTCATACTACTCCCTCCGTCATTGTTTATAGAGCGTGCTTCAACAATCTCTGGGACCAAGGCGACTAGCGATCGGCCTGAAAAATAGCATTGGTAGTTATAGCACGTCGCCTATCACTAGAGGAAATAATGCGTACACACATGCATGCAGTGCTTCCACCCCGGGTACACACATGCATGCACCACTCCACTCCGCGTACACACCTAGTACATCAAGAGAAAATTGTGGACTTGATTGCGGTTACCACGCCCTAATTAATTGAGCATTAAACCAAACACGTCTAAAGTCTCTTTGGTGGTGGAAATGCATGGAGAGAAATGCATGAGAATGTAGCGAGCCCTGTAAACTGTGACGAAGGGAGGAGTAGTATGAAGGTGCAAAACCAAGTACGCGTATGACCAGTCGGTCAACGCACTTCCTCTTGGCATATCACTGACATGTGGGACCGTAGTGTGAGCAAACCGATATCAATTGACGGCAAAATGGCCTACCCTCCGTTCCTTGAGAGAGATGAGGAGCGAGAACACACAGACAGACTCACACGGAGGCCAAGATATATTCGAGCAAGGTTGATCGATATCATCATTACATGTTTGATGTTTTTTAATACTACTATTGGGCTGCCGTTTTCCGCACTTCTCCCGAATAAATGTGTACTTTATCAGAGATTAAAATAAAATAGGAGTACAGACGCTCCACCATGCGGTTCTAGTAGTAGTACTACTCTTACTACTAAACCTTGCGCTTGGCTCTTCGCCTCTTTGTGAATTCGAACAATGATGGTACTACAGTGTATGCCTCTGGCAATCTGACACCGAATGAACTGCTGCATGTCCACCGCCTGGGCGAGGGTAGGTTGCATTAGTCAAAAGCTTCTCCTCGTCCTGCGAGCCACCAGGCTTGAGGTAGACGGAGTGGGTGTAAGCGAGCTTCACCTTGTCCTGCAAGCTTCTCCTCGTTTTGCGAGTTGACGGGCACACCAAAAAGTAGTGCTAGTCCATACTCCCTCCTTTCCAGTTAATATGGCTAAATCTTTTTTGCGGGTAAATGAGAGAGCTTTATTCATATATAAGCATTCTTAGGACGATCAGCCAAGAGACTAGTCACTAGGACGCGAGGTACCCCACAAAAAAAGAAGAAGGAAGCGAGGAGTTTCATCAAGCCAGCTCTCGGTCACATTCAAAGTGCAGGAAGCACGGTTCGCACAAAGATGTGCCGCAAGGTTTGCTAACCTGTTTACATGCTGAATAACAAAAAAGAGAAAATATTACCGAGCGCTCCTATTTGTAACAGGATATGAGCCAGAATTAAGCGAGAATTGTGGCGAGTGTTCCATGCAATCAACTTCCATTATCACATGCGAGAACCCTGAAGAGAACAAAATGTGTTGAAGATTGCTTTATCACATTTTAAAATAAAATAAGAGTGCAGACGCTCCACCATCCGGTTCCTATTAGTAGTATATAGTACCTCTATAGTAGTAGTACTAGTACTAGTAAACTTTGCGCTTGGTTGTTCGCCTCTTCGGGAAGTCGAACAATAATGGTACTAGTACAGTGTATGCTTCTAGCAATCTGACACCGAATTAACTGTTGCATGTCCACCGCCTGAGCGAGGTAGAGCTTGCATTAGTCAAAAGTTTCTCCTTGTCCCGCGAGCCACCACGCAAAAGTTTCTCCCGTCCTGCAAGCTTCTCCTCGTTCGGCAAGTTGACGGGACACAACAAAGTAATGCTAGTCCATATTGCCTTCTTTCTGGTTAATGTGGCTTAATTTGAAAGGAGATAAATACACTGTCTGTCACTGTATATTTGTAAAAATATGATTAGTGGACTTCATAATATGCTCATTGCGCTCAATATATACATTTTCCAGTGTTTATACGGTCACTAGCTCACCCTAGTTGAGTATGCGTGTGCATGCATGTGTAGGTCGAGCACTTGAGCGTGACCGTGTGTGTTCCGTCGTGTTCTCGAACATGCATCCATGTGTACGTGTGACTGTTGCATGCATGCACGAGGTTGTAGTCCCTCACATTCACATGTTCATAAGTTAATGCTTTGTCAAAACGTTGCATGCAAGGTTTAATCATTTGTTGTTCACGCATGCATTCCCGATATTAATAGATTGGTAAAGACAACTTGAGGAAAACGAGCTCATGAATTGAGTACAAAAGGGGACCAATAAGCCAGGACGGAGGGAGTACTAGTAGTGAACCAGAAGGAGGGAGTAGGTACTAGTAGTACTACGTAACAACATGCAGTAACAAAATTCCTCTATGCGCATCCTGTCTATGTGTCATGCAAGAAAATAGAGATAAGTACAAGTGAGACTCAGGAACGGTCATACACGTAGGGGGAGTACGTGTAGGGGCCACTCAGGAGCAGTCAAATCACACAGTAAGTTAGTCGGAAGAAGCAACCATCATTTCACTCTTCAATGACACGTACGCAATATAAAATGGTTGATATGGAGAGAAAAAGAAAACCGTCCACTATATATACACTAGCAGGAGCCTAAGCTACAAGCCTGCTTGCTTGGGTTGCTCTCTTCACAAGCATAGAACGACGGTGGCCACACCGCTGGTCACAGCTCCGGCCCGATCACGCCGCTGGGTGGAAGGGGACGATGTTCTGCGTAGACGCGGTCGACAGTGGCGAGGGATAAAACCCACTGTCGGTGTATCCCGATGGGGGGTCCCCACGATAAGGGTTGATGCTGCCTCCCAACCGCCCTTCTAGCTACAGCCCACGTCCCAGGTACAACTTCCTTTTGGAGCCGACTTGCTCCACTACTGTAGCTCCCCATGTAGGTCCATCTCCATGTGGATATTTCTCTACTTCTACCAGCTTCTATTTGTGATGAGTTTATGTCTCATCAACTAGTGCCAGTACTATTATTCTAATCACACTTCTTGAATATCTTTGCCAATAGGGATGCTCAGCACAATTTTAGTGGAACTGCACAAAAGCATTGTATGATCTGAGGGTGCCAGTCGTCTTTCCTTCGACAGGTTCTACCTTGCCAGGAAATTAAATTCTGTTTAGGGTTCAGGGTTTACGTCATAGGGACCCCATCAGTAGTTTTTTTGAACACACTCTCACAACTTTTGTCTTTAGTTGTGAAGTAAATATTGGCTTTGATATGTGAATCATTGAGATGCATCAGCATGCGTGTTAGTTTTCCTTTGTATTTGATGGAATGTTGTAATTGGGCAACCTTGGAGTAGGAATGAAAATGGAGTGGAAAGTTTCCGTTTTTCTGGAGAAAAAAGAAACGGAGAGAAACCAACATTTCGTTTTGTTGGATCACGCCATCGAGCAAAACCAACGTTTTAATCACGTTTGTCGCGTTTGTGTCTCACCCTCCTCCACGGCTCCACCCCACACGGTCGCTCGGCATGTCACTCACCGCAAACCGAGTATACGATAAATTTCCCAGCTGCTTGTCGATGGATCGCACCATGGAGTACGTACTAGCACTACTGGAAGAGATTGACGAGGAGGGGGAGGATAGCTAGTTGTAGCATGGACTCCCAAGAACTTTTTACATGCATGTTATGGCCGGCTATTGCGACCTTTGAACGTGGAAGAGTCGCATGCACCGGGAAGTGGCGCGGGCGACGCTCTCTCGGCCGGCGCACCGCTTCAATGCCGGTGCCAATGAGAGGTCGCGTCCGCTCTGGCCGGGCATGAATGCGGTGATGACCCACAAGTATAGGGGGTCTATCGTAGTCCTTTCGATAAGTAAGAGTGTCGAACCCAATGAGGAGCAGAAGGAAATGATAAGCGGTTTTCAGCAAGGTATTCTCTGCAAGTACTGAAATAAGTGGTAACAGATAGTTTTGTGATAAGGTAAATTGTAACGAGCAACAAGTAACAAAAGTAAATAAGGTGCAACAAGGTGGCCCAATCCTTTTTGTAGCAAAGGACAAGCCGGAACAAGCTCTTATAATAGGAAAAGCGCTCCCGAGGACACATGGGAATATCGTCAAGCTGGTTTTCATCACGTTCATATGATTCGTGTTTGGTACTTTGATAATTTGATATGTGGGTGGACCGGTGCTTGGGTGCTGTTCTTACTTGAACAAGCATCCCACTTATGATTAACCTCTATTGCAAGCATCCACAACTACAACAAAAGTATTAAGGTAAACCTAACCATAGCATGAAACATGTGGATCCAAATCAGCCCCTTACGAAGCAACGCATAAACTAGGGTTTAAGCTTCTGTCACTCTAGCAACCCATCATCTACTTATTACTTCCCAATGCCTTCCTCTAGGCCCAAATAATGGTGAAGTGTTATGTAGTTGACGTTCACATAACACCACTAGAGGCTAGACAACATACATCTTATCAAAATATCAAACGAATACCAAATTCACATGACTACTAATAGCAAGACTTCTCCCTTGTCCTCAGGAACAAACGTAACTACTCACAAAGCATATTCTTCATAATCAGAGGGGTAATAATATGCATAAAGGATCTGAACATATGATCTTCCACCAAATAAACCAACTAGCATCAACTACAAAGAGTAATCAACACTACTAGCAACCTACTAGCACCAATCCCGGACTTTGAGACAAGAATTGGATACAAGAGATGAACTAGGGTTTGGATATGAGATGGTGCTGGTGAAGATGTTGATGGAGATTGCCCTCTCCTGATGAGAGGAGCATTGGTGATGACGATGGTGATGATTTCCCCCTCCCGGAGGGAAGTATCCCCGGCAGAACAGCTCTGCCGAAGCTCTAGATTGGTTCCGCCAAGGTTCCGCCTCGTGGCGGCGGAGTCTCGTCCTGAAAGGTTCCTTCTGATTATTTTCTCATCGAAAGACTTCATATAGCAGAAGATGGACGTCGAAGACCCACCAGGGGGCCCACGAGGTAGGGGGGTGCGCCCTAGGAGGGGGGGTGGGGCGCCCCCACCCTCGTGAGCAGGGTGTGGGCCCCCTGGACTCCATCTTTGGCGAGGATTTTTCTTTATTTATTTTAAGATATTCCGTGGAGTTTCAGGACTTTTGGAGTTGCGCAGAATAGGTCTCTAATATTTGCTCCTTTTCCAGCCCAGAATTCCAGCTGCCGGCATTCTCCCTCCTTATGTAAACCTTGTAAAATAAGAGAGAATAGCCATAAGTATTGTGACATAAAGTGAAATAACAAGCCCATAATGCAATAAATATCGATATAAAAGCATGATGCAAAATGGACGTATCAACTCCCCCAAGCTTAGACCTCGCTTGTCCTCAAGCGAAAAGCTGATAACAATAAATATGTCCTCATGTTTAGAGGTAGAGGCGTCGATAAAAATAAAATACGGACATGAAGGCATCATGATTATTCTCATAACAGCAACACATATAGATTTTGTCATATGATTACTTATGTTCAAGTAATGATCTATTCACAATGCAAAAGTATGAATCAAAAACCTTATTGAGAACCAACAAAGTATAACCTCAGTCATTGAAGCAATTGCAATTTATCATAACATCAGAAAGAGTCTATGTCAGAGCTAAAAAGCAAGTCCACATACTCAACTACCATCTAGTCCTTCATAATTGCTAGCACTCACGCGATACTTGTGGTTACGGAGTTTTAATCGGACATAGAGAAAGATAGGGGCTTATAGTTTTGCCCCACAACCTTTTACCTCAAGGGTAATGTCAACAATAATAATTCATGCTCCCCTACATCCAATTAGATATATATATCATGTTCTTTCCAACATGCTGGGCTTGCCAAAGGATAAAATGAAAAAGGAAAGGTGAACATCACCGTGACTCTTGCAAGGTAGAAGATAATAATAAAGGATAGGCCCTTCGCAGAGAGAAGCAGAGGTTGCCATGCTCTTTTATGGTTGGATGCACAAAATCTCAATGCGGAAGAACATCACTTTATATTTCCCCTTGTGATATGAACCTTTATTATGCAGTCCATCGCTTTTATTACTTCCACATCACAAGATCGTATAAAGCTTATTTCTCCCACACCAATCAATCATACATATTTAGAGCAATTTTTATTGCTTTGCACCGATGACAACTTACTTGTAGTATCTTACTCAATCCATAGGTAGATATGGTGGACTCTCATGGCAAAACTAGTTTAAGGGTATTTGGAAACACAAGTAGTATCTCTACTTAGTGCTGAGAATTTGGCTAGCATGAGGGGGAAAGGCAAGCTCAACATGGTAGAGGATCCATGACAACATACTTTATCTCAGATATAAGAAAGACATAACTCATTACGTTGTCTTCCTTGTCCAACATTAACTCTTTAGCATGTCATATTTTAATGAGTGCTCCCAATCATAAAAGATGTCAATGCTAATATATCTATATGTGAAACCTTCTTTCCTTATTACTTCCTATTAATTGCAACGATGACCAAAGCTATGTCCGCCAACTCCCAACAACTTTTAATCACCATACTCTTTCTATGTGAAGTCATTACTCTCAATAAGATCAATATGAACTTTTTGTTTCTTTTTATTCTTTTTCTTCTTTCCTTTTATTCACCCAAGATCATGGCAAAATAATCAAGCCCTTGGCTCAACACTAATCTTTATTATATAGCTCACGGGCTCGATTACAAAGAGAGATCATAAAGCAAAACTCAAAACTAGATCATGCCTTAAACTTTATTTACTAGATCAAGATACTACTAATAGGATCGAACTAAGAAAAACGGTAAAGATAGGAGATGTGATAGTGATACGATACCGGGGCACCTCCCCCAAGCTTGGCAGTTGCCAAGGGGAGTGCCCATACCCATGTGATTATGTATCCTTTGTCGGTGAAGAAGGTGGTGGTGATGGATAATCGCACATCGAGCGTAAGAGGTCCTCCAGCTTGCGGATAATGCCCTTGAGTGCGACAATATGCTCCTTCAACAAAATATTTTCTTGTGTGAGATACTTGTTCTGTATACGAGCTAACTCAATCATCTTGAAAGCTTCGATCTCAGTTGGGGTAAGAAGGTTATGATCAAGTTGAAGGATGTCTTTTGCTGCCGGAGCTTGATCCTCCGTGGCCTTCTTGATCCTTTCATCCTTGTTGGCCTTCATGGGTTCTTCCCTCTTCAGATCTATCTTCATTAGCCAAGCATCATTGTAACCATTGTTGGAGGAGGGGGACGACATGATGCCTAACCTTGAAAACCCTGACAGAAAACAACTCGAAACAAGAACAAAGGAGATTTGCGTGATACGGGAGTCAAAACCTTCGGGAGGTTATATAATGAATATTTACCGACCAAAATACGTATCATGCAAGAAAAGGAGTCCGGAGGGCACACGAGGTAGGGGGGCGCGCCCAGGGGGGTAGGGCGCGCCCACCATCCTCATGGGGCCCTCGTGTCCTTCCCGGACTGCTACTTATTTTTCTATTTTTCTAAATAATCCAAAACGGAGAAATATTGCCTTAAAAATTGTTTTGGAGTCGGTTTACTTACCGTACCACATACCTATTCCTTTTCGGAGTCTCAAACGTTCCGGAAAGTGTCCCTTATGTATTCCTTCGGGGTTACAGTTTCAATAATATTGGTTTCAACATTTATGGGATTACCTGAGATATAATGTTTGATTCTTTGACCGTTTACCACCTTTGGATTCGTGCCTTCGAAGTTGTTAATTTTTATGGCACCGGAACGATAGACCACCTCGATAACATAGGGGCCTTCCCACTTAGAGAGAAGTTTTCCTGCAAAAAATCTTAAACGAGAGTTGTATAGCAATACATAATCACCTACATTAAACTCACGCTTTTGTATCCTTTTGTCATGCCATCTTTTAACTTTTTCTTTAAACAACTTGGCATTTTCATAAGCTTGGGTTCTCCATTCATCAAATGAGCTAATATCAAGTAACCTTTTTTCACCGGCAAGTTTGAAATCATAGTTAAGCTCTTTAATAGCCCAATATGCCTTATGTTCTAGTTCGAGAGGTAAGTGACATGCTTTTCCATAAACCATTTTATACGGAGACATACCCATAGGATTCTTATATGCAGTTCTATATGCCCATAATGCATCATCAAGTTTCTTGGACCAATTATTTCTAGACCTATTAACAGTCTTTTGCAAAATTAATTTGAGCTCTCTATTGCTCAATTCTACTTGACCACTAGACTATGGGTGATAAGGAGATGCAATTCTATGATTAACATCATATTTAGCAAGCATTTTACGAAAAGCACCATGAATAAAATGTGAACCACCATCAGTCATTAAATATCTAGGGACTCCAAACCTCGGAAAAGTAACTTCCTTAAGCATTTTAATAGAAGTGTTATGATCAGCACTACTAGTTGGAATAGCTTCTACCCACTTAGTAACGTAATCAACAGCAACTAAAATATGTGTATATCCATTAGAGGCAGGAAAAGGTCCCATATAATCAAAGCCCCAAACATCGAACGGTTCAATAACGAGTGAATAATTCATAGGCATTTCTTGACGTCTACTAATATTACCAATTCTTTGACATTCATCACAAGACAAAACAAACTTACGGGCATCCTTGAAGAGAGTAGGCCAATAAAAACCGGATTGCAATATCTTATGTGCAGTTCTATCTCCAGCGTGGTGCCCTCCATAAGCCTCGGAATGACACTTGCATAGGATCTGTTCCTATTCATGCTCAGGTACACAACGTCTAATAACACCATCTACTCCTTCTTTATAAAGATGTGGGTCATCCCAAAAGTAATGTCTCAGATCATAGAAGAACTTTTTCTTTTGCTGGTATGTGAAACTTGGTGGTATAAACTTAGCAACAATATAATTAGCATAATCAGCATACCAAGGAGTACTACGAGAAGTACTTATAACATTTAATTGTTCATCAGGAAAGCTATCATCAATAGGTAGTGGGTCATCAAGAACATTTTCTAGCCTAGACAAGTTATCTACAACGGGGTTCTCAGCTCCCTTTCTATCAACGATATGCAAATCAAATTCTTGTAGCAAGAGAACCCATCTAATAAGTCTAGGTTTAGCATCTTTCTTTTCCATGAGATATTTAATAGCAGCATGATCAGTGTGAATAGTTACTTTAGAATCAACAATATAAGGTCTGAACTTATCAAAAGCAAATACAACTGCTAAAAGTTCTTTTTCAGTAGTAGCATAATTTCTTTGAGCATTGTCTAGAGTCTTACTAGCATAATGAAATACATTTAATTTCTTATCAACTCTTTGCCCTAGAACAGCACCTACAACATAATCACTAGCATCACACATAATTTCAAAGGGAAAATTCCAATCAGGTGGCTGAACAACAGGTGCAGAGACTAATGCTTTCTTAAGTCTTTCAAATGCTTCCACACAATCATCATCAAAGACAAATGGTATATCTTTTTGTAATAAATTAGTCAGAGGCTGAGAAATTTTTGAGAAGTCCTTAATGAACCTCCTATAAAATCCGGCGTGACCAAGGAAACTTCTTATACCTTTGATGTCCTTGGGACATGGCATCTTTTCAATAGCATCAACCTTGGCTTTATCAACTTCAATACCTCTTTCAGAAACTTTGTGCCCCAAGACAATACCTTCATTAACCATAAAGTGGCACTTTTCCCAATTCAAGACAAGATTAGTTTCTTCACATCTCTGCAAAACTCGATCAAGATTGCTCAAGCAATCATCAAAAGAGGAACCATAGACGGAAAAGTCGTCCATGAAAACCTCACAAATCTTTTCACAAAAGTCGGAGAATATAGCCATCATGCATCTTCAAAAGGTAGCAGTTGCATTACATAAACCAAAAGGCATATGTCTATAGGCAAAATTACCAAAAGGGCATGTAAAAGTGGTCTTTGATTGATCTTTAGCCGACACAGGTATTTGAGAGAAACCAGAATAACCATCTAGGAAGCAATAATGTGTATGTTTGCATAATCTTTCTAGCATTTGATCAATAAAAGGTAAGGGGTAATGATCTTTCTTAGTAGCCTTATTTAATTTGCGGAAATCAATTACCATCCTATAACCTATGATAATTCTTTGTGGAATCAATTCATCTTTATCATTAGGAACAACAGTAATACCTCCCTTCTTAGGGACACAATGGACAGGACTTACCCACTGGCTATCAGCAACGGGATAAATTATACCTGCCTCCAGAAGCTTTAATATTTCTTTCCTTACCACTTCTTTCATTTTAGGATTCAGACATCGTCGAGGATCACGAACTGGTTTGGCATCCGCTTCCAAATTTATTTTATGCTGACACAGAGTGGGACTAATGCCCTTAAGATCATCAAGAGTATATCCAATAGCAGCATGGTGCTTCTTCAGAGTTTTCAATAATCTTTCTTCTTCATGCTCTGAAAGGTTAGCACTAATAATAACAGGATATATCTTCTTTTCATCAAGATAAGCATATTTAAGATTATCAGGCAACGGTTTAAGCTCAAACACGGGATCACCCTTGGGTGGAGGAGGATCCCCTAAAATTTCAACAGGCAAATTGTGTTGCAGAATAGGTTCCTGTTTAAAGAATACTTCATCTATTTCCCTTCTTTCGTTCATGAACATATCATTTTCATGGTCTAGCAAATAGTGTTCTAAAGGATCGCTAGGAGGTACGACAATAGAAGCAAGACCAATAATTTCATCCTTACTAGGCAATTCTTCCTCACGATGTTGTTTACTAAATTTAGAGAAATTAAACTCATGAATCATATCATCCAAGCCAATAGTAACAACATTCTTTTCGCAATCTATCTTAGCATTAACAATGTTCAAGAAGGGTCTACCAAATATAATGGGACAAAAGCTATCTTGTGGGGAACTGAGAACAAGAAAATCAGCGGGATATTTTGTTTTCCCACACAAGACTTCAACATCTCTAACAATTCCCACTGGTGAAATAGTATCTCTATTGGCAAGCTTAATTGTGACATCAATTTCTTCTAACTCAGCAGGTGCAATTTCATGCTTGATTTCTTTATACAAGTCATAAGGTATAACACTAGCACTAGCACCCATATCACATAAGCCATGATAACAATGATCTCCTATTTTAACAGAAATAACAGGCACGCCTACCACAGGTCTATGTTTATCTTTATCACAAGGTTTAGCAATTCTAGAAGTTTCAGCGTTGAACTGAATAACATGCCCATCAATATTATCAGACAAGAGATCTTTAACAATAGCAATATTAGGTTCTACTTTAACTTGCTCAGGAGGTACATAAGTTCTAATATTGCTTTTATGAACAACAGTTGAAGCTTTAGCATGATCCTTTATTCTAACAGGGAAAGGTGGTTTCTCAACATAAGAAGTAGGAACAATAGGATCATTATAAGTGATAGTCTTTTCTTCAACTTTAGTAGGTGCAGCTACTTTTACTTCTATGGGAGGATGATATTTAAACCACTTATCCTTGGGGAGATCAACATAAGTGGCAAAAGATTCACAGAAAGAAGCTACTATCTCAGAGTCAAGTCCATATTTAGTGCTAAACTTACAGAAAATATCGGTGTCCATAAAAGATTTAACACAATCAAACTTAGGTGTCATACCTGACTCTTACCTTTGTCGAGGTCCCAATCTTCAGAGTTGCGTTTAATTCTATCCAATAAGTTCCATCTGAATTCAATAGTCTTCATCATAAAAGAGCCAGCACAAGAAGTATCGAGCATGGTTTGATTATTATGAGAAAGCCGAGCATAAAAACTTTGCATAATTATTTCTCTCGAGAGCTCATGATTGGGGCATGAATATAACATTGATTTAAGCCTCCCCCAAGGTTGAGCGATGCTTTCTCCTCCGCGAGGCCAAAAATTATATATATAATTGCGATTACGATGAACAAGATGCATAGGGTAATACTTTTGATGAAATTCCAATTTCAATCTTTTATAGTTCCATGATCTCATATCATCACATAGCCTATACTATATCAATGCGTCTCCCTTCAAAGATAAAGGGAAGACCTTCTTCTTAGCAACATCATCGGGTATACCAGCAAGCTTAAATAATCCACAAACTTCATCCACATATATTAAGTGCTCATCAGGATGCTTTGTTCCATCTCCTGCAAAAGGATTAGCTAGCAGTTTTTCCATCATACCCGAAGGAAATTCAAAATGAGTTTCATTTTCAATAGGTTCAGTAGGTTGAGGAGCAACTCTTTGCTCTACTGGAAGGGGTGAAGATACCCCGAACACGCCCCTCAGAGAATTACTTTCCATAGTAACAAGTGACAGTAAATTTCAGCACACTATATAAAATTTTCCTTACCAAACTCCACCTACCAAAGGCGCTACACTCCCCGGCAACGGCGCCAGAAAGAGTCTTGATGACCCACAAGTATAGGGGATCTATCGTAGTCCTTTCGATAAGTAAGAGTGTCGAACCCAACGAGGAGCAGAAGAAAACGATAAGCGGTTTTCAGCAAGGTATTCTCTGCAAGTACTGAAATAAGTGGTAACAGATAGTTTTGTGATAAGGTAAATTGTAACAAGCAACAAGTAACAAAAGTAAATAAGGTGCAGCAAGGTGGCCCAATTCTTTCTAGACCTATTAACAGTCTTTTGCAAAATTAATTTGAGCTCTCTATTGCTCAATTCTACTTGACCACTAGACTGTGGGTGATAAGGAGATGCAATTCTACGATTAACATCATATTTAGCAAGCATTTTACGGAAAGCACCATGAATAAAATGTGAACCACCATCGGTCATTAAATATCTAGGGACTCCAAACCTCGGAAAAATAACTTCCTTAAGAATTTTAATAGAAGTGTTATGATCATCACTACTAGTTGGAATAGCTTCTACCCACTTAGTAACGTAATCACCAGCAACTAAAATATGTGTATATCCATTAGAAGCAGGAAAAGGTCCCATATAGTCAAAGCCCCAAACATCAAACAGTTCAATAACAAGTGAATAATTCATAAGCATTTCTTGACGTCTACTAATATTACCAATTCTTTGACATTCATCACAAGACAAAACAAACTTACGGGCATCCTTGAAGAGAGTAGGCCAATAAAAACCGGATTGCAATATCTTATGTGCAGTTCTATCTCCAGCGTGGTTCCCTCCATAAGCCTCGGAAAGACACTTGCGTAGGATCTGTTCCTGTTCATGCTCAGGTACACAACGTCTAATAACACCATCTACTCCTTCTTTATAAAGATGTGGGTCATCCCAAAAGTAATGTCTCAAATCATAGAAGAACTTTTTCTTTTGCTGGTATGTGAAACTAGGTGGTATAAACTTAGCAACAATATAATTAGCATAATCAGCATACCAAGGAGTACTACGAGAAGTACTTATAACATTTAGTTGTTCATCAGTAAAGCTATCATCAATAGGTAGTGGGTCATCAAGAACATTTTCTAGCCTAGACAAGTTATCTGCAACGGGGTTCTCAGCTCCCTTTCTATCAACGATATGCAAATCAAATTCTTGTAGCAAGAGAACCCATCTAATAAGTCTAGGTTTAGCATCTTTCCTTTCCATGAGATATTTAATAGCAGCATGATCAGTGTGAATAGTTACTTTAGAATCAACAATATAAGGTCTGAACTTATCACAAGCAAATACAACTGCTAAAAGTTCTTTTTCAGTAGTAGCATAATTTCTTTGAGCATTGTATAGGGGATCTATCGTAGTCCTTTCGATAAGTAAGAGTGTCGAACCCAACGAGGAGCAGAAGGAAATGGTAAGCGGTTTTCAGCAAGGTATTCTCTGCAAGTACTGAAATAAGTGGCAACAGATAGTTTTGTGATAAGGTAAATTTTAACGAGCAACAAGTAACAAAAGTAAATAAGGTGCAGCAAGGTGGCCCAATCCTTTTTGTAGCAAAGTACAAGCCGGAGCAAGCTCTTATAATAGGAAAAGCGCTCCCAAGGACACATGGGAATATCGTCAAGCTAGTTTTCATCATGTTCATATGATTCGCGTTCGGTACTTTGATAATTTGATATGTGGGTGGACCGGTGCTTGGGTGCTGTTCTTACTTGAACAAGAATCCCACTTATGATTAACCTCTATTGCAAGCATCCGCAACTACAACAAAAGTATTAAGGTAAACCTAACCATAGCATGAAACATGTGGATCCAAATCAGCCCCTTAGGAAGCAACGCATAAACTAGGGTTTATGCTTCTGTCACTCTTGCAACCCATCATCTACTTATTACTTCCCAATGCCTTCCTCTAGGCCCAAATAATGGTGAAGTGTTATGTAGTCGACGTTCACATAACACCACTAGAGGCTAGAAAACATACATCTTATCAAAATATCAAACAAATACCAAATTCACATGACTACTAATAGCAAGACTTCTCCCTTGTCCTCAGGAACAAACGTAACTACTCACAAAGCATATTCATGTTCATAATCAGAGGGGTAATAATATGCATAAAGGATCTGAACATATGATCTTCCACCAAATAAACCAACTAGCATCAACTACAAAGAGTAATCAACACTACTAGCAACCTACTAGCACCAATCCCGGACTTTGAGACAAGAATTGGATACAAGAGATGAACTAGGGTTTGGAGATGAGATGGTGCTGGTGAAGATGTTGACGGAGATTGCCCTCTCCCGATGAGAGGAGCGTTGGTGATGACGATGGTGATGATTTCCCCCTCCCGGAGGGAAGTATCCCTGGCAGAACAGCTCTGCCGGAGCTCTAGATTGGTTCCGCCAAGGTTCCGCCTCGTGGCGGCGGAGTCTCGTCCCGAAAGGTTCCTTCTGATTATTTTCTCATCGAAAGACTTCATATAGCAGAAGATGGATGTCTGAGACCCACCAGGGGCCCACGAGGTAGGGGGCGCGCCCTAGGAGGGGGGGGGGGGCGCCCCCACCCTCGTGAGCAGGGTGTGGGCCCCCTGGACTCCATCTTTGGCGAGGATTTTTCTTTATTTATTTTAAGATATTCCATGGAGTTTCAGGACTTTTGGAGTTGTGCAGAATAGGTCTCTAATATTTGCTCCTTTTCCAGCCCAGAATTCCAGCTGCCGGCATTCTCCCTCCTTATGTAAACCTTGTAAAATAAGAGAGAATAGCCATAAGTATTGTGACATAAAGTGAAATAACAGCCTATAATGCAATAAATATCGATATAAAAGCATGATGCAAAATGGACGTATCAACTCCCCCAAGCTTAGACCTCGCTTGTCCTCAAGCGAAAAGCTGATAACAATAAATATGTCCTCATGTTTAGAGGTAGAGGCATCGATAAAAATAAAATACGGACATGAAGGCATCATGATTATTCTCATAACAGCAACACATATAGATTTTGTCATATGATTACTTATGTTCAAGTGATGATCTATTCACAATGCAAAAGTATGAATCAGAAACCTTATTGAACACCAACAAACTATAACCTCAGTCATTGAAGCAATTGCAATTTATCATAACATCGGAAAGAGTCTATGTCAGAGCTAAAAAGCAAGTCCACATACTCAACTATCATCTAGTCCTTCATAATTGCTAGCACTCACATGATACTTGTGGTTACGGAGTTTTAATCGGACACAGAGAAAGATAGGGGCTTATAGTTTTGCCCCACAACCTTTTACCTCAAGGGTAATGTCAACAATAATAATTCATGCTCCCCTACATCCAATTAGATATATATATATATATATATATATCATGTTCTTTCCAACATGCTGGGCTTGCCAAAGAATAAAATGAAAAAGGAAAGGTGAAGATCACCGTGACTCTTGCAAGGTAGAAGATAATAATAAAGGATAGGCCCTTCGCAGAGAGAAGCAGAGGTTGCCATGCGCTTTTATGGTTGGATGCACAAAATCTCAATGCAAAAGAACATCACTTTATATTTCCCCTTGTGTATGAACCTTTATTATGCAGTCCGTCGCTTTTAATCACAAGATCGTATAAAGCTTATTTCCCCCACACCAATTAATCATACATATTTAGAGCAATTTTTATTGCTTTGCACCGATGACAACTTACTTGAAGGATCTTACTCAATCCATAGGTAGATATGGTGGACTACCATGGCAAAACTGGTTTAAGGGTATTTGGAAACACAAGTAGTATCTCTACTTAGTGCTGAGAATTTGGCTAGCATGAGGGGGAAAGGCAAGCTCAACATGGTAGAGGATCCATGACAACATACTTTATCTCAGATATAAGAAAGACATAACTCATTACATTGTCTTCCTTGTCCAACATCAACTCTTTAGCATGTCATATTATAATGAGTGCTCCCAATCATAAAAGATGTCAATGATAATATATCTATATGTGAAACCTCTTTTTCCTTATTACTTCCTATTAATTGCAACGGTGACCAAAGCTATGTCTGCCAACTCCCAACAACTTTTAATCATCACACTCTTTCTATGTGAAGTCATTACTCTCAATAATATCAATATGAACTTTTTGTTTCTTTTTATTCTTTCCTTTTATTCACCCAAGATCATGGCAAAATAATCAAGCCCTTGACTCAACACTAATCTTTATTATATAGCTCACTGATTCGATTACAAAGAGAGATCATAAAGCAAAACTCAAAACTAGATCATGCCATAAACTTTATTTACTAGATCAAGATACTACTAATAGGATCCAACTAAGAAAAATGGTAAAGATAGGAGATGTGATGGTGATACGATACCGGGGCACCTCCCCCAAGCTTGGCAGTTGCCAAGGGGAGTGCCCATACCCATGTGATTATGTCTCCTTTGTCGGTGAAGAAGGTGGTGGTGATGGATAATCGCACATCGAGCGTAAGAGGTCCTCCAGCTTGCGGATAATGCCCTTGAGTGCGACAATATGCTCCTTCAACAAAATATTTTCTTGTGTGAGATACTTGTTCTATATACGAGCTAACTCAATCATCTTGAAAGCTTCAATCTCAGTTGGGGTAAGAACGTTATGATCAAGTTGAAGGATGTCTTTTGCTGCCGGAGCTTGATCCTCCATGGCCTTCTTGATCCTTTCATCCTTGTTGGCCTTCATGGGTTCTTCCCTCTTCAGATCTATGTTCATTAGCCAAGCATCGTTGTCACCATTGTTGGAGGAGGGGGACGGCATGATGCCTAACCTTGAAAACCCTGACAGAAAACAGCTCGAAACAAGAACAGAGGAGATTTGCGTGATACGGGAGTCAAAACCTTCGGGAGGTTATATAATGAATTTTTACCGACCAAAATACGTATCGTGCAAGAAAACGGAGTCCGGAGGGCACACGAGGTGCTCACGAGGTAGGGGGGCGCGCCCAGGGGGGTAGGGCGCGCCCACCACCCTTGTGGGGACCTCGTGTCCTTCCCGGACTGCTACTTATTTTTCTATTTTTCTAAATAATCCAAAACGGTGAAATATTGCCTTAAACATTGTTTTGGAGTCGGTTTACTTACCGTACGACATACCTATTCCTTTTCGGAGTCTGAAATGTTCCGGAAAGTGTCCCTTATGTATTCCTCCGGGGTTACGGTTTCAATAATATTGGTATCAACATTTATGGGATTAGCTGAGATATAATGTTTGATTCTTTGACCGTTTACCACCTTTGGATTCGTGCCTTCGAAGTTGTTAATTTTTATGGCACCGGAACGATAGACCTCCTCGATATCATAGGGGCCTTCCCACTTAGAGAGAAGTTTTCCTGCAAAAAATCTTAAACAAGAGTTGTATAGCAATACATAATCACCTACATTAAACTCACGCTTTTGTATCCTTTTGTCATGCCATCTTTTAACTTTTTCTTTAAACAGCTTGGCATTTTCATAAGCTTGGGTTCTCCATTCATCAGGTGAGCTAATATCAAGTAACCTTTTTTCACCGGCAAGTTTGAAATCATAGTTAAGCTCTTTAATAGCCCAATATGCCTTATGTTCTAGTTCGAGAGGTAAGTGACATGCTTTTCCATAAACCATTTTATACGGAGACATACCCATAGGATTCTTATATGCAGTTCTATATGCCCATAATGCATCATCAAGTTTCTTGGACCAATTCTTTCTAGACCTATTAACAGTCTTTTCCAAAATTAATTTGAGCTCTCTATTGCTCAATTCTACTTGACCACTAGACTGTGGGTGATAAGGAGATGCAATTCTACGATTAACATCATATTTAGCAAGCATTTTACGGAAAGCACCATGAATAAAATGTGAACCACCATCGGTCATTAAATATCTAGGGACTCCAAACCTCAGAAAAAATTACTTCCTTAAGCATTTTAATAGAATTGTTATGATCATCACTACTAGTTGGAATAGCTTCTTCCCACTTAGTAACGTAATCACTAGCAACTAAAATATGTGTATATCCATTAGAGGCAGGAAAAGGTCCCATATAGTCAAAGCCCCAAACATCAAACGGTTCAATAACAAGTGAATAATTCAAAAGCATTTCTTGACGTCTACTAATATTACCAATTCTTTGACATTCATCACAAGACAAAACAAACTTACGGGCATCCTTGAAGAGAGTGGGCCAATAAAAACCGGATTACAATATCTTATGTGCAGTTCTATCTCCAGCGTGGTGCCCTTCATAAGCCTCGGAATGACACTTGCGTAGGATCTGTTCCTGTTCATGCTCAGGTACACAACGTCTAATAACACCATCTACTCCTTCTTTATAAAGATGTGGGTCATCCCAAAAGTAATGTCTCAAATCATAGAAGAACTTTTTCTTTTGCTGGTATGTGAAACTAGGTGGTATAAACTTAGCAACAATATAATTAGCATAATCAGCATACCAAGGAGTACTACGAGAAGTACTTATAACATTTAGTTGTTCATCAGGAAAGCTATCATCAATAGGTAGTGGGTCATCAAGAACATTTTCTAGCCTAGACAAGTTATCTGCAACGGGGTTCTCAGCTCCCTTTCTATCAACGATATGCAAATCAAATTCTTGTAGCAAGAGAACCCATCTAATAAGTCTAGGTTTAGCATCTTTCTTTTCCATGAGATATTTAATAGCAGCATGATCAGTGTGAGTAGTTACTTTAGAATCAACAATATAAGGTCTGAACTTATCACAAGCAAATACAACTGCTAAAAGTTCTTTTTCAGTAGTAGCATAATTTCTTTGAGCATTGTATAGGGGATCTATCGTAGTCCTTTCGATAAGTAAGAGTGTCGAACCCAACGAGGAGCAGAAGGAAATGATAAGCGGTTTTCAGCAAGGTATTCTCTGCAAGTACTGAAATAAGTGGCAACAGATAGTTTTGTGATAAGGTAAATTGTAACGAGCAACAAGTAACAAAAGTAAATAAGGTGCAGCAAGGTGGCCCAATCCTTTTTGTAGCAAAGTACAAGCCGGAGAAAGCTCTTATAATAGGAAAAGCGCTCCCAAGGACACATGGGAATATCGTCAAGCTAGTTTTCATCACGTTCATATGATTCGCGTTCGGTACTTTGATAATTTGATATGTGGGTGGACTAGTGCTTGGGTGTTGTTCTTACTTGAACAAGAATCCCACTTATGATTAACCTCTATTGCAAGCATCCGCAACTACAACAAAGGTATTAAGGTAAACCTAACCATAGCATGAAACATGTGGATCCAAATCAGCCCCTTACGAAGCAACGCATAAACTAGGGTTTAAGCTTCTGTCACTCTAGCAACCCATCATCTACTTATTACTTCCCAATGCCTTCCTCTAGGCCCAAATAATAGTGAAGTGTTATGTAGTCGACGTTCACATAACACCACTAGAGGCTAGACAACATACATCTTATCAAAATATCAAACGAATACCAAATTCACATGACTACTAATAGCAAGACTTCTCCCTTGTCCTCAGGAACAAACATAACTACTCACAAAGCATATTCATGTTCATAATCAGAGGGGTAATAATATGCATAAAGGATCTGAACATATGATCTTCTACCAAATAAACCAACTAGCATCAACTACAAAGAGTAATCAACACTACTAGCAACCTACTAGCACCAATCCCGGACTTTGAGACAAGAATTGGATACAAGAGATGAACTAGGGTTTGGAGATGAGATGGTGCTGGTGAAGATGTTGATGGAGATTGCCCTCTCCCGATGAGAGGAGCATTGGTGATGACAATGGTGATGATTTCCCCCTCCCGGAGGGAAGTATCCCCGGCAGAACAGCTCTGCCGGAGCTCTAGATTGGTTCCGCCAAGGTTCCGCCTTGTGGCGGCGGAGTCTCGTCCTGAAAGGTTCCTTCTGATTATTTTCTCATCGAAAGACTTCATATAGCAGAAGATTGACGTCGGAGACCCACCAGGGGCCCACGAGGTAGGGGGCACGCCCTAGGAGGGGGGGGGGGCGCCCCCCACCCTCGTGAGCAGGGTGTGGGCCCCCTGGACTCCATCTTTGGCGAGGATTTTTCTTTATTTATTTTAAGATATTTCGTGGAGTTTCAGGACTTTTGGAGTTGCGCAGAATAGGTCTCTAATATTTGCTCCTTTTCCAGCCCAGAATTCTAGCTGCCGGCATTCTCCCTCCTTATGTAAACCTTGTAAAATAAGAGAGAATGGCCATAAGTATTGTGACATAAAGTTAAATAATAGCCCATAATGCAATAAATATTGATATAAAAGCATGATGCAAAATGGACGTATCATGCGGTACTGACTATTTCAGGCGGGAAGCACACGCGGGTGATGAAGAGGGTTCGGGTTGTTCAGGAGCGGGCGTGGCAGCGGTCCGGACACCCGCAAACAAGGGATGTTGTACGTTAATATTGCTGCGTATATAATTAAGAACGGAAATAATGTGCCAGTTGGACAAATATGATTGGAGATGGAGATGGAGATGGAGATGGAATTTTATGTAAACACGAATATGCATGTCTATGTCTATGTGTGTTTGCGCGACGACTCTCGCGACCTGGAAGCGGGGGCGTGTTTTTGATCGAGATTTCTTTCTTGGTACGTTGAAAAAAATGTCCGCCAGTTTTTTTCCGGTAACGCGCGCATTCTATTTAAAACCACTGTTATGGAGAGATTTTTTACTCCATTGTATATATAGCCTCTTGTTTGATAGGGTTTCTCGCGTCTCGCTTTCTCACCCTCTCCATATCTAAACAAGATGGTAGTGTCCACTCTATCTCTCTCCTCACCGGTGGTCACAGATCCGGCCAAAATCGTCTGTTGCGGGAGGTGAGGAGGTGCAGCGTTGATGTTGTCGCCGTCGGCTATGGAGGAAGCCGATGCGCACCATCCTCTCAGAGCCGGCGCTGGCACGGACGAATGTCCTCCGCAGCCTTGTTTGCTGCCGTCATGTGGGCAGATCCCGCCCGCCCGCCTAAGAGATATCTTGCCCACCTGAGGTATAACTTCTTTTGGATTTCATGCTTCATTGTACTGGTCCAGCTCCCCAGGTCACTGCATGCGGGTTTTCTTCTATGCCACTACTCCCCAGCTCCCCATGTACAATAGCTAGGGGTTTTCGCCTGGTCCAACATCACCTATTTTTTACTATTATAGAGGAAATGCCCCTCGAAAAGTTGTCCTGGTTTATGCCTCCGTGGAGGTATACATGTTGCTTCGACAAAAAGTACATGGTGGTTGTGCGGTCATTGACCATATGCTCCTATTGCTGCTGCTAATCTAATACTATCACTGGTTAAATGAAGAAATGCTTTTTTTCTCGGGTATCCTGGTTTAGTTCCCATCAAGATAATCTTGATTCTTCTGTTTGTTGGTGTACTTTTCATTAGATCTTATTGACAAATGAGATGTCGCTGTTAATCTTGTACCACTGCCAAAACAAAGTAACAACACTATATCCCTTTTTTGTATTTTTGCAAACATCGATGCGTATCTCCATACCCGGGCATGTTTTCCTCAATTTTAGTGGAACTGCACAAAATTGGATGGCCATTGTTGTTCCGCCTCACTGTCCTCTGCCACGTGGTTCTTCCTTCCGCGAGCTTGATTACCGAGAAGAAACATACCAAGTGAGGATTTGTTGAACTTCATTGGTGCCTCACCCAAACCTAATGCCAAATGGATGATGCATCACCATGATGTCCTATCGATGCTCATGGTTGCGACTCATGGTTGCATTGGCTGGTGAAGCTGATCGATTTTCAACGAAAAACAAGCTGTCTTCCATCAGTGCTCTTTGCTTGTTACCCACAAAGATGATATCCTTCATCAGTTCACCTTGGTTGCGTTTGAGATGTAGTCATCTTTCATGTTGGTGCAATTTTATCACACAATTGGCTATGAACCAAATGTTTCCTCGAAGAAGGATCGACGTTGGTGAAGGAAATATGCCCTAGAGGTAATAATAAAGTTATTATTTATTTCCTTATATCATGATAAATGTTTATTATTCATGCTAGAATTGTATTAATCGGAAACATAATACATGTGTGAATACATAGACAAACAGAGTGTCACTAGTATGCCTCTACTTGACTAGCTCGTTAATCAAAGATGGTTATGTTTCCTGACCATGAACAATGAGTTGTTATTTGATTAACGAGGTCACATCATTAGTTGAATGATCTGATTGACATGACCCATTCCATTAGCTTAGCACCTGATCGTTTAGTATGTTGCTATTGCTTTCTTCATGACTTATACATGTTCCTATGACTATGAGATTATGCAACTCCCGTTTGCCGGAGGAACACTTTGGGTGCTACCAAACGTCACAACGTAACTGGGTGATTATAAAGGAGCATTACAGGTGTCTCCAAAGGTAGATGTTGGGTTGGCGTATTTCGAGATTAGGATTTGTCACTCCGATTGTCGGAGAGGTATCTCTGGGCCCTCTCGGTAATGCACATCACATAAGCCTTGCAAGCACTGCAACTAATATGTTAGTTGTGAGATGATGTATTACGGAATGAGTAAAGAGACTTGCCGGTAACGAGATTGAACTAGGTATTGGATACCGACGATCAAATCTCGGGCAAGTAACATACCGATGACAAAGGGAACAACGTATGTCCTTATGCGGTCTGACCGATAAAGATCTTCGTAGAATATGTAGGAGCCAATATGGGCATCCAGGTCCCGCTATTGGTTATTGACCGGAGACGTGTCTCGGTCATGTCTACATTGTTCTCGAACCCGTAGGGTCCGCACGCTTAAGGTTACGATGACATTTATATTATGAGTTTATGAGTTTTGATGTACCGAAGGAGTTCGGAGTCCCGGATGAGACCGGGGACATGACGAGGAGTCTCGAAATGGTCGAGACGTAAAGATCGATATATTGGACGACTATATTCGGAGTTCGGAAAGGTTCCGAGTGATTCGGGTATTTTCGGGAGTACCGAGGAGTTACGGGAATACGGGGAAGAGTATTGGGCCTTGATGGGCTTTAGTGGGAAGAGGAGAAAAAGGCTGCGCCCCCCCTCCCCTCTAGTCCGAATTGGACTAGGGAAAAGGGGGCCGGCCACCTTTCCTTCTCCTCCACTTCCTTCTCCCTTCCTCCCCTCTTGGTGGACTCCTACTAGGACTTGGAGTCCTAGTAGGACACCACATCATGGCGCGCCCTCCTCCTAGGGCCGGCCTCCTCCTCCCTTGCTCCTTTATATACGGAGGCAGGGGGGCACCCCATGACACAAGTTGATCCACGTGATCTATTCCTTAGCCGTGTGCGGTGCCCCCTGCCACCATATACCTCGATAATACTGTAGCGGAGTTTAGGCGAAGCCCTGCTGCTGTAGTTCATCAAAATCGTCACCACGCCGTCGTGCTGACGGAACTCTTCCCCGACACTTTGCTGGATCGGAGTCCGGGGATCGTCATCGAGCTGAACGTGTGCTCGAACTCGGAGGTGCCGTAGTTTCGGTGCTTGATCGGTTGGATCGTGAAGACGTACGACTACTTCCTCTACGTCGTGTCATCGCTTCCGCAGTCGGTCTGCGTTGGGTACGTAGACAATACTCTCCCCTCGTTGCTATGCATCACATGATCTTGCGTGTGCGTAGGAAATTTTT
Organism: Triticum dicoccoides; assembly: GCF_002162155.2. Taxonomy (NCBI): domain Eukaryota; kingdom Viridiplantae; phylum Streptophyta; class Magnoliopsida; order Poales; family Poaceae; genus Triticum; species Triticum dicoccoides. The sequence goes on from NC_041386.1 coordinate 571,858,292, forward strand.
TGAAATTACTACGAAACCCTACAGTGGCATCCGAGCCAGGTTACTTATGTTGATGTTATATGCACGAGTAGAACACAAGTGAGTTGTGGACGATACAAGTCATACTGCCTACCAGCATGTCATACTTTGGTTCGGCGGTATTGTTGGACGAGACGACCCGGACCAACCTTATGCATACGCTTACGCGAGACCGGTTCCCTCGACGTGCTTTGCACATAGATGGCTTGCGGGCGACTGTCTCTCCAACTTTAGTTGAACCGAGTATGGCTACGCCCGGTCCTTGAGAAGGTTAAAACGGAGTCTATTTGACAAACTATCGTTGTGGTTTTGATGCGTAGGTGAGATTGGTTCTTACTTAAGCCCGTAGCAGCCACGTAAAACATGCAACAACAAAGTAGAGGACGTCTAACTTGTTTTTGCAGGGCATGTTGTGATGTGATATGGTCAAGGCATGATACTGGAATTTTATTGTATGAGATGATCATGTTTTGTAACCGAGTTATCGGCAACTGGCAGGAGCCATATGGTTGTCGCTTTATTGTATGCAATGCAATCGCGATGTAATGCTTTACTTTATTACTAAACGGTAGTGATAGTCGTGGAAGCATAAGATTGGCGAGACGACAACGATGCTACGATGGAGATCAAGGTGTCGCGCCGGTGACAATGGTGATCATGACGGTGCTTCGGAGATGGAGATCACAAGCACAAGATGATGATGGCCATATCATATCACTTATATTGATTGCATGTGATGTTTATCTTTTATGCATCTTATCTTGCTTTGATTGACGGTAGCATTATAAGATGATCTCTCACTAAATTATCAAGAAGTGTTCTCCCTGAGTATGCACCGTTGCCAAAGTTCGTCGTGCCCAGACACCACGTGATGATCGGGTGTGATAAGCTCTACGTCCATCTACAACGGGTGCAAGCCAGTTTTGCACACGCAGAATACTCAGGTTAAACTTGACGAGCCTAGCATATGCAGATATGGCCTCGGAACACGGAGACCGAAAGGTCGAGCGTGAATCATATAGTAGATATGATCAACATAACGATGTTCACCATTGAAAACTACTCCATCTCACGTGATGATCGGTTATGGTTTAGTTGATTTGGATCACGTGATCACTTAGAGGATTAGAGAGATGTCTATCTAAGTGGGAGTTCTTTTGTAATATGATTAATTGAACTTAAAATTTATCATGAACTTAGTCCTTGATAGTATCTTGCTTGTTTATGTTGATTGTAGATAGATGGCTCGTGCTGTTGTTCCGTTAAATTTTAATGCGTTCCTTGAGAAAGCAAAGTTGAAAGATGATGGTAGCAATTACACGGACTGGGTCCGTAACTTGAGGATTATCCTCATTGCTGCACAGAAGAATTACGTCCTGGAAGCACCGCTGGGTGCCAGGCCTGCTGCTGGAGCAACGCCAGATGTTATGAACGTCTGGCAGAGCAAAGCTGATGACTACTCGATAGTTCAGTGTGCCATGCTTTACGGCTTAGAATCGGGACTTCAACGACGTTTTGAACGTCATGGAGCATATGAGATGTTCCAGGAGTTGAAGTTAATATTTCAAGCAAATGCCCGGATTGAGAGATATGAAGTCTCCAATAAGTTCTATAGCTGCAAGATGGAAGAGAACAGTTCTGTCAGTGAGCATATACTCAAAATGTCTGGGTATAATAATCACTTGATTCAATTGGGAGTTAATCTTCCAGATGATTGCGTCATTGACAGAATTCTCCAATCACTGCCACAGGAGTCTCGAAATGGTCGAGACGTAAAGATTGATATATTGGAAGCCTATGTTTGGAAATCGGAAGTGTTCCGGGTGAAATCGGGATTTTACCGGGTTACCGGGAGGTTACCGGAACCCCCCGGGAGCCATATGGGCCATCATGGGCCTTAGTGGAAAGGAGAAAGGGGCAGCCCAAGGTGGCTGCGCCTCTTTCCCCTCCCCTAGTCCTATTAGGACTAGGAGAAGGTGGCCGGCCCCCCTCTCTCCCTTCCCCTCCGAGGAATCCTAGTTGGACTAGGATTGGGGGGAGGAATCCTACTCCCAGAGGGAGTAGGACTCTCCTGCGCCTCCCTCTTTGGCCGGCCAGCCTCCCCTCCTCTCCTCCTTTATATACGGAGGCAGGGGCACCTCTAAACACACAAGTTGACACAAGTTGATCCACGTGATCGATTCCTTAGCCATGTGCGGTGCCCCCTGCCACCATATTCCTCGATAATACTGTAGCGGAGTTTAGGCGAAGCCCTGCTGCTGTAGTTCATCAAGATCGTCACCACGCCGTCGTGCTGACGAAACTCTTCCCCGACACTTTGCTGGATCGGAGTCCGGGGATCGTCATCGAGCTGAACGTGTGCTCGAACTCGGAGGTGCCGTAGTTTCGGTGCTTGATCGGTTGGATCGTGAAGACGTACGACTACTTCCTCTACGTCGTGTCATTGCTTCCGCAGTCGGTCTGCGTTGGGTACGTAGACAACACTCTCCTCTCGTTGCTATGCATCACATGATCCTGTGTGCGCGTAGGAAAATTTTTGAAATTACTACGAAACCCAACAGTGGCATCCGAGCCTAGGTTAATGATGTTGATGTTATATGCATGAGTAGAACACAAGTGAGTTGTGGACGATACAAGTCATACTGCCTACCAGCATGTCATATTTTGGTTCAGCGGTATTGTTGGACGAGACGACCCGGACCAACCTTACGCGTACGCTTACGCGAGACCGGTTCCCTCGACGTGCTTTGCACAGAGATGGCTTGCGGGCGACTGCCTCTCCAACTTTAGTTGAACCAAGTATGGCTACGCCCGGTCCTTGCGAAGGTTAAAACGGAGTCTATTTGACAAACTATCGTTGTGGTTTTGATGCGTAGGTGAGATTGGTTCTTACTTAAGCCCGTAGCAGCCACGTAAAACATGCAACAACAAAGTAGAGGACGTCTAACTTGTTTTTGCAGGGCATGTTGTGATGTGATATGGTCAAGGCATGATGCTGAAATTTATTGTATGAGATGATCATGTTTTGTAACCAAGTTATCGGCAACTGGCAGGAGCCATATGGTTGTCGCTTTATTGTATGCAATGCAATCGCGATGTAATGCTTTACTACTAAACGGTAGTGATAGTCGTGGAAGCATAAGATTGGCGAGACGACAACGATGCTACGATGGAGATCAAGGTGTCGCGCCGGTGACGATGGTGATCATGACGGTGCTTCGGAGATGGAGATCACAAGCACAAGATAATGATGGCCATATCATATCACTTATATTGATTGCATGTGATGTTTATCTTTTTATGCATCTTATCTTGCTTTGATTGACGGTAGCATTATAAGATGATCTCTCACTAAATTATCAAGAAGTGTTCTCCCTGAGTATGCACCGTTGCAAAAGTTCTTCGTGCTGAGACACCACGTGATGATCGGGTGTGATAGGCTCTACGTTCAAATACAACGGGTGCAAAACAGTTGCGCACGCAGAATACTCAGGTTAAACTTGACGAGCCTAGCATATGCAGATATGGCCTCGGAACACGGAGACCGAAAGGTCGAGCGTCAATCATATAGTAGATATGATCAACATAATGATGTTCACCGATGAAACTACTCCATCTCACGTGATGATCGGACATGGTTTAGTTGATTTGGATCACGTGATCACTTAGAGGATTAGAGGGATGTCTATCTAAGTGGGAGTTCTTAAGTAATATGATTAAATTGAACTTAAATTTATCATGAACTTAGTCCTGGTAGTATTTTGCAAATCATGTTGTAGATCAATAGCTCGCGTTGTTGCTTCCCTGTGTTTATTTTGATATGTTCCTAGAGAAAATTGTGTTGAAAAATGTTAGTAGCAATGTTGCGGATTTGATCCGTGATCTGAGGTTAAATCCTCATTGCTGCACAGAAGAATTATGTCCTTAATGCACCGCTAGGTGACGGACCTATTGCAGGAGCAAATGCAGACGTTATGAACGTTTGACTAGCTCAATATGATGACTACTTGATAGTTTAAGTGCACCATGCTTAACGGCTTAGAATCGGGACTTCAAAGACGTTTTGAATGTCATGGACCATATGAGATGTTCCAGGAGTTGAAGCTAATATTTCAAGCAAATACCCGAGTTGAGAGATATGAAGTCTCCAACAAGTTCTATAGCTAAAAGATGGAGGAGAATCGCTCAACTAGTGAGCATGTGCTCAGATTGTCTGAGTACTACAATCGCTTGAATCAAGTGGGAGTTAATCTTCCAGATAAGATAGTGATTGACAGAATTCTCTAGTCACCATCACCAAGTTAGTAGAACTTCGTGATGAACTATGACATGCAAGGGATAACGGAAACCATTCCCAAGCTCTTCATAATGCGGAAATTGACGAAGGTAGAAATCGAGAAAAACATCAAGTGTTGATGGTAGACAAGACCACTAGTTTCAAGAAAAGGGGCAGAAGGAAGAAGGGGAACTTCAAGAAGAACAGCAAGCAAGTTGCTGCTCAAGTGAAGAAGCCCAAGTCTGATCCTAAGCCTGAGACTAAGTGTTTCTACTGCAAAGGGACTGGTCACTGGAAGCGGATCTACCCCAAGTGATTGGCGGATAAGAAGGATGGCAAAGTGAACATAAGTATATTTGATATACATGTTATTGATGTGTACTTTACTAGTGTTTATCGCAAACCCTCAGTATTTGATACTAGTTCAGTTGCTAAGATTAGTAACTCGAAACGGGAGTTGCAGAATAAACAGAGACTAGTTAAGGGTGAAGTGATGATGTGTGTTGGAAGTGGTTCCAAGATTGATATGATCATTGTCGCACACTCCCTATACTTTCGGGATTAGTGTTGAACCTAAATAAGTGTTATTTGGTGTTTGCGTTGAGCATGAATATGATTTGATCATGTTTATTGTAATACGATTATTCATTTAAGTAAGAGAATAAATTGTTGTTCTGTTTACATGAATAGAACCTTATATGGTTACACACCCAATGAAAATAGTTTGTTGGATCTCGATTGTAGTGATACACATAATCATAATATTGAAACCAAAAGATGCAAAGTTAATAATGATAAGTGCAACTTGTTTGTAGCACTGCCGTTTAGGTCATATTGGTGTAAAGCGCATGAAGAAACTCCATACTGATGGAATTTTGGAATCACTTGATTATGAATCACTTGATGCTTGCGAACTGTGCCTTTTGGGTAAGATGACTAAAACTCCGTTCTCCGGAACAATGGAACGAGCTACTGACTTATTGGAAATAATACATACCGATGTATGCGATCCAATGAGTGCTGATGCTCGTGGCAAGCATCATTGTTTTCTGACCTTCACAAGATGATTTGAGCAGATATGGGTATATCTACTTGATGAAACATAAGTCTGAAATAGTTGAAAGGTTCAAAGAATTTCAGAGTGAAGTGGAAAAATCATCATAACAAGAAAATAAAGTTTCGGCGATCTGATCGCGGAGACAAATATTTGAGTTACGAGTTTGGTCTTCAATTAAAACAAGTGTGGAATAGTTTCACAGCTCACGCCACCTGGAACACCACATCGTTATGGTGTGTCCGAACGTCGTAACCGCACTTTATTTGATATGGTGCGATCTATGATATCTCTTTACCACTATCGTTTTGGGGTTATGCATTAGAGACAGCTGCATTCACGTTTTAAAATAGGGCACCATCTAAATCCGTTGAGACGACACTGTATGAACTATGGTTTAGCAGTAAACCTAAGCTGTTGTTTCTTAAAGTTTGGGGCTGCGATGCTTATGTGAAAAAGTTTCATCCTGATAAGCTCGAACCCAAATCGGAGAAGTGCGTCTTCATAGAATACCCAAAGGAAATTGTTGGGTACACCTTCTATCACAGATCCGAAGGCAAGACATTCGTTGCTAAAATGGATCCTTTCCAGAGAAGGAGTTTCTCTCGAAAGAAGTGAGTGGGAGGAGAGTAGAACTTGATGAGGTAATTATACCTTCTCCCTTATTGGAGAGTAGTTCATCACAGAAATCAGTTCCAGTGATTCCTACACCAATTAGTGAGGAAGTTAATGATGATGATCATCAAACTTCAGATCAAGTTGCTACCAAACCTCGTAGGTCTTCCAGAGTAAGATCCGCACCAGAGTGGTATGGTAATCATGTTCTGGAAGTCATGTTACTAGACCATGATGAACCTATGAACTATGAGGAAGCAATGATGAGCCCAGATTCCACGAAATGGCTTGAGGCCATGAAATCTGAGATATGATCCATGTATGAGAACAAAGTGTAGACTTTGATTGACTTGCCCGATGATCGTTGAGTCATTAAGAATAAATGGATCTTCAAGAGGAAGACGGACGTTGATAGTAGTGTTACTATCTACAAAGCTAGACTTGTCGAAAAAGTTTTTTGACAAAGTTCAAGGTGTTGAATACGATGAGATTTTCTTACTCGTATCGATGCTTAAAAGTCTGTCCGAATCATGTTAGCAATTGCCGCATTTTATGATTATGAAATTTGGCAGATGGATGTCAAAACTGCATTCCTGAATGGATTTCTGGAAGAAGAGTTGTATATGATGCAACCGGAAGGTTTTGTCGATCCAAAGGGAGCTAACAAAGTATGCAAGCTCCAGCGATCCATTTATGGACTGGTGCAAGAATCTCGGAGTTGGAATATATGCTTTGATAAGTTGATCAAAGCATATAGTTTTTGTACAGACTTACGGTGAAGCCTGTATTTACAAGAAAGTGAGTGGGAGCACTACAACATTTCTGATAAGTATATGTGAATGACATATTGTTGATCGGAAATAATGTAGAATTATTCTGCAAAGCATGAAAGGATACTTGAATAAAAGTTTTTCAAAGAAAGACCTTGGTGAAGCTACTTACACATTGAGCATCAAGATCTATATAGATAGATGAAGACGCTTGATAAGATTTTTCAATGAATACATACCTTGATAAATTTTTGAAATAGTTCAAAATGGAACAGTCAAAGAAGGAGTTCTTGCCTGTGTTGCAAGGTGTGAAGTTGAGTAAGACTCAAAGCCCGACCACGGCAGAAAATAGAAAGAGAATGAAAGTCATTCCCTATGCCTCAGTCATAGGTTCTATAAAGTATGCCATGCTGTATACCAGATCTATTGTATGCCATACCACTGAGTTTGGCAAGGGAGTACAATAGTGATCTAGGAGTAGATCACTGGAGAGCGGTCAAAATTGTCCTTAGTGGAATAAGGATATGTTTCTCGATTATGGAAAAAGGTTCGTCATAAAGGGTTACGCCGATGCAAGTTTGACACTAATCTAGATGACTCTAAGTCTCGATCTAGATACATATTGAAAGTGGGAGAAATTAGCTAGAGTAGCTCCATGCAGAGCATTGTTGATATAGAAATTTGCAAAATACATGAGGATCTGAATGTGGCAGACCCGTTGACTAAGATTCTCTCACAAGCAAAACATGATCACACCTTAGTACTCCTTGGGTGTTAATCACATAGCGATGTGAACTAGATTACTGAATCTAGTAAACCCTTTGGGTGTTGGTCACATAGCGATGTGAACTATGGGTGTTAATCACATGGTGATGTGAACTATTGCTGTTAAATCACATGGCGATGTGAACTAGATTATTGACTCTAGTGCAAGTGGGAGACTGAAGGAAATATGCCCTAGAGGTAATAATAAAGTTATTATTTATTTCCTTATATCATGATAAATGTTTATTATTCATGCTAGAATTATATTAATCGGAAACATAATACATGTGTGAATACATAGACAAACAGAGTGTCACTAGTATGCCTCTACTTGACTAGCTCGTTAATCAAAGATGGTTATGTTTCCTGACCATGAACAATGAGTTGTTATTTGATTAACGAGGTCACATCATTAGTTGAATGATCTGATTGACATGACCCATTCCATTAGCTTAGCACCTGATCGTTTAGTATGTTGCTATTGCTTTCTTCATGACTTATACATGTTCCTATGACTATGAGATTATGCAACTCCCGTTTGCCGGAGGAACACTTTGGGTGCTACCAAATGTCACAACGTAACTGGGTGATTATAAAGGAGCATTACAGGTGTCTCCAAAGGTAGATGTTGGGTTGGCGTATTTCGAGATTAGGATTTGTCACTCCGATTGTCGGAGAGGTATCTCTGGGCCCTCTCGGTAATGCACATCACATAAGCCTTGCAAGCACTGCAACTAATATGTTAGTTGTGAGATGATGTATTACGGAACGAGTAAAGAGACTTGCCGGTAACGAGATTGAACTAGGTATTGGATACCGACGATCAAATCTCGGGCAAGTAACATACCGATGACAAAGGGAACAACGTATGTCGTTATGCGGTCTGACCGATAAAGATCTTCGTAGAATATGTAGGAGCCAATATGGGCATCCAGGTCCCGCTATTGGTTATTGATCGGAGACGTGTCTCGGTCATGTCTACATTGTTCTCGAACCCGTAGGGTCCGCACGCTTAAGGTTACGATGACATTTATATTATGAGTTTATGAGTTTTGATGTACCGAAGGAGTTCGGAGTCCCAGATGAGACCGGGGACATGACGAGGAGTCTCGAAATGGTCGAGACGTAAAGATCGATATATTGGACGACTATATTCGGAGTTCGGAAAGGTTCCGAGTGATTCGGGTATTTTCGGGAGTACCGAGGAGTTACGGGAATACGGGGAAGAGTATTGGGCCTTGATGGGCTTTAGTGGGAAGAGGAGAAAAAGGCTGCGCCCCCCCTCCCCTCTAGTCCGAATTGGACTAGGGAAAAGGGGGCCGGCCACCTTTCCTTCTCCTCCACTTCCTTCTCCCTTCCTCCCCTCTTGGTGGACTCCTACTAGGACTTGGAGTCCTAGTAGGACACCACATCATGGCGCGCCCTCCTCCTAGGGCCGGCCTCCTCCTCCCTTGCTCCTTTATATACGGAGGCAGGGGGACACCCCATGACACAAGTTGATCCACGTGATCTATTCCTTAGCCGTGTGCGGTGCCCCCTGCCACCATATACCTCGATAATACTGTAGCGGAGTTTAGGCGAAGCCCTGCTGCTGTAGTTCATCAAAATCGTCACCACGCCGTCGTGCTGACGGAACTCTTCCCCGACACTTTGCTGGATCGGAGTCCGGGGATCGTCATCGAGCTGAACGTGTGCTCGAATTCGGAGGTGCCGTAGTTTCGGTGCTTGATCGGTTGGATCGTGAAGACGTACGACTACTTCCTCTACGTCGTGTCATCGCTTCCGCAGTCGGTCTGCGTTGGGTACGTAGACAATACTCTCCCCTCGTTGCTATGCATCACATGATCTTGCGTGTGCGTAGGAATTTTTTTGAAATTACTACGAAACCCTACAGTTGGTACTAAGAGCATAAGTTTTGTATTGATTTCTAAGCCTTCTCATGTCGGTGTGGAACGACACCTATGGGATCACAAGAATCCCTACTACGGTTGCCGGGGCGCAGGGTTGCGAGGAGAGCAGGGCTAGTAGACTGCACAAGGATCGTTTACCCAGGTTCAGGCCGCGAGGATGCGTAAAACCCTAGTCCTGCTTTGGTGGGTGTATTTCTGAGTCTTAGGCTCTCGAACTAGCTGTGGTCAGTGCGTGGTTCGAAAGAGCCGAATCCCTCTCCAGTATGCCATGGGCCTCCTTTTATAGTTGAAAGGGGCTGCCATAGTGACACACAGGAGGTGGAAAGGCGTACAGTGCTCTGAGCTTATCGCTCGTATTACAGGACAAGACACATTTAATGCATAGCTTAGGTGACCCCTTGCTTTATTGGGGACGGGGGCAAGGCCCGTCCCGTCCGTTGCCGCTCCTCCTCGCTTCGACACGAGCCCTGGCCAGCGACGCATGCGGCGCCACGAAGGCAGGCAAGTAGCTGAGGTGGCGCGGTGGTGGAGCCTCCACAAAGATCTGCATGCTGCCACGCAGGCGCTTGATGAGTTTGTTGGGGAACGTTGCAGAAAATTAAAATTTTTCCTACGGTTTCACCAAGATCCATCTATGAGTTCATCTAAGCAACGAGTCAAGGGAGAGAGTTTGCATCTACATACCACTTGTAGATCACGAGCGGAAGCTAGCCAAGGGGATGGTGATGATGGAGTCGTACTCGAACGTGATTCAGATCACCGATGTCCAAGTGCTGAACGGACAGCACCTCCGTGTTCAACACACGTACGGGATGGGAGACGTCTCCTCCTTCTTGATCCAGCAAGGGGGAAGGAGAGGTTGAGGAAGATTGCTCCAACGGCAGCACGATGGCGTGGTGTAGTTGGTGCAGTAGTACTCCGACAGGGCTTCGCCAAGCATATACGGAGGAGGAGAGGTGTTGGGGAGGGGAGGGGCTGCGCCTTGGCTTGTGTTAAGCTCCCATGCGCCTCCCCACTATATATAGGGGTGGAGGGGCTGGTTTCTTGCCCTCCAAGTCCATTGGGGCGTTGGCCAAGGTGGGAGGAAAGAAATCCCATCATTTCCTTCCCCACCGATTGTTATCCCCCCTTTTTAGGGATCTTGATCTTATCCCTTCGGGATATGATCTTATTCCTTCTAAGGGGGGATCTTGGTGCGCCTTGACCAGGGGTGTGGGGCCTTTCCCCCACTACTCACGTTCATGTGGGTCCCCCCATGCAGGTGGGCCCCACTCCGGAACCTTCTAGAACCTTCCCGGTACAATACCGAAAAATCCCGAACATTTTCCGGTGGCCAAAATAGGACTTCCCATATATAAATCTTTACCTCCGGACCATTCTGGAACTCCTCGTGACGTCCGGGATCTCATCCGGGACTCCGAACAATATTCGGTAACCACATACAAACTTCCTTTATAACCCTAGCGTCATCGAACCTTAAGTATGTAGACCCTACGGGTTCGGGAGACATGTAGACATGACCGAGACGTTCTCCGGTCAATAACCAATAGCGGGATCTAGATACCCATGTTGGCTCCCACATGCTTCTCGATGTTGTCATCGGATGAACCACGATGTCGAGGATTCGATCAAACCCTGTATACAATTCCCTTTGTCAATCGGTACGTTACTTGCCCGAGACTCGATCCTTGGTATCCCAATACCTTGTTCAGTCTCGTTACCGGCAAGTCACTTTACTCGTACCGTAATGCATGATCTCGTGGCCAACACTTTGGTCACCTTGAGCTCATTATGATGATGCATTACCGAGTGGGCCCAGAGATACCTCTCCGTCATACGGAGTGACAAATCCCAGTCTCGATCCGTGTCAACCCAACAGCTACTTTCGGAGATACCTGTAATGCACCTTTATAGTCACCCAGTTACGTTGTGACGTTTGATACACCCAAGGCACTTCTACGGTATCCGGGAGTTACACGATCTCATGGTCTAAGGAAGAGATACTTGACATTGGCAAAGCTCTAGCAAACGAACTAAACGACCTTTGTGCTATGCTTAGGATTGGGTCTTGTCCATCACATCATTCTCCTAATGATGTGATCCCGTTATCAACGACATCCAATGTCCATAGCCAGGAAATCATGACTATCTGTTGATCACAACGAGCTAGTCAACTAGAGGCTCACTAGGGACATATTGAGGTCTATGTATTCACACGTGTATTACGATTTCCGGATAATACAGTTATAGCATGAATAAAAGACAATTATCATGAACAATGAAATATAATAATACTTTTATTATTGCCTCTAGGGCATATTTCCAACAGTCTCCCACTTGCACTAGAGTCACCAATCTAGTTACATTGTGATGAATCGAACACCCATAGAGTTCTGATGTTGATCATGTTTAGCTCGCGAGAGAGGTTTAGTCAACGGATCTGCGACATTCAGATCCGTATGTACTTTGCAAATTTCTATGTCTCCATCTTGAACATTTTCACGGATGGAGTTGAAACGACGCTTGATGTGCCTGGTCTTCTTGTGAAACCTGGGCTCCTTGGCAAGGGCAATAGCTCCAGTGTTGTCACAGAAGAGTTTGATTGGCCCCGATGCATTGGGTATGACTCCTAGGTCGGTGATGAACTCCTTCACCCAAATCGCTTCATGCGCTGCCTCCGAGGCTGCCATGTACTCCGCTTCACACGTAGATCCCGCCACGACGCTCTGCTTGCAGCTGCACCAGCTTACTGCTCCACCATTCAACATATACACGTATCCGGTTTGTGACTTAGAGTCATCCGGATCTGAGTCGAAGCTAGCGTCGACGTAACCCTTTACGACAAGCTCTTCGTCTCCTCCATAAACGAGAAACATGTCCTTTGTCCTTTTTAGGTACTTCAGGATATTCTTGACTGCTGTCCAGTGTTCCTTGCCGGGATTACTTTGGTATCTAGCTACCAAACTCACGGCAAGGTTTACATCAGTTCTGGTACACAGCATGGCATACATAATAGATCCTATGGCTGAAGCATAGGGGATGACACTCATCTCTTCTTTATCTTTTGCCATGGTCGGTGACTGAGCCGAGCTCAATCTCCCACCTTGTAACATAGGCAAGAACCCCTTCTTGGACTGATCCATTTTGAACCTCTTCAAAATCTTATCAAGGTATGTGCTTTGTGAAAGACCTATGAGGTGTCTCGATCTATCTCTATAGATCTTGATGCCTAATATGTAAGCAGCTTCTCCAAGGTCCTTCATTGAAAAACACTTATTCAAGTAGGCCTTAATGCTGTCCAGAAATTCTATATTATTTCCCATCAAGAGTATGTCATCTACATATAATATGAGAAATGCTACAGAGCTCCCACTCACTTTCTTGTAAACGCAGGCTTCTCCATAAGTCTGCATAAACCCAAACGCTTTGATCATCTCATCAAAGCGAATATTCCAACTCCGAGATGCTTGCACCAGCCCATAAATGGATCGCTGGAGCTTGCATACTTTGTTAGCGTTCTTAGGATCGACAAAACCTTCCG
>NC_041386.1:571871327-571880011 GCF_002162155.2 Triticum dicoccoides
CTGCATCATATACAGTTCTTCCTTAAGATGCCCGTTAAGGAATGCTGTTTTGACGTCCATCTGCCATATCTCATAATCATAGTATGCGGCAATTGCTAACATGATTCGGACGGACTTTAGCTTCGCTACGGGAGAGAATGTCTCGTCGTAGTCAATCCCTTGAACCTATCGATAACCCTTAGCGACAAGTCGAGCTTTATAGATGGTGACATTACCATCCGCGTCTGTCTTCTTCTTAAAGATCCATTTGTTTTCTATCGCTCGCCGATCATCGGGCAAGTCTGTCAAAGTCCATACTTTGTTTTCATACATGGATTCTATCTCGGATTTCATGGCTTCAAGCCATTTGTTGGAATCTGGGCCCGCCATCGCTTCTTCATAGTTCGAAGGTTCACCGTTGTCTAACAACATGATTTCCAGGACGGGGTTGCTGTACCACTCTGGTGCGGAACATGTCCTTGTGGACCTACGAAGTTCAGTAGCAACTTGATCCGAAGTACCTTGATCATCATCATTGGTTTCCTCTTCAGTTGGTGTGGGCATCACAGGAACATTTTCCTGAGCTGCACCACTTTCCCGTTCGAGAGGTAGTACTTCATCGAGTTCTACTTTCCTCCCACTTACTTCTTTCGAGAGAAACTCTTTTTCCGGAAAGCATCCGTTCTTGGCAACAAAGATTTTGCCCTCGGATCTTAAGTAGAAGGTATACCCGACAGTTTCCTTAGGGTATCCTATGAAGACGCATTTTTCCGACTTGGGTTCAAGCTTTTCAGGTTGAAGTTTCTTGACATAAGCATCGCATCCCCAAACTTTTAGAAACGACAGCTTAGGTTTCTTCCCAAACCATAATTCATACAGTGTCGTCTCAACGGATTTAGACGGTGCCCTATTTAAAGTGAATGTAGCTGTCTCTAGAGCGTATCCCCAAAATGATAGCGGTAAATCAGTAAGAGACATCATAGACCGCACCATATCCAATAGAGTGCAATTACGACGTTCGGACACACCGTTTCGCTGAGGTGTTCCAGGCGGCGTGAGTTGTGAAACGATTCCACATTTCCTTAAGTGTGTGCCAAATTCGTGACTTAAATATTCTCCTCCACGATTTGATCGTAGGCACTTTATCTTTCGGTCACGTTGATTCTCCACCTCATTCTGAAATTCCTTGAACTTTTCAAAGGTCTCAGACTTGTGTTTCATTAAGTAGACATACCCATATCTACTTAAGTCATCAGTGAGAGTGAGAACATAACGATATCCTCCGCGAGCCTCAACGCTCATTGGACCGCACACATCGGTATGTATGATTTCCAATAAGTTGGTTGCTCGCTCCATTGTTCCGGAGAACGGAGTCTTGGTCATCTTGCCCATGAGGCATGGTTCGCACGTGTCAAACGATTCATAATCAAGAGACTCTAAAAGTCCATCGGCATGGAGCTTCTTCATGCGCTTGACACCAATGTGACCAAGGCGGCAGTGCCACAAGTATGTGGGACTATCGTTATCAACTTTACATCTTTTGGCATCTACACTATGAACATGTGTAATATTACGCTCGAGATTCATTAAGAATAAACCATTGACCATCGGAGCATGACCATAAAACATATCTCTCATATAAATCGAACAACCATTATTCTCAGACTTAAATGAGTAGCCATCTCGTATTAAACGAGATCCAGATACAATGTTCATGCTCAAACTTGGGACTAAATAACAATTATTAAGGTTCAAAACTAATCCCGTAGGTAAATGTAGAGGCAGCGTGCCGACGGCGATCACATCGACTCTGGAACCATTCCCGACGTGCATCGTCACCTCGTCCTTCGCCAGTCTCCGTTTATTCCGCAGCTCCTGCTGTGAGTTACAAATATGAGCAACGGCACCGGTATCAAATACCCAGGAGTTACTACGAGTACTGGTAAGGTACACATCAATTACATGTATATCAAATATACCTTTGGTTTTGCCGGCCTTCTTATCTGCTAAGTATTTGGGGCAGTTCCGCTTCCAGTGACCCTTCCCCTTGCAATAAAAGCACTCAGTCTCAGGCTTAGGTCCATTCTTTGACTTCTTCCCAGTAAGTGGCTTACCAGGCACGGCAACCTCCTTGCCGTCCTTCTTGAAGTTCTTCTTACCCTTGCCCTTCTTGAACTTAGTGGTCTTATTGACCATCAACACTTGATGTTCTTTCTTGATTTCAGCCTCTGCTGACTTCAGCATCGAGAACACTTCAGGAATGGTCTTTTCCATCCCCTGCATGTTGTAGTTCATCACAAAGCTCTTGTAGCTTGGTGGGAGCGACTGGAGGATTCTGTCAATGACCGCCTCATCTGGGAGGTTAATGTTCAGCTGGGTCATACGGTTGTGCAACCCAGACATCTTCAGGATGTGCTCACTGACAGAACTGTTTTCCTCCATCTTACAACTGTAGAACTTGTCGGAGACATCATATCTCTCGACCCGGGCATGAGCTTGGAAAACTAGTTTCAGCTCTTCGAACATCTCATATGCTCCGTGATGCTCAAAACACTTTTGGAGCCCCGGTTCTAAGCTGTAAAGCATGCCGCACTGAACGAGGGAGTAATCATCAGCGCGAGTTTGCCAAGCATTCATAATGTCTTGGTTCTCTGGGACGGGAGCGTCACCTAGCGGTCCTTCTAGGACATATTGTTTCCTGGCAGCTATGAGGATGATCCTCAGGTTCCGGACCCAGTCCGTATAGTTGCTGCCATCATCTTTCAGCTTGGTTTTCTCTAGGAACGCGTTGAAGTTCACGTTGACATGAGCGTTGGCCATTTGATCTACAAGACATATTTGCAAAGGTTTTAGACTAAGTTCATGATAATTAAGTTCTAATCAAATTATGAACTCCCACTCAGATTAGACATCCCTTTAGTCATCTAAGTGTTACACGATCCGAGTCGACTAGGCCGTGTCCGATCATCACGTGAGACGGACTAGTCATCGTCGGTGAACATTCTCATGTTGATCGTATCTTCCATACGACTCGTGTTCGACCTTTCGGTCTCCGTGTTCCGAGGCCATGTCTGCACATGCTAGGCTCGTCAAGTTAACCCTAAGTGTTTTCACTGTGTAAAACTGTTTTACACCCGTTGTATGTGAACGTAAGAATCCATCACACCCGATCATCACGTGGTGCTTAGAAGCGACGAACTGTAGCAACGGTGCACAGTTAGGGGAGAACACTTCTTGAAATTTTTGTAAGGGATCATCTTATTTACTACCGTCGTCCTAAGTAAACAAGATGCATAAACATAATAAACATCACATGCAATTATATAGTTGTGACATGATATG
The DNA here is from genome assembly GCF_002162155.2 of Triticum dicoccoides. Taxonomy (NCBI): domain Eukaryota; kingdom Viridiplantae; phylum Streptophyta; class Magnoliopsida; order Poales; family Poaceae; genus Triticum; species Triticum dicoccoides. Next base: position 571,874,649 of record NC_041386.1, read on the forward strand.
GCCAATATCATATAGCTCCATTGATCTTCATCTTCGGGGCTCCATGATCATCTTGTCACCGGCTTGACACCATGATCTCCATCATCATGATCTTCATCATCGTGTCTTCATGAAGTTGTCACGCCAACGACTACTTCTACTTCTATGGCTAACGCGTTTAGCAATAAAGTAAAGTGAGTTACATGGCGTTCTTCAATGACATGCAGGTCATACAAAAAATAAAGACAACTCCTATGGCTCCTGCCGGTTGTGATACTCATCGACATGCAAGTCGTGAATCCTATTACAAAGAACATGATCTCATACATCACAATTCATCATTCATCACAACTTCTGGCCATATCACATCACATGATCAATCGCTGCAAAAACAAGTTAGACGTCCTCTAATTGTTGTTGCATCTTTTACGTGGCTGCAATTGGGTTCTAGCAAGAACGTTTTCTTACCTACGAATAACCACAACGTGATTTTGTCAACTTCTATTTACCCTTCATAAGGGCCCTTTTCATCGAATCCGCTCCAACTAAAGTGGGAGAGACAGACACCCGCCAGCCACCTTATGCAACTAGTGCATGTCAGTCGGTGGAACCGGTCTCACGTAAGCGTACGTGTAAGGTTGGTCCGGGCCGCTTCATCCCACAATACCGCCGAAGAAAGAAAAGACTAGTAGAGGCAAGTAAGATGACAAAATCCACGCCCACAACAAAATTGTGTTCTACTCGTGCAAAGAGAACTACGCATAGACCTAGCTCATGATGCCACTGTTGGGGAACGTTGCAGAAAATTAAAATTTTTCCTACGGTTTCACCAAGATCCATCTATGAGTTCATCTAAGCAACGAGTCAAGGGAGAGAGTTTGCATCTACATACCACTTGTAGATCACGAGCGGAAGCTAGCCAAGGGGATGGTGATGATGGAGTCGTACTCGAACGTGATTCGGATCACCGATGTCCAAGTGCTGAACGGACAACACCTCCGCGTTCAACACACGTACGGGACGGGAGACGTCTCCTCCTTCTTGATCCAGCAAGGGGGAAGGAGAGGTTGAGGAAGATTGCTCCAACGGCAGCACGACGGCATGGTGTAGTTGGTGCAGCAGTACTCCGACAGGGCTTCGCCAAGCATATACGAAGGAGGAGAGGTGTTGGGGAGGGGAGGGGCTGCGCCTTGGCTTGTGTTAAGCTCCCATGCGCCTCCCCACTATATATAGGGGTGGAGGGGCTGGTTTCTTGCCCTCCAAGTCCATTGGGGCGTTGGCCAAGGTGGGAGGAAAGAAATCCCATCATTTCCTTCCCCACCGATTGTTATCCCCCCTTTTTAGGGATCTTGATCTTATCCCTTCGGGATATGATCTTATTCCTTCTAACGGGGGATCTTGGTGCGCCTTGACCAGGGGTGTGGGGCCTTTCCCCCACTACTCACGTTCATGTGGGTCCCCCCATGCAGGTGGGCCCCACTCCGGAACCTTCTAGAACCTTCCCGGTACAATACCGAAAAATCCCGAACATTTTCCGGTGGCCAAAATAGGACTTCCCATATATAAATCTTTACCTCCGGACCATTCCGGAACTCCTCGTGACGTCCGGGATCTCATCCGGGACTCCGAACAACATTCGGTAACCACATACAAACTTCCTTTATAACCCTAGCGTCATCGAACCTTAAGTGTGTAGACCCTACGGGTTCGGGAGACATGTAGACATGACCGAGACGTTCTCCGGTCAATAACCAACAGCGGGATATGGATACCCATGTTGGCTCCCACATGCTTCTCGATGTTGTCATCGGATGAACCACGATGTCGAGGATTCGATCAAACCCTGTATACAATTCCCTTTGTCAATTGGTACGTTACTTGCCCGAGACTCGATCGTCGGTATCCCAATACCTTGTTCAGTCTCGTTACCGGCAAGTCACTTTACTCGTACCGTAATGCATGATATCGTGGCCAACACTTTGGTCACCTTGAGCTCATTATGATGATGCATTACCGAGTGGGCCCAGAGATACCTCTCCGTCATACGGAGTGACAAATCCCAGTCTCGATCCGTGTCAACCCAACAGCTACTTTCGGAGATACCTGTAATGCACCTTTATAGTCACCCAGTTACGTTGTGACGTTTGATACACCCAAGGCACTCCTACGGTATCCGGGAGTTACACGATCTCATGGTCTAAGGAAGAGATACTTGACATTGGCAAAGCTCTAGCAAACGAACTAAACGACCTTTGTGCTATGCTTAGGATTGGGTCTTGTCCATCACATCATTCTCCTAATGATGTGATCCCGTTATCAACGACATCCAATGTCCATAGCCAGGAAATCATGACTATCTGTTGATCACAACGAGCTAGTCAACTAGAGGCTCACTAGGGACATATTGAGGTCTATGTATTCACACGTGTATTACGATTTCCGGATAATACAGTTATAGCATGAATAAAAGACAATTATCATGAACAATGAAATATAATAATACTTTTATTATTGCCTCTAGGGCATATTTCCAACAGAGTTGGCCTGGGAGCTGCATGTTGCCACGCAGGTGCCCGCCCAGCTGGTTGGGCTGGCAGCTGCATGTGAACGACGGTGGAAGGTTGGTTGGCGCGGGCCTGGCGGTGGCCCTGCTGGCGTCCTTGGTGAGGGCCTTGCCGGGTGGCCCGACAAGGGTCTTGCCGTGGCGCGCTGTCGTCCCTGGCAAGGGCCTTGCCAGGGGTCTGGTGGCCTTCCTCGGCAAGGATCTTGCCGAGGATCGCTGTCTTCTAATCCTCATTTGATCTCGAACATGTCTTCACAAAGATCTGCATGCCACCACAGAGGTGCCTTCCCGAGCCCTGGCCCCACGTGGATGACGGCGTTGGGGACCGTGGGCTCAAGGGTGGCTCGCTCTGTTGGTGTGGGGCGAGCTGCCCCGGCAAGGGTCTTGTCGGGGCTCCTGAGGCTGCCCTCAGCAAGGGCCTTGCCGGGGGAATCTGCTTCGTCCCTCTGCTCTTTGTGGTCTTGGCCTTGGCGTTGCTCTGATTATCTTGGGATTCAGTCTTACCCTGGCTCACCTCCCTGCTCTGCTTGGCGTGACCGTGCGCGCGGCTCCGACTGCCCGTGCACAGGTATAGGGGTACAAAAATGCAACCCTGTTTTTGTACACCGACAGGAGCCCCCGGGCCTGGTCCACACATAAGCGCGACACATTGTTGGGCCAGGCCCAAAATGGTGCGCGGGCAGGCAGGGCGGCTTTTACCGCGGTAAAACTTTCCGCGCGTTGCGCTCCCCACGACCCGCGTGCGCAGCGCGGCATGGAGGGGTGTGCGTGATGTGGGCGACATGCGTGGGGCGGTTTTCGCACGCATGCGTCACATCATAGTAAAGAGGTGGCTCATGCCTTCCCCGTAAAAAGAGGGAGGCATGGAGGCGCGGCTCATTTACCGAATGGGGCCGGGTCGCGGTCTTCAAGGTTTCCACTCCCCATGATCACGGGGTGGGGAGAGGTCGCTTCACCTGTCCCCTCGGTTCTGCCCGTCCGCCACACGTCCTTCATGTGCCTAGGGTGGCAAGCAGTGGAGGCGGGAAACCGGGCCGTCGCTGGTTAGGGCAGCGGGTCGGTCCTGATTCCCTGCGCCTCTGGTGGCCGGATTGGTCGAGCGGGGCGACTGATCCCCGATCCCACCCCTTTATAAAGATGGGGAAGGGGGATGGCGTCCCGCACATCTTCTGTCATCTCCCTCTTCTCGCTTCCGCTCCTCCCTTTCACTCGCCATGGAGAAGGGGAACCCTGGTCCTTCAACGGTGGCGGCGAGGGTCGCCGCTCGACAGCGCATCCCTCCTCCTCCTGAGCCCGTGGTGGTGGAAATGGCCGCGAGGGGAAGGGGGAGGGGGCGAGGTCGTGGGTGTGGCCGAGGCAGAGGTCGTAGTGCTCGAGGAAGAGGAGGACGAGGCGGCGCGCCGGCTTCGCCCCCGCCAATGGTGCCTTTCCCGATGGAAGGCCATGTCGGAGATCAGCCCCGCGAGTTCTTCGTCAGGCTGCGCCGGCCTCCGCGTCACCGTCTCCGCCTTCCCGCCCCGTTTGCTCGGGAGATGGAGCGTAACCGGCCCCAATCCCTCAGATTGCACATGAGGGGTTGTGGGAATGGGGGCACACGGGTCGAGGTCGACTTCCCAGCTCCTCGGGTCATGTACCTCCGTCGTGGGTGGAAGACGTTCGCCCGCATCCACAGCCTGATGGCGGGGCTCGTCCTCTACTTCAAATTAATGGAGGACGGACTGCTCTCCGTCAAGGTCTTCGGCGACTTCGGGACTCGCCTGAAGTGCTGCGTGGAGAGCTCCTCCGATGGAGATTCCGATGATGGAAGCTGTACCTCGAGCGAAAGTGACGAGGAGGACAGCGACAATGACGACGAGGGTAATGCGTGGGAGGATGACGGGTCCGACTAGGTGTCGGACCTGCCGTCTCGGGGCGGCGTCGGCAGCAGCAACATCTGCACCAGGCCCCTTAAACTTCTTGGGGTCACCACCTTGGGCGGCTGGCGTAGGAGGCCCGGGGAAGGCGAAGAAGGCGGATGGCGGGCCGTCAACTCGGAGTACGCGGGCACCGACGCCTTCGTCGCGTATTGCCGGTCCTGCCGCCTCGTCTGGCTCTTCCCCCATCATCATCATCACCAGCCTCTCGTCGGGGTGGCCGCCGGGATGTTCTCCCGGTGCCTTCTGCTGTTCGCGCCTCGCCTAAGCGCCCCTTTTGCTCTTTCCCCTCCTTGACCTGCCTCCTGAGGAGAGGGACAAGAAAGGGATCACGGGCACCTTATCTCTTTTTTAATCTGTAAGCCTTCGGGCCTTGTTAAATTTAAAGCTTGTAATCCCCACTACAAAGAAAAGACACATCCGTGACATTTTGGGCCGAACGAATTTTTTCTGTCATACAGATGACACTTCTATGACGATAATTGTGACAAAACCCGGTATCATCATAGATGTGGTGGGCTCCTACTTCTATGACAAAAAATCATGACAGAAAATGGACTTCTCGTCTAGGGCGGGCCGGAGACGCAGCTGCATGACATTCTTTGGGCCGTCCATGAGAGAAAAAACCGTGGTAGAAGCGAGGGGGAGGAAAATTTCGGGGAGTTCCTGGTTACGGTGGGAGGTCGGGGGCCGAGCGATGCGCGTTTCTCTCGTACACATATGCACGTGTGTGCGAGGCGTTGGCTCTAACTGAACCCGAGCGAGGCGTTGGGCTCTAACTGAACCCGAGCGATTGCACTGCAGGATACGCGTTACTAAACCCGAGCGATCGATCGATGGCTGTTAACTAAACCCGATCGAGCGATTCCTTGGCTACTGCTGCTAACTGAAGCTGATCGATGCTACCT
>NC_041386.1:571880350-571896008 GCF_002162155.2 Triticum dicoccoides
GGACCCCGTGGTGTGGTGGAGGGCTGGATGAACAGTAGACGGTGGAGGGGTGTCCGTGGAGGGGTGGATGAACAGGACCCCGTGGTGTGGAGGGAAGGATGGACAGTAGACGGTGGAGGGGTTCCCGTGGAGGGGTGGTTGACCAAGACCCCGTGGTGTGGAGGGCTGGATGAACAGTAGACAGTGGAGGGGTGGTTGAACAGTAGCCGGTGGAGTAGCGCGCGGTGGAGGCTGGATGAACAGGAGCCCATGGAGGCTGGAGGAGGTCGACGGTGGATGAACAGAAGCCCGTGGAGGCTGGAGGGGGTCGACGGTGGAGATGAACAGTATCCTGTGGAGTCCCGTTTTGCGGTACACCACACCCCTCCCGATGAACAGGACCTCCGTTTCGACCGTAGCGCTCCAACACAAGTCCGTTTCCTCCGTTTTGCGGTACGCCACACCCCTCCCGATCAACAGGACCCCCGTTTCGACCATAGGAGGTCCGTTTCCTCTGCTTTGCGGTACGCCACACCCCTCCCGATCAACAGGACCCCCGTTTCGACCGTAGGAGGTCCGTTCCCTCTGTTGTGCGGTACGCCAGGCCTCGTTTCCATCGCCTCTTCCGTCCAAGCCCTCCCGATGAACACGACCATACATTGCGTTCCGACCCAGCCGCGTTGCCTCCCGATGAACACGACCACGCATTCCGTTGCCTCCCCATGAACACGACAATGGCGCCGTTTCTCTGTTCCGACCCAGCCATGTACACGAGCCCTCGCCGTACGTATGCGCGAGTAGGCGTTCGAGACCCCGCCCGTATGTACACATACGTGGCCGTATTTTATTTCTTGAACCCTGGCCGATGTACGTACGTGTACATGCTACATGCGCGCCTCTACTACGACACGTGCGCGCCTCTACTACGACACGTGCGCACCTCTACATCGACCAGTATGTATGTACGTACATGTTCGCGACCAGAATGACAACGCTACGTACGCTTTGACCATGTGGGTCCCGACTGTCAGGCACTTCCTTGCCTGCGAAGATGTAGCTGGTGGGTCCCAGCAGTCAGGGGGAAACGTTTTTTTCGCGAAATACAGTGGCCCGTCCGGTGGGTCCCAGCTGTCAGGTGGAGGAAACAATATTTTCCGTGTAATAAGGAGGCACTTCCTTGCTGCGACCGTGGACCCAGCTGTCAGCCTCTCCACGTACAGTCCACGTCCAATGGAAGCCGTTCCTTGACCATGTTGACCACGCCGCGCCGAGAGCACCAGGGCGGTGGACGACGGTGAGGCTTAGGAAGGGGACGACGGGGAGCCGGGGAAGACGCGGCAGTGGAAGCCCGCACGCGCGGAGAGGAGTACGAGGGTTCACTGGTTCGGCTGCGGTGTGAGGCTTCCGTCGCCGCAGGGCCTGGCCAGCGGTGGGAATAGTAGGGGGCGGTGAGGCCTCCGCGGCAGCATAGCCGGCCACGGGAGGCAGGAGCATGCGACACGACCGGTGCTGCTTTGGGCCACTGGAGCAAGAAGACCAGAGGTTGAAGAAGCACTACGGCCGTTGGATGGACATCGTACGACCACTGGAGCTAGAATCGTTCATATTGACTAAGTTGACAAAGCTCTTCATCCCCGTCAACTTAGTAGGCCCACAAGTTAGCCTCCCACCAAGGTGGGTCCCAGCTAGCCGGGGGAGTATTCATTTTTTGTGCGTAATAAGGAGGCACTTCCGGTGGGTCCGAGCTGACAGCGGGGGGAACATTTTTTTCGCGAAATACGATGGCCCGTCCGGTGGGTCCCAACAGTCAGGGGAAAATGATTTTTTTCGCAAAATACTGGTGGCCCGTCCGGTGGGTCCCCGCTGTCAGGTGGAGGAATAATTATTTAGCACGTAATAAGGAGGCACTTCCTTGCTGCGGCCGTGGACCCAGCTGTCAGCCTCTGCACGTACAGTTCACGTCGGATGGAAGTCGTTCCTTGACCATGTTGACCACGCCGCGCCGAGGGCACCAGGGCGGTGGACGACGGCGAGGCCTAGGAAGGGAACGACACGGAGGCAGGGAAGACTCGGCAGTTGTTTCCCACGCGGAGGGGAGTACGACTGTACGAGGGTTTACTGGTTCGTCTGCCGTCGCCGGAGAATAACAGCAGGTGTGGGTGAGTAGAGGGATAGCTAGGCCAGCGATGGGAGTACGGTGGGGCGGTGAGGCCTGCGCGACAGCACAGCTGGCCGCGGGGAGGAAGGAGCAGGCAGTCCCGCCGGCGCTTGTTTGAGCGGCTGGAGCAGGAAGAGCAGAGATTGAAGAAGCACGACGGCCGTTGGATGGAGATCCAACAGTCACTGCTTGTGCGTCAACCTTTTTTTAGGAAAGCCTCAAATTTGTGGAAAGCATACAGCCCATCTGCCATTATTTCTAATAATTTTCAGCCCATTTGCTAATTCTTAAGGTTTTTTTGGAGGCCATATCCTTTTTGTTAGCATTACAGCCCAATTTGTGGCCACGGTTAAAAAATTATACGAAATTCTGCATATTTCAGTGCGGTTCGAACTGTTTTTAATCCCGAAATTTTGACTCACATTCAAACTGATTTTAAAAATAAATGTATATCAATATAAAATCCAACAAATTCTCCACGCATAAAAATTAATGTAATTTAAAATCTTGAAATGAAAAAAAAGATATTTGAAACTAATTGCCGGTTTGATGTGTTTTAGAAATGTACAACCCATTTCTCATTACTGATGGGCCATTTTTTCGGCCAGCCGAATGAAAGCTCTCCTCGTCTTGAAAGATTTGCAGCCCAATAGGCCTGACAAAGCGACTTGCTTGGCAAATCACAAAAAAACTGGGCTGTGGCCATGGACCTAGCTGTCAGCCTCTCCACATGCAGTATTCTTCCGATGGAAGTCGTTCCTTGACCACGTTGACCACGTCGCGTGGAGAGCACCGGCGGTGGACGACGGCGAGGCCTAGGAAGGGGACGACGCGGCAGTGGAAGCCCGCGCAGAGAGGAGTATGACGGTTCATTGGTTCGGCTGCAGTGTGAGGCTGCCCACCGCTGGCCAGGCCCAGCGGTGACGTCAGCCTCACACCGCAGCTGAACCAGTGAACCGCATTTTGATGGGCTCCGAAATATTTTTATCCCGAAATTTCTAGTCAAATTAAATATAAATTTGTATTACGTAAAAATCTAACGAAACATTGCACGCGCAACAATGAAAATTTAAGATTTTCAAAATCCATAAATAATATTTTATAAACTAATTTCGTGTTTGGTGCATTTTTTATAGTTACTGCCCAGTTTTTATAATTACATCCCATTTATTATTTTTTAAAGCCCATTTTCCTGTTAAGCCTAATGCATCCCTCCTAGGAAAGATTTGCAGTCCAGCGGGGCGGAGAATAACAAGTTGACCTTGCCTCGGTATTCCTCAAAAAGACATATAGCTGGGCTAGCCATTTTCATCTTGAAAAAATTAGTATCTGGGCTGGATATCTGGCCTGAGCTAGACGGGCCACAACCCGCCCAGTTAATACCCTGCTCTCCTCTAAACAACAACGAAATCATCGCCAAGAAAAACTCTGCAGTGCTCACGCCTCAAAAACACAAATACTGTTCGAGCTGCTTGGTCCGAGCTGTCGGCCGCACCTTGTGCAATTCTCTCGTTTATATTGACTACATAGGTTGACAATGGTGTGGGACCGTGATGTCAGGAAACCAGGAGAAAGCAAAAAAAATATAGTTGTACATAATAAGGAGGCACTTGCGTGCGTACGACTATGGCCCTAGTGGGTCCCTAGTGTCATCCAGTCAAAATAAAGTCATCTCCTGAATCCTCATGTTCGTTGATGATGTTAACAATGCTCGGTGCCACGGCGAGCGCAACAACTCGAAGGACAACGGAGAGGGCCTCGCGGGCCCTACGGATGGTCTGATACATCGCCCGCTACTCATTCAGGAAGCCAGGATCATCGGACACCTATGAGCATCTTCGGGAAACTGAGACGGCATGAAATGGTAAGGCCGCGCTTGGGAGCTCTGGTTTATTTCAAACCTGTATTAACATACAAGTGTAATTTATTCGTCATTGAAAACAACGCGTAAAATACAGGCATAATGAAACCGAGGGCCCGAGGTCTGTAAGTAAAACTGGCGGGTTACACGTGTAATTTGAGAGACCAGTGTATATTTTACGAGCACTGCTATATGGACGACATTACCAGACGATACATGCACGACGTGCGTATCATGCCATCCATGGGCAAGGCTGAAACAGCAGCTAACGGCTGGATTAGCAATCGTCCGAGTGCCGTTCAGTGTTTTTATCGTGTGTCAAGTACTTCCGATATTTTACTAGTCGAAATCGACCAACCAAGCGCCTTCGCCCGAGACCATCTGCTTTAATTTACAAGCGGTTTTGGTTGGAAAATGACGATCCAATCACGGCCTAATATCATGAGTTGGTCAGAAGATCATATGGTTTCACGTCTAACCTACCCGACTTGTCGTATAGGCCATGAATGAAACATCAGACGATGAACTTCTTAAGCACGGAAACAACAGAAGAGGATGATCTTCTTAACAAGCAAATCACGGGCATTAGATCGACATGCAAAACAATACGAAGCATTATTCTCAGGAGGCACGATGAACAGCTCGTGATGCCGCATGCCACAACATCCCAAGCTCAACTTTGCAATCAAACACAAGGCCTGGCATTACATAGACAATATTCAGAACAAACTCTTAACACAGGAATATCTCAGCAGAGTGACTATTTACTTCTAAACTGAACACAGGAATAGGAAAAAACACTCGACACTGCTCACAGCAAGGGCGTCCCACTCAAAAATATCAAAAGCATGTTTTTTGGCTAACATCAATGAGCAAATTTTGACAAGGTTTTCCAATTCCAATATATTAAACTAACGTCTTCTTGCTAACATCAATGATTAAAGTTTGACAAGCTTTTCCCATTCAAAATATGTAATGCCTATGATCATGGAGCCTGTCGCTTCTTGCTAATATCAATGATTAAACTTTGACAAGCTTTTCCCATTCAAAATATGTAATGCCTATGATCGTGGAGTCCTGTCGCTTCTTGCTAACATCAATGATTAAACTTTGACAAGCTTTTCCCATTCAAAATATGTAATGCCTATGATTGTGGAGTCCTGTCGCTTCTTGTACTTGTTTGGGCACTTCTTGCCCAGGGCACTCCACATGTTGTTAAATTGCCAATGGTCTCTGCAGACTAGTCATGTCACCGGTGTCTAATATTTATGGCACCGGCTGTAGCAATGGAGGGATTCGGTGCCAAACTAAGAAAAGGTGAAATTGGCACCTCTTTTGGCCTACATAGTGGAAGGCCTAATACTCTGTAAAGCTTCTCGGTCATTCCTTCTGTAATGTAGCGCAAACAATGACTGCTTCTTTCTGCAAAGTGGAACGACCAACTGGACCCAGTAATGCAGCAGTTTGCCTTGGACACATTGGCTCCTTTTGTGCAGTTGAACTAAAATTGAAGTCGGAATAAAACCGAGCTTTAATTTTGATATCCCTGTAAGCAACAAAAGGTATAAGGGAAACAATTACTGAGAAATAACGGTTGATGACTTGTACTCCCAGAAGAAAAACATCTACTGATCTACCTTATCTTAATGGGAAACAAAGCAGGAGAGTAGCAATTCTCAATCAGTGTGATTCATTCATATTAACTGAGACATTATCTTAACAATGCCTTGTTTCAAGATGTATAAAGAACGAAAAAGCAGATAAGTATCATTCCTAAAACAATGCGACTGATTCATTTTAACAGAGACATTATCTTAACAATACCTTGGTTAAACATGTAGAAAGAACTACAAAGCAGGATAGTACCATTTGTAAAACACTGTAAGTCTGTAACTGATATATAATAACAGAGACATTGTCTGAACAATACATTTCTTAAACATATACTCCGGCCGATCCCTAACAGAAATGGTACTCCTGCCGATCCCTAACAAGTGTTTGCAGTTTTGGACTAAGATTCAGCAGTTAATTCGGAGGAAGGGCGGTACTGACCTTTCAAGACCAAGATTTGAAACAACTCGTGAGGAAGACCTGAGAGAGATCTCAACACATATATGGAAATCCGGTCTCATTTTGTGCAGTTCCACCAAAATTAAGCGAAGCAAAATGTCGCAATATCAACAAGCTGAATAGATATCCCTGTTTTAACAGAGGCAAAAAGGAATCAATTACTGGCCAATAAAGGAGGATGAAACATGCAGCCACAAAAATGGTAATCCCGCCAATCCCTAACAAGTGCTGCAGTTTTGTACTAAGATTCAGTAGTTAATTAATTCTGAGAGTGGCATTGCTTAAATTTACCAGCGGCATTAGATTAACGAAAATCATAAACAGTTCCAGGGGAGAGTGGGTGCAACAATAGTATGTGCTTCCATCTCCTTATAAAGGGGGTGATGCAGAGTTTGTTGTAACAAAGCAACAAGCATCATGTCTGGGTTGGTCCCATTTTTGTTCACTACTTAATGGGAAAAGACAGCAATACAATAGCTTCAATTCATCATTTATTTAAAACAGTACCAATACAAGTAGCACAACATCTCAAAACACACTGCACGATCATGTGGATGAAGGAAAGTACCAACCTGTCATGACGCACACAAGATCACGTACGAATCTGCCAACACGAATAGGAAACCCAATCTCGTTTTGTGCAGTTGCACTAAAATCAAGCAAAGTGTTTCGCATAGCGAAGCAAAATGTCGCAATAGCAACAAGTTGAAAAGATATCCCTGTTTTAACAGAGGCAAAAAAGGAATCAATTACTAGCCAATAAAGGAGGATGAAACATGCGGCCACAAAAATGGTAATCCAGCCAATCCCTAACAAGTGTTGCAGTTTTGAAATAAGATTCAGTAGTTAATTCTGAGAGAGGCATCAATTACTGGCTTATAAAGGGGGTGATGCTGAATTTGTTGTAACAAAGCAACAAGCATCATGTCTGGGTTGGTCCCATTTTTGTTCACTAGTTAATGGGAAAAGACAGCAATATAATAGCTTCAATTCAACATTTATTTAAAACAGTACCAATACAAGTAGCACAACATCTCAAAGCACACTGCACAATCATGTGGATGAAGGCCTGTACTGACCTTTCATGAGACCAACAAGATAAAATACGAATCTGCCAACACGAATAGGAAATCCAATCTCGTTTTGTGCAGTTGCACTGAAATCAAGCAAAGTGTTTCGCGTAGCGAAGCAAAATGTCGCAATAGCAACAAGTTGAATAGATATCCCTGTTTAAACAGAGGCAAAAAAGGAATCAATTACTGGTTAATAAAGGAGGATGAAACATGCGGCCACAAAAATGGCAATCCCACCAATCCCTAACAAGTGTTGCAGTTTTGAAATAAGATTCAATAGTTAATTCTGAGAGTGGCATCAATTACTTGCTTATAAAGGGGGTGATGCTGAATTTGTGGTAACAAAGCAACAAGCATCATGTCTGGGTTGGTCCCATTTTTGTTCACTACTTAATGGGAAAAGACAGCAATACAATAGCTTCAATTCATCATTTATTTAAAACGGTTGCATTGATTCATATTAACAGAGACATTCTCTTGAAACAACATTCGTTAAAAAATGTAATTTACTTTTAACAGTGGCATTACTTCAATTTTCCGGCGGCATTCTTAGATTAACAACAGCAAAATAGCTGCATGGGACATGCCAGCACCATGTGCATCCACACGTATAAATGGGTGATGTAGAGTATGTAGCCAAGCAGCATATATGCGCTGGTCCCATATTTGTTCTCTTTGAACCTTCTTCCTATGTGAGGGCAGCAAATCTAGTCATGCACAAACTACCCGACCCCCCAGTTTCTTTCCCTTTTCAACAAAGAGATCGGTTCCTTACAGATGTGTGTACTGGGTTACCCCCTTTTTCCCTTTTCGACCTACAAAGCGGCTGGATAGCCAGTCTATACTACTTTCCGCCCCTCCTTTCCTCATTGAATCACGTCCTAGATTCTTGCTCCAGCCCACCGCACCCTTCTTTCCTCTTTGAACCAAGACCTAGATTCGACTACAGGTCGAAAAAGATCCACATGCAGCTAGAGCAACGATGGTTTCAAAGAAACTTATACCTTAGGGTCGTTGGGATGTGGCAAGGCGTGCGGCGGGAGGCCGGATCTACCCACACTACATACGGCAGCGAGGAAGAAGGGGTTGGTGGCCCTCCCGCACAGGCGCTGGGTGAAAGAGAACAGTGCAGCCGGCAGTGGATTGCCTCCCTCGCCGAAGGCGATAGAGTGAACGCTGCACCTCCTCCCCTTCCCGGTGCGACGGGATACAGACGCCTCCTTCACCAGCTGTGAGGGGGGAGAGAGAGACAAGAGGCCAACACAATCTTTTTTAGATCTGGTGAAGAGAGGGTGAGAGACTGTGAACATAGCAAACCCTAGAAAATGAACGCTGAGCCTCCAGCGTGTAACATATATTATATGTAGTGCGGCCAACGCGTGGAGAGTGCAAACCCTAGCGAACAAGCGCTGAGGCTCCCGCTTATATCTATACTACTACTATAGTATGGACTGAGCTCCAGTGCCTTCATTGCACCTGCTTTTGGCTGTATGACAGGTGAGCCAGCCACATTTTGGGCCCACCTGTCGTAAATCCAAAGGCAGGTGCACTAAGTCAATGAAGCTGCATCCATATAGTACTCTCGTGTATACGACTAAAATATAGTGGAGTGGTTTTCTTATTCTCTCCATGACAATCGTTTTAAATTGTGTAAGTACGAAACAAAACTCTTTATTTAATGTATAGTGAAGAAAACTAGTACTACTTCCAATGAACTAACGATCCACGCCCACGCGTCCTGGTCGCACTTCCTGTCCTTCACGTGTGGTACACTACCCTCCCTTAAGTGTACAACCACACATGCGCCAAATTATCAGAAACATGTGAGAGTGTGTACAAATAAAGAAATTTAATTTCAATTATCGGAAAGGTTTGAGAGTATTACAAAGTTTGACTAGCTACCGATGGAAGACAACTTGTTTTTCGTCGAAAATCGGTCAGCTTCACCAGCCGACGCAACCATGAGGAGCAACCATGAGCATCGATAGGTCATCGTGGTGATGCATCATCCATTTGGCATCAAGTTAGGGTGAGGCACCTAAGAAGTTCGACAAATCCTCACTGTGGTCTGTTTCTTCTCAGTAATCAAGCTCAAGGAAGGAAGAACCACGTGGCAGAGGACAGTGAGGCGGAACAACAATGGCCATCCAATTTTGTGCAGTTCCACTAAAATTGAGGAAGACATGCCCGGGTATGGAGACACGCATCGCTGTTTCCAAAAATATAAAAAGGGTTAGCAACGACATCTCAATTGTCAATAATAATTAATGAAAAGTACACCAACAAGCAGAAGCATCACAATTATCTTGATGGGAACTAAACCAGGATACCCGAGAAAAAAAAGCATTTCTTCATTTAACCAGTGATAGTACTACCACCATATGGACAATGACCGCACAACCACCATGTACTTTTTTCGAAACAACATGTATACCTCCACCGAGGCATAAATCAGGAAAACTTTTTGAGTGGCATTTCCTCTAGTAGTAGGTGATGTAGGACCAGCCGACGGACCCTAGCTACTGTGCATGGGGAGTTGGGGAGTAGTCGCATAGAAGAAAACCCGCACGCAGCGACCTGGGGAGCTGGAGCAGTACAAGAAGTTATACCTCAGGTGGGCAAGATGTTGTTTAGGCGGGCGAGATCTGCCCACACGACGGCAGCGAACAAGGGCGCGGAGGATCTTTGTCCGTGCCAGCGCCGGCTCCGAGAGGACGGTGCGCATCAGATTCCTCCGTCGCCGACGGCGACAACATCAACGCTGCACCTCCTCACCTCCCGCAACGGACGGGATTCAGCCGGATCTATGACCACCGGTGAGGAGAGAGATAGAGTGGACACTGTCATCTTGTTTTGATGTGGAGAGGGTGAGAGAGCGAGTTGCGAGAAACTCTATCAAACAAGAGGCTATAATGGAGTAAAAAATCTCTCCATAGCTATGGTTTTAAATAGAATACATGCGTTCCTGGAAAAAAGAAACAAAAACTGGCAGACAATTTTTTTGGGTCTGTCTAGGACACATCTAGATGTGACATAGTTATGTCACATATAAGTTGATGTCCACTCTTTTTGTGGTCTTTTCCTAGTTTTTTTTGTTTCTTATTGCTACATTATATACTTGTGGGAGCTTAGATGTGATATCCTTAAATAACATCTAGATGTGAATTAGACAAACTGATTTTCTAATGTACCAAGAAAGAAAACTCGATCAAAAACACGCCCCTGCTTCCAGGTCACGAGAGTCGTCGCGCACACACACATAGACATAGAAATGCATATCCGTGTTTACGTAAAATTCCATTTCCATCTCGATCTCCAATCATATTTGTCCAACTGGCACACTATTTACGTTGTTAATTATATACGCAGCAATATTAACATACAACATCTCTTGTTTGCACATGTCCGGACCGCTGCCACGGCCGGTCCTGACCAACCCGAACCCTCTTCATCACCCGCACGTGCTTCCCGCCCGGAACGGTCAGTGTCGCATTCATGCCGGGCCAGAGCGGACGCGACCTCTCACTGGCGTCGGCATTGAAGCGGCGCGCCACCCGAGAGAGCGTCGCCCACGCCGCTTCTGGGTGCACGCGGCTGCTCCACGTTCAAGGGTCGCAATAGCCGGCTACAACATGCATGTAAAAAGTTCTTGGGAGTCCGTGCTACGGCTAGCTGTCCTCCCCCAACTCGTCAATCTCTTCCAGTAGTGCTAGTACTCCATGGCGCGATCCATCGACAAGCAGGCGGGAAAGTTATGGTATACTACTCGGTTTGCGGTGAGTGGCATGCCGAGCGACCGTGTGGGGTCGAGCCGTGGAAGAGGGTGAGACACGAACACGACAGACGCGATTTAAACGTTGGTTTTGCTCGATGGCGCGATCCAACGAAATGAAACGTTGATTTCTCTCTGTTTCCATTTTTTCTCCGGAAAACGGAAACTTTTCCACTCCATTATCATTCCTATTCCAAGGTTGCCCCGTTACAACATTCCATCAGATACAAAGGAAAACTAACACGCATGCTGATGCATCTCAATGATTCACAAATCATAGCCAATATTTACTTCGCAACTAAAGAAAAAAGTTGTGAGAGCGTGTACGAAAGAAAAACTACTGATGGGGTCACTACGACTTAAACCCTAAACCCTAAACATGATTTAATTTCCTGGCCAGGTAGAACCTGTCAAAGGAAAGACGGCTGGCACCCTCGGATCATACAATGCTTTTGTGCAGTTTCACTAAAATCGACCTGAGCATCCCTGATGGCAAAGATATTGAAGAAGTGTGATTAGAATAATAGTACTGGCACTAGTTCATGAGACATAAACTCATCACAAGTAGAAGCTGGCAGAAGTAGAGAAAGATCGACATGGAGGGAGCTACGACAGTGGAGCAAGCCGGCTCCAAAAGGAAGATGGACTACCTGGGACGTCGGGCTATAGCTAGAAGGGCGGTTGGGACGCAGCATCGGCCCATACCGCGGTGACCCCCGATTGGGACGCACCGACTATGGGTTTTCTCCCTCGCCGATGTCGACCGCGTCTACGCAGAACATTGTTCCCTTCCCCCAGCTGCGGGATCAGGCCCGTCATTCTATGCTTGTGAAGAGAGCAACCTAAGCAATCAGGCTTGTAGCTTAGGCTCCTGCTAGTGTATATACTCCCTCCTTTCCGGTTTATAGGGCTTATCTCAAAATTTTAGTTTTTCCATTTTATAAGGCTCAATTTGGTTGTTTCCCATCACATGTTCAGATTCCAAGGTGCATTAAATCATTGCATGCAAGTATTAAGAGAAAATTGACCAATGCATGTAATTTATGCATGCATGCATTGATAAACATACTTTTTTGAGGAAAACAAGAGCATTAATTGGGTGCTTTTGCAAACTACAAAAAGTATTCCACCACTCACCATCTACCTTGGTTGGTGAGATTTTTGAATTGAGCCTTATAAACCAGAAAGGAGGGAGTATAGTGGTTTTCTTTTTCTGTCCTTATCAACCATTTTATATTGCGTACGTGTCATTCAGGAGTGAAATGATGGTTGCTTCTTCCGACTAACTTACTGTGTGATTTGACTGCTCCTTAGTGGCCCCTACACATACTGCCCCTACGTGTATGCAACAGTCACACGTACACACGGACGCAAAAACACGCGCGACGCCCTAATGCATGCATGTACAAGCACACGATGGAACACACACGGTCACACTCAAGTGCTCAACCTACGCGTGCATGCACACAGATACTAGTGACTGTATGAACACCGGAAAATATATATATTGAGCGCAATGAGCGTATTATGAAGTCCACTGACCGTATTTTTACAAATATACAGTGACAGACAGTGTATTATCTCGTTTGAAATTAAGCCATGTTAACCGGAGAGGAGGCAGCATGGACTAGCATTACTTTGTTGTGTCCCGTCAACTTGCCGAACGAGGAGAAGGTTGCAGGACGGGAGAAGCTTGCGCGCGGTGGCTCGCAGGACAAGGAGAAACTTTTGACTAATGCAAGCTCTCCCTCGCTCACGCGGTGGACGTGCAACAGTTAATTCGGTGTCAGATTGCCAGAAGCATACTACACTATACTACTAGGAACCGGATGGAGGAGCATCTGCACTCTTATTATAATTTTAAAATGTGATAAAGCAATCTTCAACACATTTGGTTCTCTTTGAGGGTTATCGCATGTGATAATGGAAGTTGATTGCATGGAACACTCGCCACAATTCTCGCTTAATTCTGGCTCATATCCTGTTACAAATAGTAGCGCTCAGTAATATTTCCTTTTTTTGTTATTCAACATGTAAACAGGTCAGCAAACCTTGCGGCGCATCTTCGTGCGAACCGTGCTTGCTGCACTTTGAATGTGGCCGAGAGCTAGCTTGATGAAACACATCGCTTCCTACTTCTTTTTTTGGCTTCCTAGTAACCAGTGTCTTGGCTGATATATATGAATAAAGCTCTATCATTTACCCGCAAAAAAGATTAAGCCATATTAACCGGAAAGGAGGGAGTATGGACTAGCACTACTTTTTGGTGTGTCCCGTCAACTCGCAGAACGAGAAGAAGCTTGCAGGACAAGGTGAAGCTCGCTTACGCCTTTTGACTAATGCAACCTACCCTCGATGGACATGCATCAATCCATTCGCTGTCAGGCATACACTGTAGTACCCAACATGCGGAGTACCATCATTGTTCGACTTCACGAAGGGGCGAAGAGCCAAGGGCAGTACTAGTACGCGTACTTGGTTTTGCACCTTCATACTACTCCACCCTCCGTCACAGTTTACAGGGCGCGCTTCATTATGATGCATTTCTCTCAATGCATTTCCACCACCAGAGAGACTTTAGACGCGTTTGGTTTAATGCTCAATTAATTAGGGCGTGGTAACCGCAATCAAGTCCATAATTTTCTTTCCATGTATTGTACTACTATGGAGTGCATGCATGTGTGTACCCGGGATGGAAGCACTGCATGCATGTGTGTACGCATTATTCCCTCTAGTAATAGACGCCGTGCTATAACTACCAATGCTATTTTTCAGGCCGATCGCTAGTCGCCTTGGTCCCATAGATTTTTTTCTTTTTCTTGAAGCATGCTGTATAAATAGTGACGGATGGAGTAGTATGAGCGGATTCAAAGAAGAGCGTATTGATGGTTGCTTCTTCAGAGCAACTTACAGTGGGAAAGGTGGGGCTTATGATTTGACTGCTCATTACTCACTATTAATGCGGCGCAACGACCGGGCTGAGTCTCCCATGCGGTTGTGCACTACCCCCTCGGTTCTCAAATATACTCCAAAGTATTTGTCTTTCTAAAATATGTTGAAATCTCTGTTAAGACGAATAGAATATTTAGGAACGGAGGGAGTACACATACGAAGCAAAATGAGTGAATCTACACTCTAAAATATGCCCATTTGAAATTTGTAAAAAGATAAATATTTAGGAACGAAGGAGTATAATTTTGTGCATGGCACATGGACCCGGATGATGAAGAGGCTTCTGGCAATGCTATCAATCTTCCATCATATTTTTACATAATTGACGTACTATACATATAATTTTCCAGCGACATGAAATTGTACAATGGTGTGAGCTTTCAGCTTTTGTTTCGCGTGTCTTGCCATCGATGCTCTTTCGGAAACAATAAAAAACTAACTTCCTTGCTAATGCATGTCAATTATTAGCAGATCAGAGCTAATAATTACATCACAACTGAAGACAAAGTTGTGAGAAGGTGTTAAATTAAAATTGATCCATGCTTTCATTGGCAGCAACGTCCCCCTAGCTCTGTCTAAATCAACAAGGCATGTTGGGAAAAAAGTAGCTGTCTGGAGCATGCAACATTCCGATCATTTTGTGCAGTTCCACTAAAATAGAGCTGAGCGTCCCTGTTCCAAAGATATCAAGTGTGATTACGATTATAGAGGACTGCTGATGAAACAATAAACACAGAAATAGAAGCCGGTCACCTTTGCAGTCTCTCTTAAGACTAACTAGTTGGAGAAGATTAGGCTCGGAGTTGGATGAGAAGGATAGAGCAAAACCAATCTCCCTTTGTGCAGTCGCACTGAAATGTAGAGACGTTGCCCATGTGACATTTTAGTACAATTGCACAAAACACTCTTAAGAAAAAAGGGATTTGTGCAGTTCACCAAAAGGTCGCAATAGCAACGAGGTGAAATGGATAGCCCTGTTTGCAAAAAAGAGGTAGAAAGGAAACAATTACTGGCCAATAACAGTTGATGACACATGCGATGACAAAAAAGAAGCATATTCCTTGTCCTAAGGGAAGATAACAACATGGTTGTGTTTGTCTAAAACGGTGTGAGGACGAGAATACAATATGGAAAGTACGACGGACGAGTTACGCTTTGGGCAAAGAACTATGGAAGATCCGCATGCAACGACGTGGGAAAACGGGCAGTGGAGCAAGGCCGGAGGGGATACCTGGAGGTCGTCGGGATGTAACTAGGTGAGCAGCGGCGGGCGGAATCTACGAGCAGGTGGCGTAGGCCCTGCCGCGCCGGAGCTTGGTCAGAGAGAACGGCGTGTACCGCAGATCGGGACGTGCTTCCTCGGCGTCGTCGAACTGAGAAACGATGCACTTCCTTCCTTTCCCCCGACGAACGGGATGCGGCCGAATCAGTGACCAACGGTGAGAGAGAGAGGCCACCGCACTCCCTTTCCCTCGGCGGACGGGATGCGGCCGGATCAGTGACCAATGGTGAGAGAGAGAGGCCACCGCACTCCCTTTCCCTCGGTGGACGGGATGCGGCCGGATCAGTGACCAATGGTGAGAGAGAGAGAGAGGCCACCGGAGCCTTGTGTGAGATACTCTGAAGAGCGGACTAACTTTTCCTCCATAAAAATCGTTTTATATTCTGTGTACGTGCCATTGAGCGCTATAACTTTATTTAAAAATAACGCAGCAACGCGTCAACACCACCTACGTGGGGTTGTGTGAGAGAGATACAAACCTAGAGAGATATAGTGTGTGGGTTCTTGAGAG
>NC_041386.1:571896186-571917514 GCF_002162155.2 Triticum dicoccoides
GGGGGGGTCAATCAAAAAATTTAACATATGCAATGTGTGTGAAATAGAGTCCAGGATATAACATATATAGAGAGGGGGCGATCCACGAGAAGAGAGTGGAGGTATCATCGGCTTGAGGTGTCCATAGAATCGAAGAGAGGGATGATGTGTGCGTGTGTGCGCGCGCGATCGATAAAGAGTGCCATCGAATTTGTGTGTGCCCACGTCAAAGATATAGAGTGGCTGGCCTACTGGAACGTGAGATGGGACATGTGCAGTTTGTCTCTGTGGCATGGATACCTACCTGCAGCGCTCGACTATCAGTGTGTGGTGGGGGAAGAGGGAGGCCCAATTAACTATAGAGGTAAAATGGCTGGTATATGTGTGGAGGAGGAGAGAGGCCTACCTCATGTATTAAGGAGATCGATCTGCCTCATGTATTAAGGGAGATCGATCGGCATCCATGCATATGTGCAGGAGATGAATAAGGTTGGGACAGAGACAGAGCTAGAGTGTTGGAGGGGGTGGTAGTGGAGTTGCTTCTAACAAATGGTGGGATAGGCTTGCTAGACAAACGGAGGGCACGCCCGCAATAACAATAAGAGAGGAGATGGCTGCTTGTTGTCTATGCACGTGCGTGTGAGAGACGGGTCATGAGGCATGCACGAATGATGAGGGGGACGATGTGGCTGTGGTAAGCAGACATAACTACATAGGAAGATCAATCGCCCTTTATAAGAGAAAGGAGAGACATAACTTGTGAGGTACGTTGATCGATAGGGGGGGGGTAGTTAAAGTCGATCTAGGTATATGTTGGGAGATCGATCGGTATACATGCATGTGTGTGTTAGAAGCAAATGAGGCACGAGGAGAAGGATAGAGAGAAAGGGATGCATGTAGGAGGTGGTACGAGAGGCATACTATATCGAGGGGGAGGAGTGTGCGAGTACGAGAACGATGAAAACAGTGGTGGGAGTGAGGCATGGACGGTGACAAGAGAAGAGGGGAAGATTGTGTTTGTGCTAGGCACACCTAGCTAGAGAGGCATATCGATCGATGTGTGTCGTAAAGAAGGAGCTGGGGGGCCTACACACACTATGGGTGAACGACTTAAAGTGAAAAGACGAATTTGCGCGATGGAGCTAGAGAATGCTGAGGGAGGGTGAGAGGGATGTGGGCGTGTGCATGCACAAGAGAAAGTTAGCGCTAGCAGAGGGTTGTGTGGGTGTAAAAGACGAACAGAGATTATATATACTTCATTATAAAAAGAGAATTCAGATATTTGAAGAATTTATCATAGCGTTTCAAACCAACGGATGTGTGAATATATATAACGGTGATACACATGGTGTGGTTATGAACATGGTATACTACATTTAATACTATATTTTATCTCTACTCTTATAAAAAACGGAGTTGTTGATGATGGTGTGCCTGCCATCCTGCATTATAGGCCGTCTGATTTATATCTGGCGGATAGCAAGGAAACTATGATGGTTGAAGTTGGCAACAATCATGATTGTAGATTCTTATTGAAATAGAGAAACGAATTCAATTTTAGTTCGAATTGCAGCGGTAGTATAGACATTTGGAATGCACTAAAATGCTGGTATGAGTAGGTTACATGCATTATACAGCAAGCGAAAAAATTTAATCGGACATAACATGGATTCATACTCCCTCCTTCCATCTACATAGGGCGTAATGAGATTTTTAAGACCGCCTTTGACTATTGACAAGATTAATAGTACATGACATGCACAATGTGAAAATTATATCATTGAAAGAACTTTTCACAGACGAATTTAACGCTGTGCTTTGTGTAAGTTGCATGTCATTTATCATTGCTCTAATATTTGACCAAAAGTTAGCATCGAAAAACGCATTAGGCCCTATATAGATGGAAGGAGGGAGTAGCTTTGAATAGCATTTGTATAGTAAAATGGGGCAAGACTCTCTCTTTGTGTGGTGTGAATAGTTTTATTTTTTTGTTTTCTTTTTGGTTGAGGGAAGTGCGAATTGATTTGGTACGTACAAGTACAATATTACGACACGTTAGGCTTGTCCCTAAAATTCAACCCGCGTCTTGTTATATCCCAAAAATTCAGATATCGTGCTCCCAAAACTGGCGCCTTCACAACCAGCGCCTTGCTATCCCGAAATTACAACGCGCGCGAAAACTCCCTCCAACTGCCAAATCCCGACACGCGAAATCCCCCTTCTAACCCTAAGCCGAAAGTGTCGCTAGTTCAAATTGGTGGGGGGTACTTTTGTAACACACCCTACATTTTGGACAAGCGTGTTCCTAAGTCATGCTTCACCCCCTCCCATCACCCCCTTTTCGCCATTCGAAATCCCAGGCCGCCATAACCTCTCCGCTCCAGCCACGAAACCCCACCCACCTCCATCCGCCACGTCACCGCTGCCCAGCCGGAGCCTCTTCCCCGACGACGTCGTCCATCGCAACAGCTCGACGTTCCTCGTCCACCTCCCCGGATGAGGATCCGTCGTCCATCTCACCGTCCCGCCGGTTCAGCCGCCCCGTCCTCCACCTCCAAGGAGCTGCTCCGACGATCGCCTCGTCTATCACGGCCGCTCCATCCCCACAACGCCGCCTTAACCTGCTCCACCGGAACCGCATCATCCTCACCGACTCCTCGGACGAAGCCGAGGCCTACTCGGTGCCACCAAAGAGGTTGTACACTCATCACATCACACCTTCTCCTTAACTCGACCTCCCGGCGCCGCGGTGCTCCAGCCCGCACCCCCATGGAGTGGCTACCTTGAAGCCGGCACCGCGAGCGACATCTCCATGGAGGCTCTCCCCCAGTGCGAGGCCCCTTCGGCGGCAGCGTCCATACCAGCCGGATCTGCTGCTGCTGCTCTGGCTCTCGCTCGATCACTCGCTCGCCCAGCTGCTGCTGCTGCTCTCCCCCTCGCTTGTGCTGCTGCTCTGCTCCGATTAAGCCACACTTCAGTCGACTGAATCGACTTTTGGGTCAGTCGATTTTCAGGGGTTTGGGGGGCTCACCAGAGTTAAGGAAGAACCACCCGTAGCGGGGATGGGGGCTCGCCGGAGAGGTACCCCACTATCTATCTTAGGGTTCACGGTGGGGGGGCGGGGGCGGGGGTCCTAGAGGGCTGGCCGGGGCGGCGGTGGCGAGTTGTTTAGGGGCGGCGAGGCGGCGCTGGGGCCGGCGGTTCGGCCGGTGGTGGCTGGCGGCTCAGGGGGGTGCAGGTTGAAGATGAACTGCAGACCCTCCCTAAACTACATGTCAAGTGCCTCTCTGCTACCATTGCGTTCAGTTTCGACAGTAGCATTCAGATTCCATAGTAAATTTCAGTTTCGATAGTTAAGTTCAGAGTCAACAGTTTTTACCTCATCTATTGTAATTAGGTGGTTTTTGGTGATGTTAATTTTACATCCATTTTACATCATCTATTGGAGATGCTATTAGAATCCCACTTGAGATTGATGATGTCTGTCTTGTGCTGCTTCAGCCTTGACGTCTTACGGCTCACTAGAGCTGCTCCAACGACAGAACGATCCATCACAACAGAGCAGTGCCCTGGACGCCGTCTACAGATTCCTCAGATCTTCCTCCACACCTCCGACAGCCACCTCTGCCTCAACTGCTTCAGCGACCAACCCAATGATGCCGAGGTCGACACGGCTACGGCAAAGTGGTTGTACACTTGTTGCATCACTTATTACTATACATTCACGTCGATGCATTAGGGCTATTTTGGTTCAACGGAAAAACATCGATCCACTGGTTGTTACCATCACTCTAAATTTCTGCATGCTCTCCTTACATAATCTCACCATATTTTTTCGTATGCATGTCAGATATTGTACACAGTCATGTTGAACATGTAGAGAAAAAGAGAAGATTTTTGCGCGGCAATACAATGTCATGTAGACATCGCTCCATGGTGGGTTCAATGGCAAACCCTCCCCACCCCGCTCCAGATTGTAATCCAGAGGAATATATCTGTTCTGAGGCGGATTCGGACGCCGCTGACCACTCCTATTTACCCCCCAAGGTGTTTGCTCTACCTTGGCATGATGATGTTAATCATATCATGCATATGTTGCCTTACAGTGCCTACTTTTGACATCATATATGTCATCTGCTTAGTTTAGACATGTTCTGTAATGCCACCTGTTTAGTTTCTATATCATATATGGGAATTATGCAGTATCATGTCTTTTAGCCAGCCATAATATATGTGAAATGTGCAATGCCATCCTGTTTAACCAGGCATCATATATTTGAATGATATCTTGCCCATCCTTTTCTTCATTACATTTCCATTTGTCGACAATGTTTGTACATTAAACCACTCTTCCTGTGAATCAGCCATTTGGGTGGGAGATGGAAAAATCTGGAGTGAAAACAAGGCCTTCAGAGCAGGCAGTGCTACCTGTCGAAGCAGATCTCTTGTTGGGTCCCGATAGCTCCTCAGAGATGGATTTAGAGACAGATGACCAGTCCTATTCCCCCACTGAGGTATATGCTCTAACTTGGCACGGTTATACTGCTCATATCATGCATACGGTGTCTTGCATTGCATAGTTTAGACATCATATATACAATATTCAACACCATGTTCTTAGTCAGACATCATATCGAATGCCCTCTATTTAGCATATAAATCATATATGTGAATTAAATGATGCGATCCTGATTACTTAGATAACATATAGGTGAATTATGTCAGGCGATCCTGTTTAGTTATTCATCATATCTTTGAATTATGTTATGCTATGCTATCCAGTTTAGATAGACATCATATATGTGAAATTATGTCATGCTATCCGTTTTAGTTAAACAATATACATGTCAACTATTTCATGCCCTCTTTTTTCCACACTATCTATTGCATCTGTCTCTCATACAATGTCTGTACATTCAACTATGTTTCCTGTTTATCAGCCATTTGAATTGGAGCGGGTGATGCCAGTATCTAGCGGACTAAAAACACGGTCTTCAAATAAAACAGTGCTACCTCTTGGTGGAGATAGCACCCCAGTTGTACATGCACAAGAACCAGCCCTACCACACATAACCCAAACTCTCGCAGATTGTACCCCTACTACGATGGACAGAGAACCAGCTTCACCCAATCTAACCCCAACCCCAGCCGATAGTAACCTAGTTCCTGTTGACACAGCACCATCTCCACCACAGAGCTCCCAAACAAGATCAGTTAGTAAGGTAGTTCCAGTGCCCAAAGGTCCAGTACTATCACGGCGAACCCCAACTCCACCAGTTAGTACGCCTATTCCTGTGGAGGAAGCACAACTAGCTAGTCGTAGTTTAGCATCTACCGCATTTGATGTTGTTAAATCGTATGTGCGTATCTTCTCATCTTGGAAATATTATACTGAAGATGAAGGAAAATGCCAGTTGTAGGTGTTTGTCCAGGAGTTATGTGTAAGTAATGTTATTCATGGCAATTACTTTGCTTCGTCCCATACATCCTACCTCCATGATGGTTATAATACAACAATTTTTCCCATTTTTCTCAATAGAGAAGGACCGATTTGGAAACTCAGGATGAGGTAACCTGTGCTAATACCTCTGCTATCTTCAAGAATGCTTGGTGGCAGTATCAGAATTACCTAAAGAAAACGTACTTCACCGGCAAAGAAACTCATCAAATTCCCTTACGTTCTCCTGAGACACATTTACTGGACGATGACTGGGAACGCCTTGTTCTGTACTGGTCCCGAACCAAGAATGTGGTAAGGTCTATGAGCTCATTTTCTATTTTTAAGTATTATATTCTTGCGTCTTACTATACTCTGTTCATGTAGAACAAGTGCCTAAACCTGAAGAACAACTGTTCTAATTTAAGATTCCATTGCTACCATAGGACATAGATATATGTTTGTTTGATGCTTTTATTATGTACTAGTACTTGGCAATAGAAGACTTGGTAGTTTAATCCTGTCCACCTTACTAATGAACTGGTTCACCGAAATGAGTTTCATATACAAGTACATGCTAAACTTGTTATGTGTCTGCTTGTTTCTTCTTTTAGAATGCTGACAGAATATTGGGAAAGAGTGCCTTATTAAGCAACGGTAAAGGTAGTAATGCAGATAAGGTTCAGGATAGTGACACATTCTGTCTTGGTTTAGTGTTGGAGTTACTGGACACTACCGCTTGCACAAGCTATTCAAACTCACTGTCTGAATCAGTTCGGTTTCTTGAGTCTCAACTAGAAGCTGAAAGACATCAATCAGCTGTGCTGTAACAAGAAGCGGAAGGACTGCGGAAGTCCCTGGAGCATTCAGATGCATACTTTCTGGTGCAATAGCAAGCGTTGGAGGATTTTAGCGCCAAACGGGACAAAGCTAATCAACTTGCTAAGCTTATTGCCAGCATGGTGGATACCCAGGATAACGTTTCTTGAGCTCTTCTGAAGTTGTTTCAGTTATGCTCTTGTTTTGCTGCCACGTTTATTTGCACTGGTGGCCAATTTTGACGGCCAGTGTATATGATATGCTGCTTTGTTCCCTATATTTGCACTGGTGGCGAAATTTGACGCCCAGTGGATGTAATATGTGTAATAGCCGTGATAGCCTAGCGTTAGTTGCTTGCTTATTTATTTCCTTGTTGTCTTGTTTATTTGTTTGCTTCTAGTCATTGCAGATATTTTTCCGCGGTTAACTAGTGGTTGCAATAACCTATTTTTTAAAACTAGGCCACAATAACCATGGGCTAATATTTACTGTAGTGACACTGGGCCTCCTACGGGCCGTAGAAACAATGGGCCTTCTACGGGCCGTATCATCAATGGGCCTTATACGGGTCGTATGATCGATTGGCCAAACATGGGCCAATAACAGGCCGCATTATGGCCGTAAACGGGCTAGAGTTGGAACCGTCCGTTCATGGGCCGACCGTAATGGGCCATCGTTAATAGGCCATATTTGATGACGCTATGAAAACGGCACAACGTATTAACGGACCACAAACGGGCCTACTGTAACCACGGGCTGAATTTGGCCCACAAGCAGAAAATGACAGTAACGGGCCGTAAGTAAACGAATGCTAGAAATGAGCCCAAGAATAAATGGGCTCTGAGAAGGCCAAAAGATAACATGGGCTGGAAACGGCCCAACGGAATTACGGGCCATTAATGGGTATAAAGTGATACACTGTTTATTACGGGCCAGTTTCACCATGGGCCGTTAATGGGTGTAAAGTGATACACTATTCATTACGGGCCAGTTTCACCACAGGCCGTTAATAGGCCAAGAGTTACATAGGGCCTCATATGGGCCGAAAGACGTCATGGGCCATACATGGGCCAGAAGTGAAAACGGGTTAGAATCATATTGGATGGCCTAGATGACGCTACTGGGCCTAATTCGAATAGGGCGTAATGGGCCTTGGGTTAGCGGGCTGTAAATGGGCTATATGCGAACAAGCCGTTAACAGGCTTTCCATGGGCTGCCCCTCCAGCTTTTGACCAAGTCAAACGGGCCAGCCTTTTCACAGGAATGGGCCTCTGTTGGGCCGTGCCACGTGTTGACGTATCATAGGCGCCTATCTGACCCACTAACGAGCTAACATGTGTTTCGTCTGGCCAGTAAGAATTTTACACATGGAAATTTCCCATTGGTCGAGGCTGTTAACGGGTTATCGGATCCAAAACCCGACCCGATAGCTTAACGGCGTTCCGTTACGGTGGATGCCACATGTCAGTCACCCTTGATGAAAGAACTTCGGTGACGCGCGATTTATCGTCATGGAAGTGGACACTTCCGTGATGATAATTTTGGTAATGTCATGGAACACTTCTACGACAGCACAAGTATGACTATCTTGATTCTGTCATAAATTTGTCATGGATGTACATGCATGACAAAAAAGCGACCTACTGTGACAAACATGTATCATCACGGAAGTGTATTTTTTTTGTAGTGCCCCCTTGTTCATGTTTTTCATTCCGTACGAACTGTACCTGTGTGGGACGCTTTTAATGAAAAAGGGATGCTTTCCGGGTTTTTCGTTCGTGGGTAAATCCCGCAACAAGTAGTGAATCATTGTTATTGTTTAAGATAAACGTTTTCACCCGGCAACAGGCCTTGCCGTCCCTCCACTCCACTCGTCCGTTCTCGCTCTCTTGGCGGAGGCAGGGATGGAGTGGGCTTTAGGCCCCTCGTTCTACCTCCTTGCCGCCACGGCTACAACCAGATCCGGACCCAGGAGTTAATCCTTAGGTACAGGAAAAAGGGGAGCACGACAGCCTAGAGATAAAAACGAGGTTTCACATGCCCCAGTTCTGTTCCGAAATGCATGATAGAGGACAAAAGACTTATCTGGATCTGCAGCCCCCTGGCAATCTCATCTTGCCACGGTTGGATCCTTGTTCTTGCAGCCCCCGGCAACTCTGGTTTGCCGAGGTCGGGACGTTGGTCCATTTTCTTTCTTCCAAGTAGCTCAACAGAAGTGCTCATGTGCCCTGCGAACCAAAAGAGGATAGAAGAAAAACAGATAGACATGCACTCGACCTCTAAGCTAGGGGTTAGTCGCTGCTGGGCACTATCAACCCTAACCAAGGAAGAGACTCGACCTAGCATGCATGCTATGATTTAGGGCGCCAATGCTTCATTTATTTATGCTTAGGGTCTACGCCTGGCTTTGTACAAAGGGTCACATGCCTTGCCAGCAAAGCTTGAACAAAAGGTGGCTTGCCGGGAGGCCCGGCAAGCCGCACCTTACGGGTAAAGCTTGCGAAGATGCTCGATGTTCCAGGTGTTGCTCACTGGGATGGCATCCTCGATCTCCAGGTGGACTGCGCCAGGCCTGGTGACTCGTATTACCCGATAAGGGCCTTCCCACTTTGGCGTCAACTTGTTGGAATTCTTGGCCGACTAAACGCGTTGAAGAACAAGGTCGCCTTCCTCAAAGCTTCGGGCATGAACCTTGCGGCTATGGCAGTGGCGCAAGGCTTGCTGGTAGCATGCCACTCTCACAGCCGCCCGAAGACGATCTTCCTCAAGGAGCGTCGCGTCATCTTGGCGCAACGGCTCTTGCTCAAGCTCATCATAAGCAAGCACTCGAGGTGACCCGTATATGAGTTCCACGGGGAGAACTGCTTCTGCCCCGTGTACCAGGGAAAAAGGTGTCTGGCCAGTGGCTCGATTTGGCGTCGTTCTGATCGACCAAAGAACCACCGGCAACTCATCAATCCAGTGCCTTCCACTCTTGTGCAGCTTGTCAAAGGTCTTCGTTCTCAAGCCTCGCAATACTTCAGCATTCGCCCTCTCCGCTTGGCCGTTGCTCCGTGGGTGTGCCACGGAAGCAAAACATACCTTGCTGCCGAGGTCCTGAATGTATTGCATGAAGGTGTGGCTCGTGAACTGTGTGCCGTTGTCGGTGATGACTCTATTTGGCACACCAAAATGGCAGACCAGTCCTTTGAAAAACTTGACAGCTAACTAAGCAGTCACCTTTCTCACTGCTTCCACCTTCGGCCACTTTGTGAACTTGTCGATTGCAACGTACAAGTACTCAAAGCCCCCGACAGCGCGGGGGAAAGGGCCCAGTATGTCAAGCCCCCAGACCAAGAACGGCCAGGAGAGAGGGATTGTTTGAAGGGCTTGGGCTGGTTGATGAAGCTTCTTTGAATGGAACTGGAACGCTTCACACTTGGTTACTAGTGCCGTCACATCCTGGAGAGCGGCGGGCTAGAAAAAACCTTGCCGGAACGTCTTCCCGGCAAGGGCCCTCGACCCTATGTGGGAGCCACATATGCCTCCATGAATCTCCACCAAAAGGTCAAGTCCTTCTTCCCGGGGGATTCACTTCAATTTCACACCGTTTGGCCTTCTCCTGTACAGGACGACATCGACGAACTGGTACAGGGCGGACCGACGGGCTACTTTTTCCGCTTCTTCCTACTCCTTAGGAAGTTCCCCTGTTTGGAGGAATTGGACGGTATGTTGTGCCCACGCCGGAGCCTGGGGCTCGACGGCAAGGGCCAAAGGCATTTCTTCCGCCATGGGAGCGGCTGTCTCTACGGCCAGGGTTTGACGCCCTGCCGGAGCCAGTTGCTCTTGGGCAGGCTCAGCATCCGCGGCAGCACCCTTGCCGACGGCCCCAGGGGTCTCGGTAGGAAAGTACTTGCCGGGACCTGACTTCCTCCGCTTGTTCAGCCCCGCTGATGGTTCGACGGATGGTTGAGTTAGCCGGAGTAAAAAGGTACCTGGCTCCATAGGTAGCTTGAATGCGGCACGCTTTGACAGGTAATCGGCGGTGTCGTTCTCTGCTCGAGGGATGTACTCTGCTTGGATACCGTCAAAGCGTTCCTCCAGCTTCCTCACTTCATCTACGTAAGCTTCCATCAATGGGCTCTGATAATCCTTGTTGACCTGTCTGACAACGAGCCGCGAGTCACCCCTGACGATGAGCTTCTTAACCCCGAGGTCTGCCGCGATCCTAAGACCGGCAAGCAATCCCTCATACTCAGCAGTGTTGTTGGTGGACATCTCCCTGGGGAAGTGCATCTGGATCACGTACTTGAGGTGCTCTCCGGTGGGCGCGACGAGCAGCACACCAGCACAAGGCGCCTTGCAGCGAGAAATCCCCATCAAAGTACATGATCCAGTCCCAGTCTGCTTCCTTGCCGGGGAGAGTGGTCTCCTGGATTTCTTCGTCAGGCGTTGAGGTCCATTCTGCAATGAACTCCACCAAGACTCTGCTCTGGAGTGTCGAGGTACTTTCAAACTTCAAACCGAAACTTGATAGCTCCAAGGCCCATTCCACAATCCTTCTGGTTGCATCTGGGTTATGTAGTATCCGTTGCAACGGGAGGCGGGTGACGACAGTGATCTCGTGGGCTTGGAAGTAATGACGCAGCTTCCTCGAGGCCATAAGGAGGCCGAAGAGCAATTTTTGCACACCGGAATACCTCGGCCTAGCCCCCTGCAAGAGGGAGCAGACAAAGTAAACCGGGTGCTGCATCATCTTCTTCTTTTGCACCACCTCACTCGACTGCACGGGCACTGCCTTAGTGGCATCAGACTCTGCCGGGGGTCGCGCCTTGCCGGCACCAGGCCCTACCGGGGGAATCTTTGGCTTGCCATCCGCTGGTTCTGCCGCCATTACTGCCTCCTCGTCGACCTCTCTCTGTGCCACCAGTGCGGCGCTGACCACTTGATTCATCGCCGCCAGATATAGCAGCAACGGTTATTGTGGTTTAGGCGCAACCAGTATTGGCGTGGAGGAAAGGTATTTCTTCAGATCCTGCAATGCCGCCTCGGCTTCTGGGGTCCGTTCCATTGGGTCTGCCTCCTTCAAGATTTTGAAGAAAGGAATGGAGTGCTCGGCGGGCTTGGAGATGAATCGGCTCATGGCGGCAACGCACCCGGTGAGCCGACACACATCCTTGATCTGCTTGGGCGCCTCAATCTGCTCAATAGCCTTGATCTTGTCTGGGTTTGCCTCGATCCCGCGCTGTGACACAAAGAACTCGAGAAGCTTGCCGGACGGAATGCCGAAGACACACTTCTCAGGGTTCATCTTGAGGTTGATCTTGCGCAGGTTAGCAAATGTCTCTTCCAGATCTTGCACAAGAGTTGGCCCATCCTTGGTTTTGACCACTATGTCATCCATGTAGGCATCCATATTTCTATGGTTCTGAGGTTCAAAACCAATTTGGACTGCTCTTGCGAATGTTGAGCCAACACTCTTCAACCCGAAAGGCATCCGTAAAAAGCAATACGTACCACATGGGGTGATGAATGCTGTCTTCTCTTCATCCTCTTTCGTCATGAAGATCTGGTGGTAGCCTGAGTAGGCGTCGAGGAATGATAGAAGATCGCACCCGGCCGTGGAGTCAACAATCTGGTCGATGGGTGGCAACGGGAAGGGGTCCTTAGGACAAGCCTTGTTGATATCTGTGTAATCAATACACAGTCTCCACTTCCCATTCGCCTTGCGCACCACTACCGGATTGGCCAACCACATGGGGTGGAGCAATCCTCTCACCAAACCCGCTGCTTCCAACTTCCTGATCTCCTCTATGATGAACTCCTGCCTCTCCAGAGCCTGCTTTCTGACCTTCTGCTTGACGGGCCGCGCGTGGGGGCAGACAGCTAGGTGGTGCTCAATCACCTCCCTGGGAACACCGAGGATGTCGGATGCTTGCCATGCAAACACGTCGACATTCGCCCGCAGGAAGGTGATGAGCGCGCCTTCCTATTTACTGTCGAAGGTGGAGCCTATGGTGAAGGCCCCTCCCGTGCCATCCTCCTTGACGGGCACCTTCTTGGTCTGTGGCGGCTCGGCCCTGGGTCTCTTGCTCTTGTCGGTAGAGCTCTCTGGCACGTCCTCGACGGTAGCACAACACTCCGAGGAGGTGCGCTTGCCGGAGTGGGTGCAAGAGGTCTTGCCGGGCTTCTTCTTCCCTCCCGGGGCTTCAGCGGCAGGAGCAGGTGCCTTGGTGGCAGCCGCTGCAACTGCTTCCCAGTAGAGCTGGTTGGCGCAGATCAGCGCGTCCTTCTTATCGGAGGGGACGGAGATGATGGTCAACGGCCCGGGCATCTTTAGCATGTTGTAGGCATAGTGTGACGCCGCCATGAACTTGCCTAGTGTCGGGCGGCCGAGGATCCCGTTGTAGGGCAAGGGGATCTCGGCTACGTCGAAGACGATCCTCTCCGTCCTATATTTTAACTCTCCTCCAAACGTCACGGGCAGTGTGACCTTTCCCTTCGGCCGGTGTCGGTGTCAAAACCGGCGGATCTCGGGTAGGGGGTCCCGAACTGTGCATCTAGGCCGGATGGTAACAGGAGGCAAGGGACACGAAGTTTTACCCAGGTTCGGGCCCTCTTGATGGAGGTAAAACCCTACGTCCTGCTTGATTAATATTGATGATATGGGTAGTACAAGAGTGGATCTAACATGAGATCGGAGAGGCTAAACCCTAGAAGCTAGCCTATGGTATGATTGTTGTTCTTTATGTTGTCCTACGGACTAAAACCCTCCGGTTTATATAGACACCGGAGAGGGTTAGGGTTACACAAAGTCGGTTACAATGGTAGGAGATCTACATATCCGTATCGGCAAGCTTGCCTTCCACGCCAAGGAATGTCCCTTCCGGATACGGGACGAAGTCTTCAATCTTGTATCTTCATAGTCCAGGAGTCCGACCGAAGGTATAGTCCATCCATCCGGACACCCCCTAATCCAGGACTCCCTCGGTAGCCCCCGAACCAGGCTTCAATGACGATGAGTCCGGCGCACAGATTGTCTTCGGCATTGCAAGGCGGGTTCTCCTCCAAATTCCGTGTACCTGTTGAATAAAGTCCGGTTTCTTGTGAATGTTGCGCTCCTTGGCTTCTATGCCCAATAATGGCCGTCTCCCATGTGTCAAACGAATATGAAAAGTCTGAGTGTTTTTACATCCACACCCCTAGCCACGTAAATGAGCCGCCCATTTAAGGGGACGAGGATTTAGATCCAAACCACACCTTCTCCCCTTCGCGAGTGTTCATCAGAGCGCATCCGACAAAGGTCCATTCCACCATGGCCAGCCGTCGCAACTCCTCCTTTCGCACTTCTAGCCCTCAGCCTGGATATTGGGAGAGATGCTCTATCCCGCATAGCGAGCTAGTGACGCTCCAGACCAAGGGATTTCTCCCCCCGGCCTATATGGTCCCGGTTCAAGCCGGTCTTGCCATCTATAATGGCGGAGAGCAAGCGGAGAGTGCCCCTAATCCCTCCAAAGGAGAGCAGGTATGCCTTGTCCCTTATTTAATAAGAGGGCTCGGATTTCCAATCCATCCATTTCTCCGGGGGCTCCTGGAGTTCTATGGCCTCCAGCTACACAATCTTACGCCTGCCTCTGTATTGCATATCGCGGGCTTCGTAGCCCTCTGCGAGCTGTTCTTGGGTGTTGAGGCTCATTTCGGGCTGTGGAAAGAGCTATTCTGCCTTGTGCCCCGTTCTCAGATGGGGTCAATATATCAAGTGGGCGGAGCCGAAGTGTGGCGCATCACCGGGACTGGATATCTATCCGGAACCCCGAAGAAGGCATCCGAGGACTGGCCTTCGGAATGGTTTTACATAGAGGACGTCCCGCTGCCGGATCCTGTCCGGATCGGCCTCCCTGAGTTCGACAGTGCTCCATGATGGGGTTATGTACCTAGGGTAGGGTCATGGACCTGTTCCAAGTAACTTACCCTAGGACATCCCTAGAAGAGGTCGCCTTCCAGTCGACCAACGAGGATTCACTCGACTGGCCTAAAGGACTCGACCACGAAGACTCACTCGACCACCAGGAGGTCAAGAGGCACTCTGCACCGCAACGGCCTGTAATTAAGTAGACTTTATGATAGTAAAGGCACTTTATGTGGGGCGTTACCAGTAACGCCCCAGACTTAACTCACCTTAAACCCTCTCCTACGTGGGCTGGCTGGGGTCCTGGCGCACTCTATATAAGCCACCCCCCTCCACAGGCAGAAGGGTTCGGCACCTTGTAATCCATACATTCATAATCCACTCGACCGCCTCCGGGCTCCGAGACGTAGGGCTGTTACTTCTTCCGAGAAGGGCCTGAACTCGTACATCCTTTGTGCTTACAACCTCTCCATAGCTAGGACCTTGCCTCTCCATACCTACCCCCCACTCTACTGTCAGGCTTAGAACCACGACAGTTGGCGCCCACCGTGGGGCAGGTGTTTTAGCGATCTTGTGGAGAAGTTGCAATTCTTCCGAGTATTTTCATCATGGTGTCTGCTGGAGTTTTGATCGAGGGTCAAGAGATCCGTCTCGGCACTCTCACCTTCATCGCCGACGACTCCGCATGGCTCCAGGAGGCTCCACTCGACGTAGATGCGCTCCCCGTCCGCGGTGCGACGCATTTTCGTGCATGTATCCGCGGCGTTCTGCTGCGGCAACCATCGACCCAGTATCGGTCGGCTCCTCCGTCTTCCACCCTCCCGGTCTCCCGCCAGCGCAAGCGCTCAGGCCGGTCGAGGCTTCAGCGATGGGTGAGTCACGCGGTGGCTCGCCAGTCGACCGCTACACAAGTTGCGGCAATCGAGCCCAACGAATCTCTCTACGGCTTGTTCGATCAGTCGACTGGCTCCGGAGAGACTGCATCCGAGTGCGGAAGCAGTGATCCAGCGGCGGAAATCTTGATGGTCGACGGGCCCCACAGCCCTCCTGGCTTCGCCCGCGGTGGTGGAGCAGGCGACGGCGGCGACCCTGCTCGAGGCTACGAAGAGTACCAGCCCGAGCCACTCGACTCTCTGCAAAGAGAAGAGCTTCGCCGCAGGAACGAGGATCCCCTGCGTATTCCCATCGCAGGAGAAACCCCCGAGGCTCGTGCCTTGGAGGAGGCGCGTCTGGCCAATTTGGTCGAGCGCACTCGACTGGAGAACCTTCAGCGAGCACTCGACGAGCGCGCGCGGCAACGAGTTCCCGACACCAGTCGACGTCAACTCTTCCCGCCGACTCAGGTATATCGAACCCCAATTCAGAATTTAGCAGCTGCGACCCGTATAGCAGAGTCCATTCAGCCTTCGCAGTCAGAGGCTGGCAGAGGTTTGCTGCAGATCAGGGATCTGCTCCGGGCAGCAGGAGATCAGAATTCAGCCGTGTCTCAGTCGCGCAACAGAATTCACAGTCGATCTGTCACTGTGAATACGGTTCAGTCGGCTCACAGCCCCAGATCGCCTCCGCGGCGCGAAGGGCGTGAGAATCGGCGAGATCAATATGGCGACAGACTCGACCGAGATGATAGGCGTCGAGTGCCCTATTCCCCTCCGAGGGGTGGGTCTTACGCTCCTCGGCAGCCAGATGATAGGCGTCAGTACAGTACAGGGCGTAGGGTTCCAGTTGACCCCAGAGAGCCAGGCTTCGACGCGCGATCAATTATCGTGCAAGGGTTGGTCGACCGGAACAGAGCCCATCGAGGTGCACTCGACAGAGATGTACCCACGAGCAGTCGAGTACATGTTTCTGGTCCTGAATGTTTCAGCAGAGCTATCAGAGCCGCAGTTATCCCCCCCCCCAATTTCAGGTTGGCAACAGGAGTCAGCAAGTTCACTGGTGAGTCTAAGCCTGAAACTTGGCTTGAAGACTACCGAGTGGCAGTTCAGATCGGTGGTGGGAACGACGAGGTGGCCATGAAGCATTTGCCCCTCATGTTGGAAGGTTCTGCCAGGGCATGGTTGACTCAATTACCTCCTAGCAGCATTCACACTTGGGAAGATCTGTCCCGAGTGTTCGTCAGAACGTTTGAAGGGACTTGCAAGCGACCAGCGGGATTGACAGAGTTGCAAGTCTGCGTGCAGAAAACTAATGAGACTCTCAGAGAGTATATTCAGAGGTGGATCACTTTGCACCACACTGTGGAAAATGTCTCTGATCATCAGGCAGTATGCGCCTTCAAAGACGGCGTGAAGAACAGAGAACTGAGTTTGAAATTTGGTCGAACTGGTGACATGACCTTGAGTCAGATGATGGAGATTGCTACCAAGTACGCCAACGGTGAAGAAGAAGACCGACTCCGAAGCGGCAAGCACAAGCCGAGTCAGTCGGAAAAAGGAAACACCAGTCGGAAACAGAAGCGGAAGGCTGAACCGGCAGCTCCTGGAGAGGCTCTGGCCGTGACTCAAGGAAAGTTTAAGGGAAAACCAAAAGGATCCTGGAACCCCAAGAAGGTAAAGGATAAAGAAGGGAACGACGTGATGGATATGCCGTGTCACATTCACACTAAGAAAGATGAAGAGGGGAATATCATTTACCCAAAGCACACCACTCGCCAATGTCGACTCCTGATCCAGCAGTTTCAGGGAAAACAGTCTAAGGACAAGGAGAAGGAGTCGGACAAGGCCGAAGACAAAGAGGACAGTGAGGGAGGATATCCGCATATCAACTCCACTCTGATGATCTTTGCAGATGTGGAAAGCAGAAGTCGACTGAAAGTGATTAACCGAGAGGTTAACATGGTTGCCCCATCAAAGGCAAATTATCTGAAGTGGTCTCAAACACCCATCACATTCGACCAATCTGATCACCCGACTCATATTGCCACCCCTGGGAGGCAAGCTTTGGTGGTCGATCCAGTTGTCGAAGGCACTCGACTGACAAAGGTGCTGATGGATGGTGGAAGTGGGCTGAATCTGTTATATGCAGACACGTTGAAAGGTATGGGCATTCCTATGTCCCGACTGAGCACTAGTAACATGAGCTTCCATGGAGTTATACCAGGGAAGAAGGCCGAGTCACTCGGCCAGATAGCTTTGGACGTAGTGTTTGGCGATTCAAAGCATTTTCGCAAAGAAAAATTGACGTTTGAGGTCGTGGATTTTCAAAGTGCATATCATGCCATTTTGGGGAGACCAGCCTATGCACGGTTCATGGCTCGACCATGTTACGTGTACCTCAAATTGAAGATGCCCGGTCCCAAAGGTGTGATCACTGTCACCGGTGATAGGAAAAAGGCAGAGGAGTGCTTTCAGAAGGGCTCCAAAATTGCCGATTCCCAAGTGACAGCGGTCGAGTTCGAAGAATACAAGCAAAACACAGATCCGAGTGACTTGCTGCGATCCAAGAAGCCCGCCACAGAATCTGCATTCCAGTCGTCCGGTGGGACGAAGCCTGTTCACATTCACCCGACCGACCCCGAAGCAGCTCCGACCCGCATCTCCACAACACTCGACCCAAAATAGGAAGAAGCGCTCATCCGGTTCCTCCGTGAGAACTGGGACATTTTTGCATGGAAGCCCGCTGACATGCCAGGTGTTCCCAGGGGACTGGCTGAGCATCGCCTAAGAGTCGACTCGTCTGCAAAGCCAGTCAAAGAACATCTTCGGCGGTCCGCCGTCCAGAAGAGAAAGGCCATCGGTGAAGAAGTGGCTCGACTGTTGGCGGCAGGATTTATCCGAGAGATATTCCACTCCGAGTGGCTCGCTAATGTCGTCATGGTTCCTAAGAAGGACAAGTCGCTCCGAATGTGCATTGATTTCAAGCACATCAACCGGGCCTGCCCGAAAGATCACTTTCCTCTCCCTCGCATAGATCAAATTGTTGACTCGACCGCGGGATGCGAGAGGTTGTCTTTTTTAGATGCTTACTCCGGGTACCACCAGATCCGTCTGTATGGGCCCGATGAAGTAAAAACAGCTTTCATCACTCCATTCGGGTGCTTCTGCTATATCACCATGCCATTCGGCCTCAAGAATGCCGGAGCCACATTTATGCGAATGATCCAGAAGTGTCTACTCACTCAAATCAGTCGGAATGTGGAAGCTTATATGGATGATATTGTTGTCAAGTCACGAAAAGGTTCCGACCTGCTCGCTGACCTCGCCGAAACATTTGCCAACCTCAGAAGGTATGATATCAAGCTCAATCCATCAAAGTGCACATTTGGAGTTCCTGGTGGCAAGTTACTCGGTTTTCTCGTTTCCGAACGGGGAATCGACGCCAACCCAGAAAAGATTGGCACTATTCTCCGAATGAAACGCCCTGTGCGAGTGCACGATGTCCAGAAGCTTACTGGATGCTTGGCCGCATTAAGTCGATTCATCTCACGACTCGGTGAAAAGGCATCGCCTCTTTACCGACTGATGAAGAAGGCTGACAAGTTCGAGTGGACTCCAGAAGCTGATGCAGCGTTTGCCGAGCTAAAAGCTCTGCTCTCCACCCAGCCGGTGCTTGCTGCTCCAATCAGCAAAGAGCCTCTGTTGCTCTACATCGCAGCCACAGGACAAGTCGTCAGTACTGTGCTAACGGTCGAGCGGGAAGAAGAAGGAAAAGCTCTCAAAGTTCAGCGCCCAGTGTATTATTTGTCTGAAGTCTTGACTCCATCCAAGCAGAGATATCCTCATTATCAGAAGCTTGTGTATGGAATATACATGACCACAAAGAAGGTTGCTCATTATTTCTCTGACCATTCCATCACAGTCGTCAGCGACGCTCCACTATCAGAGATTTTGCACAACAGAGACGCAACTGGTCGAGTGGCCAAATGGGCGATTGAACTTCTTCCCCTTGATATCAAGTTTGAGGCAAAGAAAGCCATTAAGTCCCAGGCGATAGCAGATTTCCTCGCCGAGTGGATTGAACAACAGCAGTCGACTGAAGTTCACTCGGAGCATTGGACCATGTTTTTCGATGGCTCTAAGATGTTGAATGGTTCCGGTGCTGGGGTCGTCCTGGTTTCCCCCAGAGGAGATAAGCTTAGATACGTGCTCCAGATTCACTTTGACTCCAACAATGAGGCAGAATATGAGGCCCTCCTATATGGGTTGCGCATAGCCATTTCACTCGGCGTCCGTCGCCTAATGGTCTATGGTGACTCGGATCTAGTGGTCAATCAGGTGATGAAAGAGTGGGACGTGAGAAGCCCAGCCATGACTGGATACTGCAGTGCAGTGAGGAAGCTGGAGAAAAAGTTCGAGGGGTTGGAGCTCCATCATATACCCCGACTGAAAAATCAAGCAGCTGATGATCTAGCAAAGATAGGTTCCAAGAGAGAAGCCATTCCGAGTGGTGTGTTCTTGGAGCATATACACACTCCGTCAGTCAAAGAAGATCCTTTCACCGAAGAAACTCCGCAGCCCAAGAGTGCCACAGATCCGACTGAAGTTGAAGTCCCAGTGGTGGTCGACTTGATCATGGAGGTTTTGGTAGTCATTCCCGACTGGACGATTCCGTATGTCGCATATATCTTGAGGAAAGAGCTTCCGGAGGATGAGGAAGAGGCTCGACAGATCGTCCGTCGATCTAAGGCCTTTACCGTCATCAAAGGACAATTATACAGAGAGAGCACGACTGGAGTCGGTCAGAAGTGCATAACACCAGAAGAAGGTCGACTCATCCTCAATGATATTCACTCGGGGACCTGTGGTCATCATGCGTCCTCTCGGACCATCGTGGCCAAAGCATACCGAGCCGGATTTTACTGGCCCAAGGCGAATGAGATGGCAAAGGAGATAGTGGATAAGTGCGAGGGATGTCAGTTCTACTCGAATATGTCGCACAAGCCTGCGTCAGCTTTGAAGACCATCCCACTCGTCTGGCCTTTTGCAGTTTGGGGGCTGGACATGATCGGTCCTTTGAGAACAGGACGAAGTGGCTTCACGCATGTACTGGTGGCAGTCGACAAGTTCACCAAGTGGATCGAGGCTAAACCAATCAAGAGCCTTGACACCGGTACTGCTGTTAGCTTCATCAGGGAACTAATATTCAGATATGGAGTCCCGCACAGCATCATAACGGATAATGGGTCGAACTTTGACTCAGAGGAATTCAGAGCTTTCTGCAACTCCCAGGGCACACGGGTCGACTACGCATCAGTCGCCCATCCGCAGTCGAATGGACAAGCAGAGCGAGCTAATGGACTGATTCTCAAGGGACTGAAGCCGCGACTGATGCGTGATCTCAAACACGCGGCTGGAGCTTGGGTCGACGAACTTCCATCTGTACTCTGGGGACTGCGGACCACGCCCAACCAGTCGACCGGAAGAACTCCATTCTTCTTGGTCTATGGAGCCGAAGCAGTCTTGCCGAGTGATCTTCTCCACAATGCTCCTCGAGTCGAAATCTACAACGAAGCAGAAGCTGAACAAGCGCGGCAGGACGCAGTCGACCTTTTAGAGGAAGAAAGGGAGATGGCTCTGATCCGGTCGACCATCTACCAACAAGATCTGCGCCGTTTCCACGCCCGAAATGTGAGAGGTCGAGCCTTCCAGGAAGGGGATTTGGTTCTCCGAGTGGATCAGCACAAACCACACAAGCTTGCTCCTTCTTGGGAAGGTCCCTTCATCGTCACCAAGGTTCTCCACAACGGGGCGTACCGTCTTTACAACGTATATCGACGAGCCCCGAGCTTGGAACGCGGAGCTACTCCACCCATTTTACACTTAAGTTTTATCACTCGGATGAGTTACAATAAAGTACTTCTGTAGTTCATGGGTTTGGAAATAATAGTGTCATCACTTTTTATTTTTGTCCACATAAAAACTCCCCCTCAGTGGGTGACTTAGCCGCGAATCCGTTTCGCCTAAGTTTGTAAAAATCCTACCGAGTGGTGAGCCAGACTCTCACTCGGAGGCTTAGCTGCGAATCCGTTTCGCCTAAGTTGTGAAAATCCTACCGAGTGAAGAGCGATCCTCTCACTCGGAGGCTTAGCCGCAGTCCAAGGACTCGCCTAAGTTTATCAAAATCCTACCGAGTGGTAATCCAGCCTTCCACTCGGGGGCTTAGCTGCAGTCCAAGCACTCGCCTAAGTTGTGAAAATCCTACCGAGTGAAGAGCGATCCTCTCACTCGGAGGCTTAGCTGCAGTCCAAGGACTCGCCTAAGTTTATC
>NC_041386.1:571919823-571968395 GCF_002162155.2 Triticum dicoccoides
TGCCCCCGCTAACACGGAGTTTATTCGACACACCCAGTGGGTGACTAATATAAATTCCGGAAAAGAAAAGTTTTTGGTAGCATATCCAACAGAACAAACAGCAGTCGACTGACCTGGACATTGCTTTGGAGGGCAGAGCTGGCGTCATAAGCTGCCTGGCTCGCATCCCGGATGGTCTTCAGCTGCTCCATCATGAGTCCCGCCTGGCGTATTGCCTCCTTCGCTGCACCAGCTTGGTCCTCTGGGACGTGGTGAGTCGTGAAGAGGGAGGGCTGCTGAGCACTCGTCAGTGGATTCGCGAAGGACACCGTGTGTCGAGTGGTGTTCTC
The DNA here is from genome assembly GCF_002162155.2 of Triticum dicoccoides. Lineage (NCBI taxonomy): Eukaryota > Viridiplantae > Streptophyta > Magnoliopsida > Poales > Poaceae > Triticum > Triticum dicoccoides. The sequence goes on from NC_041386.1 coordinate 571,920,153, forward strand.
TTCCTCCACAGTCAGAGTCTCAGGCGCCGTCGCATCCTGAGGCACCTTACTGGCGGGCGTTTTCCGACTCTTCCTGCGTGCCAGTGGTTCTTCATCGTCGTCGTCGTCAGGAAGATCGATAACAGTATGGGGCGGAGCTGCGGAGAAGGATCAAGATCAGAGATCGCGAGTCAGTCGACTAAGAATGGTATTAAGAACACAGTACCTGGATTCGAAGTCGCTGCATCCTACGTCTCGTGGTCATCGGCCCGGGCCGAGGTCTCAGAAGTAGCAGCACTGCAACTCCAAAGGATCAGTCGACTAACCTCAGCGTCGACCAGAGATAAAGTTCGCACAGAATAAGAAAATATGAGCAACACAATTACCCTGATATGGTGGGGATGGACACCTTCATCTTCGGCAGGAGCTTGGTCGGCTTCGATGAGGCCGCCCTGGGCTGCTTCGGCGCCTTTTCAGTCGGCGCCGGAGAGGTGGTCCGAGGGCGCTTGGTCGACTGAGTGGCGGTCGCAACCCCCTTACCACGTTCGGTCGAAGGGTCGTGGACAAGCTTCGACCGCCTTTCTGAGCGCGGTGGAACGACCTCCTCCTCCTCTTCTTCCTCGTCCTCGATGTCATCTTCATCACCTTTATCATCATCGTCGTCGTCATCATCCCCTGCAGCATCCGAGTCCCATTCCTCCTCTTCCTGGCTCTCGCCCCCACTCGCCTCGCCCCCGCTCGCCTCGCCTTCCTCAGTCGAAGCTTGTGCCCCATTGGGCATTGAGTACAACTCGGTGAAGGCCTAGCAAATGCCCAAACAAGGATCAATCGACCAGTCGGCAGGGTTAGCAGAAATGAATACGACAAGGACACAATGGAAAGCAGAGCGAGTGTACCTTGTTTGGGTCGCTGTTGTGGTCGAGTGGAGGAATCCTTCTGGCTCCGCGCGGGTTGTCCCTGTTTCCGGTAACGGCTACCATCCATCTTTCCAGAGTGGCATCGTCGACTTCTTCTGGATGGACCCTAGTCTCGTCTTCGGGCCCACAGTACAACCACATGCAGTGGCTCCGGAATTGAAGGGGTTGGATGCGACGCCTGAGGAAGACCTCCAGAAGATCCATGCCCGTCACCCCCTCCCGAACCAACTGCACCACGCGCTCCATCAACATCTTCACGTCGGCTTTCTCCTCCGGAATCAGCTTCAGAGGGGAGGGTTTGTTCACTCGGTCCATGGTAAACGGAGGGAGTCCACTCGACTGCCCTGGCGTCGACTGGACCTGACAGTAGAACCAAGTCGACTGCCAGCCTCTGACGGACTCGGGAAAGGACATGGGCGGGAAGGTGCTATTATTCCTCACCTGAATCCCCAGGCCCCCACACATTTGGACGACTCGGGTCTTCTCATCACCTGGGCTCGCCTTCTTCACGGTCTGAGAGCGACACGTGAAGATACGTTTGAACAAACCCCAGTGCGGTCGACAGCCCAAGAAACCCTCACACATGGACACGAACGCAGCAAGATAGGCAATGGAGTTTGGGGTAAAGTGGTGGAGCTGCGCTCCAAAGAAATTCAAGAAGCCACGGAAGAAAATGCTTGGCGGCAAGGAAAACCCACGATCAACATGAGTGGCCAGAAGCACACACTCACCCTCTTCTGGCTGTGGCTGCCACTCCTTCCCCGGCAACCTCGCAGCTCCGTGAGGGATCAAGCCCTCGTTGGCCATGTCAAGGAGGTCCGTCTCCGTGATGGTCGACTGGATCCAGTCTCCTTGGACCCAGCCTTTCGGCAGGCGGGATCTGGACGAGGACCCTCTGCGGCTGGTGGATCTCCCCTTCGCCTTCTCCGATGCCGACGCCTTCTTGGCACGCTCCAGCGCCGCCGTCTTCTCCTTGGCCATGGTCGCCGGTGAGATGCACGAAGGGAAGTGGTGCGGGGGCGAGAGCGGGCACGCTGAGCAGGGAGGAAGGAAGCAGAGGGAGAGAGGGAGAATGCTGAGGCGCAGCACAGAAATCCTCGCCGGGCACATTTATAAGGTCCCTTCCGAGTGGCTGACATGTGGGCCCGGTCGATCTAATCATATCTGGGAGCAGTTATGAGGACTGGATACGTGGCGAAAAAGGCGGCGCGGAGATTGAGGCGTCTATGCCCCGTCCCATCCGAACGCCGCGGTCTGCCCCGCTTCGCGCGCGCCCCCAAATTTCGCACCCCGCGGAATCCGCGAGCAACAAATCAGTCTGTCAGACGCGGTGTTTCCGGCGATCCGTCGCTCGGAGATCGTCGAAGCTCGAAAGATCACTCGACGCAAAAATAGAATGGATCGAGTCGACCGAAGACAAATTGCTCCCTGTCAACGAAGAGATTCTTTGATCCAGAACAGCGCACAACTAGAGCGCAAAGGTTAATCGGAAACGACATCAACTCCTTCTTCACTCGAAGCCTCAATCCATTCGGGGGCTAATGATGGGGTTATGTACCTAGGGTAGGGTCATGGACCTGTTCCAAGTAACTTACCCTAGGACATCCCTAGAAGAGGTCGCCTTCCAGTCGACCAACGAGGATTCACTCGACTGGCCTAAAGGACTCGACCACGAAGACTCACTCGACCACCAGGAGGTCAAGAGGCACTCTGCACCGCAACGGCCTGTAATTAAGTAGACTTTATGATAGTAAAGGCACTTTATGTGGGGCGTTACCAGTAACGCCCCAGACTTAACTCACCTTAAACCCTCTCCTACGTGGGCTGGCTGGGGTCCTGGCGCACTCTATATAAGCCACCCCCCTCCACAGGCAGAAGGGTTCGGCACCTTGTAATCCATACATTCATAATCCACTCGACCGCCTCCGGGCTCCGAGACGTAGGGCTGTTACTTCTTCCGAGAAGGGCCTGAACTCGTACATCCTTTGTGCTTACAACCTCTCCATAGCTAGGACCTTGCCTCTCCATACCTACCCCCACTCTACTGTCAGGCTTAGAACCACGACACTCCACTAAAGAAGCGCCTAAGTTGGCGTCCACGGAGCCCTCAGAGGGAAAGTGACAAGGACGTTCGTTACCTGATGAGCCGGATAAGATTGTTAGCTCATTCCGAACTAACCATGATCTGGGTCATGGCCGCATGCATCATGCGAGGGGTGCAGCCACTATAGTATAGAGGCCACCCCATGTGGGACTTCAACAGGGAGGACGACGCCACCCGCTACGGCCGTAAGGGGCCGGATTCAACTGCGGCTCTAACAAAGACTTTGTCCGCTTTGTACAAGGGAGAAGAGGAGGAATTTCTCCGCGTCGACCCACAGGGTGGATTTTCTATGTACAATCCCCCAAGCCGGGTAAGTGGTCACATTTACTCGCCCATCCGTTTTATATTCCTATTGTTAAATATTCAGTCTAACGACTTGAACGCAGGAACTATGCCAGGCTGTTAAAGAAATAAACAGCCCTCCTCCACAACCCGAGGACCCAGGACGGTCCCTCGACCCGGCCTCTCAAGAGAATCCAGACTTATCTGTGGAGCTGATTGATGGAGTGTTCCGTCAATTGAGCAAGGACAACGCCTTGGTGGCCATTACGGCAGATTACCCAGGGCTAATCCCGGCCTCCCAGGTAACTAAGATCGAAGTCCCAGTACCCCGAATAGGGGTCCGCCCTCTCGTGTTTTCAGTTTCCTGATTACAACCAAGCTTTGCAGGGGAGGTTTTTGAGACGGGAGGCCGAACCTGCGGTGACAAGCCAATGAGGGGTCGCAGGGCCCCATGGGCAGAAAAGAGGTGCAGTCCAGACCGAGGCGTCAGCGCAAAGGTATGGCGCGCCCCCTTATCCCAGGTGTCATACCTTCAAGGCATATTAACACTCGTGCTCTCTTCAGGACCAAGAGACCTTGCCGGACTATATCCGGAGAGGCTGCCAATCGCGCCTCCACCAGCCAGGCTCCAAAGCCTGGTCCGGAGACGGGGGCGAACACAAGGCATGCACCGGACGCTCCTCCGACGGAGGATGTGGACAGGTTGTCTGCCACCAACTCCGAGGTGGAGAGTGCCATGAACCACAGGCGTCACCGGACAATTCTTCACGACGCTTGTTTCTCCTGAGAGGCATTAGATGCCTTCAATTCGGGAGATGCGTACCTCCGTGCCGCTCAAAATGGTCTAGCCAGAGCCACGGAGCAATAAGTAAAAGGCATACGGGTGAGAGAATTTTGGTAATTATATATATATACCAGTAGCCCCCGAGACTTGAAACAGTTAGAATAACTGATTTAAGGATCATTTGTTATGCAGGTTCTTACAGAAAAGAATTCCCTACTGTCCCAGGAGCTGGAAGAGTGCAAAGCCCAACTTGAGGCCGCACTAGCCGCGGCAGGGGAGCCCAAGGAGACCCCCTCTGGTAATATACACTTCGAAAGATAAGTATTTTGCGAAGCACGGCATGGGTGCGAATCTGACAAATGAAATTGCAGATGGCGCCGGATTGAGTTCGAAAAGACAACAACTCCTACGCCAGCTGAAGGCTGGTGAGAAGGTGCTGACAAAGGTGAGGCGGGAGAAGAATGATCTCCAAGATGCCAACACCAAGCTGGGCGTCGACCTGAAAGATGTTCATGCCCAGCTGTCAGACTCCGTTAAGGAGAATCAGCGGCTTCGGCGCGGCATATTTAGTAAGTGCTTGAACGAACCTTTGAAAAAAATTCGGCGGGGAAGTCGACTAACAGAGTAATGTCTGTAGGTGTGCTAACAGGTCGTCCTGCAGAGGAGATGCCCGGTTCTACGGGTGACCTTCTTCCCGAGCTCTCGCAACTACTCGAGCGAGTTCGGCAGGTGATGCAAGGCGTCGCCCAGGCCTTGTGGCCATCTATCTCCATGCCCGAAGGTCTTGGAGAGCTTGCGGAGAAGCTAAAGGAAGCACGGTGGTGCTTCCGATTGTGAAAGATATCGGCCTGCCGTCAAGGCGCTAGGGAGGCCTGGGCCATGGTGAAGACGCGGTACACAAAGGCTGACCCCAACCACATGGCCGAGGTCGGTCCTGTGGGGCCTGATGGGAAGGAGATCCCTATAAGCTTAGTATACGGCCAAGTAGAATTGGCCGCAAAGTATTCCCAGTAGGACTGTAAATTAGACAGCCTGTTAGATGGTATTGAAGAGGAATACAATCAGTTAGAATGACTATGTAATTTAATTGACATTTATAATGCCTTCTAGCCGGATTGTAGGTCGTTTGTCATGGCCTACCTTTTCGCTTCAGCCTCGGGACCTGACGGTCCGGAGTGTGTCCGAATTCCCATGCGGTTATATAAGAACCAAGGAATGCATGGAGACCAGGCGTAGAGGTCATTAGTGCGTGAACAGACAAGTGCCCGACTAGTTATGTTATATTACATGGTTAGTAAGAAACATCTTCCAGGGAGAATAGTTCCGTTAGGGGTTCCTTTCCCTGGGAGGCATGCCCTAAAGTGCATGCCCATTCCGCGAAAAAGACGCGGGAAAAAGCATCTGGGGGCGCATAAATAAATAAATGAAAAGATCATCTTTTAGGTCACTGACCGAATATTCCCTTAAGAACGCTAGCTTTCGGCTTCACCCAGTCTGAGGTACACATCCGGCTGATCCGGCAGTAACAATCGCAGAGGTGCTCCCTTTACCGCCTAGCCGAATAATCGGGAACGTAGGGGTAAGCACAGGAGCCAGGAAACCCAGCTTGGCCAAAACTTAAGTCATATCGATGCATATAATGGTGAAATAAAAGGTACATGCGGAAGTGTAACACATGTGTTGGGCATGAAGCCTGTATAAATAAGCTTCTGTTAAAAGAAGCCCCCAGGTTTAATGAGTGCGAATAGCACGTCATTTGATGAGCCTTTAAAGGCTATAAGAGAAAGGAAGGGGAGAAGGAGAGAAATGTAAGACAGACAGTATATAAAAAATGGACAGAGGAAGGAGACGAACACAGAGTCCGGCGCTAGGCATAGAATCTTCGGAGACGGGTTGCGTTCCATGGGTTCGGCTCGAGTCGGTTATCCGATGCATTTCGTAGGCGGTACGCTCCACCAGTCAGGACTTGGTCAATTATGAAGGGACCTTCCCACTTGGGCTTGAGTTTGTTCTTTTTCTTGTCCGGCAGGCGTAGAACTAATTCGCCAACGTTGTAATTTTTGGCCCGCACTTCTCTGCTTTGGTATCTTCGAGCCTGCTGTTGATAGAATGCGGAACAAGCTTTTGCCACGTCACGCTCCTCCTCCAATGCGTCCAAACTGTCCTGCCGATCGAGCTCGGCTTCTCTTTCTTCATACATGCGCACTCGAGGTGAGTCATGAATTATGTCGCAATGCAAAACTGCCTCTGCGTCGTACACCATAAAGAATGGTGTGTATTCGGTGGTGCGATTCGGCGTGGTCCGCAGCTCCCAGAGTACGGAGTCGAGCTCCTCTACCCAGTGCGCGTTAGATTCCTTGAGGGACCGCACTAATCTGGGTTTGATGCCGCTCATGATAAGACCATTTGCACGTTCGACCTGGCCGTTAGTTTGTGGGTGATAGACGGAAGCATAATCGAGCTTGATGCCCATGTTTTGCACCAGAGTTTTACCTCGTCGGCCGTAAAGTTCGTACTGTTATCAGTGATGATGCTGTGGGGGACGCCGTAACGGTGTACAACCCCGGATATAAAGTCTATCACCGGTCCGGATTCGGCCGTCTTAACAGGCTTGGCTTCTATCCATTTGGTGAACTTATCCACCATGACCAGTAAGTATGTTTGATTGTGGGTTCCGCCTTTAAGGGGTCCAACCATGTCAATCCCCTAGACCGCGAAGGGCCAAGTGGTGGGGATAGTTTGGATGGCGGTGGGTGGCATATGGCTTTGGTTTGCAAAGAGCTGGCAACCGACGCATCGGTGGACTAAGTCCTGGGCGTCTGCCCGGGCCGTCAGCCAATAAAAGCATGTACGGAAGGCCTTGCTTACAAGGGACCGAGCTGTAGCGTGATGACCACCGAGTCCGGCATGAATTTCAGCCAGGAGGTTCCGCCCTTCCTCTTCGGAGATGCACCTTTGAAGGACTCCGGTAGTGCTTTTCTTATAAAGCTCTTCCTCGTGGACTTTGTAGGCTTTGGATCGCCGCACTATGCAGCGTGCCTCATTTTGGTCCTCGGGGAGTTCCTGCCTAGTAAGGTAGGCGAGGAATGGTTCTGTCCACGGGGCGATGACGACCATTATTACGTGGGCTGAAGGTGTTATTTCATTGGCAGAGCCTCCGATTGTGTCAGAATGTTCGGTGTCGGGCAGTGCGGTTGGGTCCGGGCTGTTATTGTTCGGCTCCCCTTCCCATACTACGGATGACTTGAGCAGCCTTTCCAAGAAGATGTTGGGGGGGACTACATCGCATTTTGCGCCGATGCGTGCCAGGACATCTGCCGCCTGATTATTTTCCCGGGCTATATGGTGAAATTCAAGCCCTTCGAACCGAGCTAACATTTTTAGGACGGCGTTGCGGTAAGCTGCCATTTTTGGATCCTTGGCATCGAAGTCTCCATTTATTTGGGGTATTGCGAGGTTCGAGTCCCCGCGCACCTCTAGGCGTTGAATGCCCATGAATACTGCCATCCGAAGACCATATAAAAAGGCCTCATATTCGGCTATATTGTTGGAGTCTATGTACATAATCTGGAGTACGTATTGAACTGTGTCTCCTGTGGGGGACGTCAAAACCACGCCAGCCCCTAGTCCGGCCAACATCTTGGAGCCATCGAAATGCATGATCCAATTTGAATATGTGCCGTACTCTTTAGGGAGTTCGGCCTCCGTTCATTCTGCGACGAAGTCGGCCAAAACTTGCGACTTGATGGCTCGCCATTGCTTATAAGTTATGTCGAACGGGAGGAACTCAATGGCCCATTTTGCAATCCAGCCCATTGCGTCACGGTTGTTTACTCAAGAGGTAGCAGTGCACTGCTCTGCTTGCGGGCAGGGGGTATATACATGCATTTCTTTGCTCCCGGTTTGTGGCTGGAATGTGGGCCAGGAGCGAGGACAATTGGTCTTGGTTCGTATCTGGAACCGGGACCAAAGGGATCAAACGAACCGGGACCAATGGCCACCTAGGCCCGGCCGGCGCCCTGGCCTCATGAACCGGGACTGGTGCCCCCTTTGGCCCCAGTTCATGAGTGAACCGGGATTAATGCCCTTACCCGGCCTGGATCAAAGCCCTGTTTTCTACTAGTGAGTACTGGCGGCTAGGGTTTTCCCCGGGTCGCCCACGGGGCGACGCGAGGGGGCGAAGCGAGGGGCCTGTCCTCTAGTACAACTAAGTAGGAGTATTCAGAGTTTTAGCTGAAACATGTATTGTTGAAGACGACGCAAATAATACTATTGTACTATTGATCTTCTACGCTTTTTGCTGTATATAACTTCGGTTAAATTTTAGGAAAGTAAAAATATGTGTTGATTCATTTATACTGGTAGGAAAGGATCAGATGAAATATGTACTCTAAGTTTAACATTATTGAAATTTAGCCATATTTCTTCCTTGAGAATTCATAATTAACAGTGCATGCATCACGCGCCTAGATGATGAGAAAGGTTGGTGCTGAGTTTCAATTTAGAGAGACTGCACAGATATTTTTTTTATAGCCTGCTTATAAGAGGTGAATATTATAGCACGACATGAACACAAATTACTGCAATTCTCCTTACAAAACATGGTTTTGCAGACGAGAAATAAACACAAAGCCCGCACGTTCCCTAGAAACTCACATTCTCATAGATGAACGGATTCGATAGCTTTTGAAAAGGCGGCGAAGGAGCGTGCAGGATGGAGAATTGGCAAGTAGTCAAAAACCTCGGTGCTATCTTTTCTCATGCATTTTTGCGTAAGGCAGCAGAAGAGCAACGCGCACGTAGCGTGTTGCCAGTTAGCTAGCCGGCCGATGGAGTAGCACAGAAAGACTAGAGATTCCATTCCAAGATGCCAATATAAATGATTAACAATCCAGCTCGCGCCTCACGTGTGCATGCATGGACTAACTATAATAAGTGACCAAAGTATCAAGAATCTCTCTTGGGAAAATGTACTAGCATGCAATGCAAGAAGTTGCCAGGCTGCTACAACAACGTGTCCCAGCTTGCAAAGCCACCTTGCGTGAATGATCGAACGTCAAAAGTACTCACTTAAGCTCATGATGAAACAACAGAAGATCCGAACAAAAGCCGTTGAACGTGTGTCCTTGACATAATCACAGGACCTGGGCCCGATTTCATCAATGGTCGCGTCATCGGCCGTCTCACCGATTGCCATCTCCTCGCCATTTCCCATGAGTGTCGATCTGTACACACCGGTACTGATACACGTGTAGAGGGCAGGGGGCGTGGTTGCTCCATCCTTTTTTTTAAAGCCCAGAACCGTAGGACGATACGGTATATTTTCATCAGAAGAAATAGGTATTCTTGGTTTGGTTCCTGATTTTGTTGGTTTCTTCGTCCGTCTCATACTGAGTCGTCGTGGGCCTGGTGTCCAAGTTGCGCAACTGGTTTATGCTTCGTATACGTAGATGCCCCCGGTCCTAGGCAGCCCTGCCGCGGTGCACACCGGCTAGGAGACGGGATCTGGCTCTCCTGCAGCGCATCCTATCGGCTGGGTGACGGGAGCTCGCTGTCCGCTCATCCCAACAACGTTGTGGGCGACACTGATGAGAGGCAAGTGGGAGCTCTACTCCTGCACGAGTTGGACGCCTCCGCGACTGGTCGATGAGGAGGTCAGGCCGCACGACGGGGCGGAACGGCAGAGGGAGTGGTGTAGGGTGAGGTGGCGGGGTGGCGTGGGCTAGACCATGTGCTGCCTGCTCCTCGCCATGGCTTTGGCATCCACCCCGACGGCGGCGTCAACTGCTTAGCGTTGTCTTCCCAAATATAAATTACCTCCGTAGGTACATGGGCTGCCTCCAAACAACACTCCCCATCCCGTCTAGCTTGCTGCAGGATCTACATAGTGGTGAACAACTGAATACTGAATCGAAGTTGCATATGTGATATGCCTTATGTGTTACTGGTGTTCCTTTGCGTGAAGCGTGCTGAATTGGAGAGATGGAGATGCATATGTATGTGTTTTGCTCGTGCGTGCCTGATGTATGTGCCCTGGTGGTCGGGCGCGGCTCCGGGACGAGGAGCTGCTGCAACTCTGCAAACTCTTCCTCTACTTCAATATCGAGACTGCGGCACGGGGGCAGCAACTTGCTCGAAATAGCCACGTTTCTCTGCTCATTTGGCCTCTGCCTTGCTGCGAAGGATGGAATCAGCATGACAATGGTAACGGCACCGTGGAGTTCAACTAGCTCGCGTCATCCCAATGGGTGGCGCGCAGCTACTCCTCTGGCCCTACCCCTCCTCCGTCGTCGACCACGTGCAGCTCGCCGAGGCCTTCGTCGTCTTCATCAGAGATGGCAGCAGATACATCTCAACTGCCGAGCTCGTGCACTCCATGGCACGCATGGGGCATCCCAACTGTTACACCGAGCTCACCTATATGATGCGGACGGGCCACCTTGACGCCGCTGCAGACAGCCCACCCAGTCCTCGCGCGAACGACAACATCAGGCTGCCGCTGCTGCCTACTCGACGCCAAATACGATTTTGTTGCTTATTCATCAAGGTAGGTTGCTAGCTAGGTAGTCATTGAAACAAGACCAATTGATATTTTTAAAAATTATTTAATTGTTCCAATCATAATTAAGTTCATCATCAGGTAAGCCAAATTTGTATAGTTGGTGCTAGGGATGATAGGGGCGGTAGTAAGTGTTTGAGTAGTTGTTGATTTCTAGCACCCCTTGATGGAGATCACAGTCAGGGGCGCCCTCGCAATCAGTTATCCTTTCATTTAGTCCCACAATATGAAATATTATTACAACCAATACATGAGCATATTGACTATAATATAACATCTCATGTTATGGGGCGGAGGGGGTGGGTTTTACGGCGGGGCAAAGACTCTGGCTTTACTCAAATAACAAATCTTTGTTTTAGTCACTTATGTTGTATGATTTGCATTGGATGCTAAGTAATACAATATTGGTTGTATGATCTAAAGTGCTCCCTTGTAAGGAAATATAAGAGCGTTTAGATCAGTAAAGTAGCGATCTAAACGCCTTTATATTTTTTTACGGAGGGAGTAGTTTGTTTTGGTGGTGATGTGCTACACTAGCTAGATATTCTCTCAGGTTCTCCTGCGTACACTAGGTAAGCTGTCATTGTGAATTAATATGTAGGTCGCACAAACCTTGTGTTGGATGCTCGAAAGAGCAGTCAACTCATGAGTCAACACTTTTTGATCCCAAAAATATTCAGATGGAGGGTAAGTGTTCACATGTGAGTGTCAGAAATTTATAATGTGACTTATAATGTTCTTTAGTGGCTCAATTCATCCACTTACGTTTGTCCATTGAAAAGGACACTTAGCCGGTTCAGCCCTAAGCATGCTCTTTTCATGATGAGTTACTTCTAAACATTTTATTTTTATTTGCTTGGTGCTCTTTGAATTATGCAAATTTTGTTTGTAGTTTTTTGTCTAGGTAAGTTGAGGCAGACAACAAGGACAAAGGTTGAAAAAAATAGCCGTTGTGATGGTAAATAAAATGTTAGGTTTTTTATTAGTAAATGACTACACAATTTGAACACGGTTTAGTTATTTCTCCCATTGCAACGCACGGGCATATGTGCTAGTATATAAAACAAAAATAACAAAAGTTCATCATACACAGATCATCCTACTCCAGTTTTCTCTAGAGTCATTTTACAGTGCATCCGGACGATATGGACCGTCCGTCGGAGCGAAATCGACGGTGCAGATCCGATGCAATACACTGATGTCACGTGTATTATACCAGACCCCGAGGGGCATTTTCGGGAGAAAAAATATTTCGAACTGATCTGATTTTCCCTCCCAAATATTTCGAGGGTATTTTCGGTATGAATTTGAGGGCTATTTTCGGTTTGATATTTATCCCGTTCGCTAGGGTTTATGCCTCGCCGCCGCTACGGTTTTCATCCTCGCCGGCAGGATCTAGCCGCTCATCGCGGCCCCTCCCTCCCTCGTCGCCGGCAGGATCTAGCCGCGCGTCGCGGACCTTCCCTTCCTCCACCCCAATTCCCTCGCGATCTCGCACCGCATTTTAAACGAACACGAGAGGAGGCCCACAGCCCTCCCCGCGGCGGCCGCTGGCGAAGAGTCGGCGCCATCCCACCTCCCAGTTCTCCATGCGGGTGCCTATAGCCACAAGGTTATAGGCAACCTCTTTCCCACACCCCAATTGGTTGTTTGCGTCCTCTACATATCATTTCTCAGCCATGGCTGCAGCTTTGATCTGGCCATGCATCTTGTCCGATGGCAAGGTGGTTGGGTATGGATCATGTTCTGCGGGACTAGATGAAGCCGGCCGCCGGCCTCGACGGCCAGCCCCATTCGTCCACCCCCGACCGCTTGATCTACGAACGTTCAATCGTTGCATTCAACATGTATTATTTCAATTTGGCTGATAGGTGAGATTTGGAGATCAATGGAGATGATAAGCTATTAATTTTGGAATATACTATAAACAATTCATAGCTTATGTTGCTCAATATTTATGATGCTCGCTTCTTCTTCTGCAATTGCTGGACTGGGATCAACAGACTTGGCATGTGCTTTATATGAAAAATTAGATTCACATGGGATATCCATCTTTCACTACTAGAAAAATGGCTATAGCCAATATCCCTATTAATGGCGCACCATGTTGATGGTGCGCCACTGCTATATAGCAGTGGCGCACCAGAAGCAGGTGCGCCATTGTTATTTTTTTTAGTAGTGGCGCACCTTTAGTCCAATGCGCCATTGCTATTTTTTCTCCGGGTCCACCCCTTTCCCCGGGTTTACCAATGGCGCACCTTTGCCAGATGCGCCATTGCTATTTTAGATAGCAATGGCGCACCTAGCAAAGGTGCGCCATTGGTATGCCAGGGAGGTGTGCATTTTTGTGTAGCAATGGCGCACAAAACATGTTTTGTGTAACCAAAGGCTGCACCGACCGGCCCTGATTCGAGAGAATCCAATCCAACCAAAGCAACACAACACTACACAACGCTTCCTCCTCCTCTCCCCTCGAATCGATCCCCTCCAAACCCGCCGCTGCCGCCGTGGACCTCCTATCCCCATCCCCACCGGTGTTCTCGTCTCCTCTAGCCTCGCCGTCAACGTCCCGCCCCGCCCTGCATCCCGTCGCCGGTGCCCCCACCCTCTCCCCTCTCCGTCTCTTCCTAGGAGGCAGCAAGGCCTCAGATCCACAGGCCGCGGCAATCACCGCCACCGCGTCCTACTCCTTCCACCCCACCTAGCCGCCCTCCGCCTCCATAGCTCTCCGTCCCTCCCTCCCTCCTCGCGCCCGCAGCCATGTCGACCGAGCTCAGGACCCCTCTCCTCCAAGACCAAAACGCAGGCAGCAGGCCAGGGCGACTTCAGCGCCTCCCTTTCTCCTGGACGGTAGTTCAATCGTGTTGGTCATGCGCCCCCACAACCAGAGATGAGAGGAGAGGAGGCAGAGATGCTGCTGCTGCACGGGCTGACGGGGAAGAACAAGCAGGCGTGGAAGGAGGGCAAGATCCATGGCACGACGGTGCTGGTCAAGAGCGGCGTGCTCGACCTCAGCGACTTCAACTCATCCGTCCTCGACGGCGTCCACAAGATCCTCGACGGCCAAGGACGATGGCGTCTCCTTCCATCTCGTCAGCGCCACCGCACCCAATCCCCGTAAGCAGTCGCCTCCTCTCCCTTCCTCTCACCCCCGCCCTGCATCTCTGAACTCACCATGCCGTCTTCTTCCCTACACCGCGTGCGTTTCAGTTTTCCTCTTGGCCTTGTCCCTGCAATCTGTACTGTTGATTTCAATCCAAAATAAAAGAACAAGCAGTGCAGATTTGGTTCCTTTTCTTTTCTTGCCGGAGCCAATATTTGTAATTTATACAGTTTTTATATTTCCAAAAGGGAGATGCAATCAGCGATGGCAGGGGAGTCAGTTTGTCCGGGTCATGTTTGAGTGGTCGAATGACTCACAGGGCATCACCAGCGCCATTCCGAGTTCTTCCTCAAGACGCCCACCCTCGACGGCGTTCTCGCAACAAGAGTTCTCACATGTGTTTCAGTTTGCCTCTAGCGTTCTCGCGACAGTTTGTACTAGCTGCCATCTGTGTTGATTTTAGTTTTAAAAAAAGACGACCTGTATTGATTTTGATTCGTTTCCTTTTCTTGGCGGATGCACGACCTGTTTCCTATGTATGTATAGGTACACTTACTATGTTTTCAAAGTTGGCTGGCACAGAGCAAAGTCATCAACCAATGCCATGTTGCAGTCATTCTTTGTTTATCTGAATCACTCACTGTAATTTGTAGTACTTGGAAACTTACTTGTGGCAGTCTGAAGCTTTATTTTAGTAATATACTTGGAGAATTCCAAATTGATTTTGAGAGCAGACCATGTTGATAAACTATAGCACTTCGTCTTGTCGTTCCTACTTAGACCCCCCTGCTGACCTGCTTCCTTTAGTAATCTAATCAAGGATTGAAGGTTGTCAACAAAGAAAGGAAGAAAGAAAGGAAGAAAGAAAGAAAGATCCATTTCTCCATGGAAGGAGGAAGGGACATCTTGATCGCAAGTGACTGACTGGAAGCAACCGAGGAAGGTAAGATGCATACATATTCAACTTGCTGGTTTTCCAAGTTTTTGTTTAATCAACTTGTGGGTCGACACGGCCGGTGTTGCTGGATGGCATGGCATGTCACGCCCGCGCATGCAAGTCCTGTGTGTAGCAATGGCGCAACTTAGTGGATCCTTTTAATTTAGGATCTATTCTCCTACTCTCTGAATATTGTTTCCATAAGCTCCATTTTATCTTCAGTTACCTCAACTTGTACAATGTTAAGTGAGTGGCTGAGATACATGTTGAGAGAACATGGAGGTCCCTTATCGGATGCTTTCAGATCAAAATACCCTGAAAGGTATCGCGGCTCCTGTTTTTTACTTGCTACTATTATTCTTATCATAATTTTGCAACTTTGTTATAGCTTATTACTCCATGTCCTCAGAACCAACAATGTAAGTACATATTTTACTATTGGTTAAACAATGTCCTCAGAACTTTGCACGTATCAGTGCTGGTTTCCATCTTTGAACAACTAAAAGAAGTTAGTAATTTGCTGATGTGCTAGGCTGTGAGGGCAGGAAAAATGTTTAGTGGGGATTGACTTTATAGTTATATAGGATTATTACAACTGTAGTGTACTTCATGATAATCACATGCTAACGATGTACTATATGCTTCCTCCATTTGTTTTGTGCAGGGAGGGAGCTTATACTTGCTTTAATCAAACCGTTGGAGCTGAAGAATTCAGTTATGGTTCTAGAATAGATCACATCCTCATTTCAAAATGCACACACTGTCGAGATGAGGACCCTATGGCACAGTGAGCCGCACTGGACGATGGCGCAATGCATGAGGTATAGAACTTAAACTCCTTCATCGTCACATCAATCACAACGTTTATGTCACTAAATAGTTAATTTCTTAGGAATAGAGCATGTCTCCTTGGGCTAAACTATAACAAAGTTCAGAATATTAAATTTTAGATTATTAACCTTAACTTTCATTTATCAAAGATCTGCACACTTTGTTTTGGATCCACACACCTAGGCTCGGCTAATGTGATCGGATCTGGCCAGATTCCTTTTGATGCATCACCTGTTACTCTTTTCGGTGAATTATGTTAGTAGTAATCTTGATTAGCTAGTTGCATGTGTGTTGTTAGCAGGATTAGCGTGGTTGTAGCTTAGGTCAAGCATGTACCTTATGTTTTGTCTCATGTTAAAAGCTTAGGACTGTGTTTACTGAATAATTAAGTTCTTCTGACAGGGAACTATGCATCCTGAATGGCAGACTCTTGGCTTCATGAAATGACCCATGTCTATGATTCAAGGTATCTTAGATCTTCGATGTCGGATGCAAATAATTGCTCAGTTTCACTTCTCTGCAATGTTCATTCTCACATATTTCTATCATTCTTTGCAGGGATAAAGTAAAGAAAAAGAAGAAAAGATTACTAGAAGATTAGTTTTAGAATTTCTTTTATTTCCTTGTAATTTTCCTTTTATTGGAAACTTGTAAAGACATTGTAATATTCTTACTATAATAAAAATTATGATTCTATTTCATTTTTTGTTTTAAATTATTTTTTCCTTATAGGTTGTTTTCTGTAAATTTGGATTCTTTTTGTTTTCCAAATACATTACTAGTGGCGCATTTTAGCCCTTATTAGTGGCGCACCTTCCTTTATTACTAGTGGCGCACCTATAAGGCTATTAGTGGCGCACCTAGAGGGAATACCAGTGGAGCACCGAATGGTATACTAATGGCGCACCTGTGGTGCGCCATTAGTATATAATACTAGTGGCGTGGTACTAGTTGCGCACCAGTAGTGCGCCATTAGTAGGCAAAATTGGTGCGCCACTAGTAGGCCTTTTTCTAGTAGTGTTTTCAAGATTGCTGTTAAGTCTTATTATGATGTTTTAGCCTTGTTAAAAGGAGAGTAATGGTCCTCGCAAAAAGCAGAGAGAAAGGAATGAGCATTCGATTCTTCCATATGTTGCATTTCATTCTTCCGTGTTTAGTTATGTCCAACATTTGTTACATGCACACACTTGACAAGGTTAGTACAAGTAGTAAATTTTCCTCTGTTTTGCAGGGCTATGATAGAACATGCTATGTGATTCCCTGAGGCAGGATCGATGTACCATGGCCACACCACTGTGCTCCTGAAGGTGATCACTTCAATTCAGCGTTGCAGCACCTACAGAGGCCCCCTATGGTACGTGCTTTTACTCTTGTTATCTTATACTCTATTTTTTTGGCTTTGCGGCCTGCCTACGAGACATAGCTGGGATTGCGTGTTGAATCAGGCAGTATTTTTGACTTCTGTTGTGAGGCTATGCTCATGCTTTAATAAAATTTTCTCTCGTATGAAAATTGACATATCATAATCCATTATTCTTCTAGGGTTGCCCCAGGCACCATTATTGTCACATGGTAGTAAAAAGCAAATATAGATTTCTACGAGATCCCGTAGAGACCAAATTTATTTCAAGCAAAATATAGTAACCAATATTATTAAAGTTTTACAACTTGACTCATGTGCAATGGACTAATAACACGGCTAGGAAACCTTCTTCGGGACTAAAACCCAACCACACCCTACTCTATCGCTTTATGGCCAAGTCTACACTCCACATGTAAGAATGAACCACAATGCTGGACTAACTGCTTGCATCCTCGTCGTCTTCAACCGCAGCTGCATCCGATTGCCTAGCATGGTACTGCCTGAACCTAGTCCCGTATTTCATTTTGTTGTAGGGTGAATCGACAAGCACAACAGGTAGCTCACTTCTGAATTTGTCGATGTAGGCCTGCATGCGAGGATATGTTAGTATTGTTCCATATGTTTTAGAAAATGGCAACATTTTAGGTGTTCCTCTACGTACTTCGTCATATTGCAACCTCAGTTTTACTCCCATAAATAATTCGATGTTCTTCAGCATGTACAGTGCACTACCAGAACTGCAACATTTTATGTTGTTAGATCAGCATTTCAGATATTAACAATCTAAAACAAAAACAAAAGCTAATATTGTTGACTGACATCTCATCGGATTTTGGCACATTAATATTCCGTACTGGCCATTGCGTCACGTTAATGTCTTCCCATGCATTGCTTTCAATCCCATTGACTCGCATCTCTGCTCTCAGATGTGCTTCCATCCCACGTACCTGCAAGCCCAATGGGATGAGAAGTTGCCTACGACTAATACTTACATACGATGTTAAATCCTTTCTTATAATTAAATATGTTGAAATTCTCACCATGTTATTTACTTCTTTGGGTATCATACAGTGGAAATGTGAATCAAGAACCTGAATCTCCTTCCTTATGGGGTTTACGACCACAAGGAACCAGTGGGTGTATAAACTTTTCGTAGGTAGGAAAACCTGGAGTGCACAGATAATTAGATCAATGTGCATAGTAATAAAAAAATTTGGTCTACGTCAACTTAATATACCATATCATGTTTCAGGTAGGTGGTTCCTTGTGTTGTTCCAGGAATGCCTGCCAAAGCGTCCTCGTAGCACTCCTCTATCCTACCATCTCTTTCGAGCTTAGCGGTCACCCTCTCAATGTAAACCAGTTGGCCGTCCCTTGTGTCAATTGGTTGATCATTACGCATGAGCTGGATCGCAGCATCAACCACCTACACCAATAATCAAGTTAATTGTATTGTACAAAAATGAAACTTCATAAACAAATTTGTGAAATACTATCTTACTTCGTGACCCAACCATACGCCATCTTCAGATTCATCTTTATGGGTTAGGCATTGCAAATGCTTTGATAGCACGACAATGTCATCAACTAACACCATTTGTTTTTCACGATTTGTAGTGTTGATCATTGACGCCACGAAATCCTGTCGAACCACGTCTAGCTGGTCCCTCTGGGTTTCAGGAACTTCTGACCTCTTTTTTAAGTTGCTAGAGCCGATTTTCCTCTTTTTACTGTTCGTGTCCTCGGAATCATTTGTACACTCTGATGGAGTCTTTTTTTTCCTTTTTTTCTTCTCAGTGTCGTACGAAGCATACTCGTCATTCTTAAATAATTGCAATACCACCCTTTTCTTTTCGCCCCAATGATTTGGTGGCGTCGATCCAACCACACTTACTTGTTTTTGCTTTTCAAAGGATTCATCATGGTTGTCATCATTTGTGAAGGCACGGGGCTCTTCAGGATCTTGCAATCCCGTAGCCTTCACAGAGTGCTGCTTACTCCGTCTGTTGAACAGATTCTGTCAGACGAAATAAACCGCGTGTCAGCCTTTAGCAGATTCTTGCTCAATTATAGGTAAAATGTGCATCACCTGGAAATCTTCAAGGCTTGTGGTGGCTTTGGAATGCATTTGCTTATAAAAACTAGGAGCTCCCTGGATATCATCCACCTCTTTCAAAAGCTTATGAATACCACTGAGATCCTGTTCGATATTTGCAGCAGCTCTTTCGAATGCTTCATCCTGTACGTGGAAGATCAAATGTTATTTCTGAAATGACAATGATTGTTTCATAATTAAGTTAACATGCGTACGTCAAAATCTTCATCAAGGTTCTTCATGGGGGGCTCCATGTCATCATTTTTTATTCCCTGCTTACAATCGTGCTTAGCAGCGACCTCCGTGACATCCTTTTGTTTCCCCTGGTTAGAAGCCTGCTCAGCATTCTCAACAGAGGCCTCCATTGGGTGTGAAGGTGCCCCGAGGTCAGATAGATGTATGTCGTCCACTCCTGGAAATATTCCATCGTGTTTTTTCTTTAAAAAATACATGTTAGTCTGGGGTGTTTTGATAGTAAACTAAATTAGAAAAAAAACTTGTACACGTAAATTTCCAATTATATATACTAATCTCATAATTCTAGGCTTACCTTCAATTCTTTGATGAGGTCCTCCGTGAGCTTGCCATTTGTACGAGTACGCCTAAGGCACTCATCCATTTTCTTTTCAAGGGTGCACATCCTATGGTTTTGTTCTGTACCGGACTCCCGCACGAGGGAGGCAACTTCTTGCAAAGCAGTCAATACACGTCCGATGAGTATCTTAATCTGAGACTTTGAAATAGTTAGAATCATATAACTTCCTACTAGTTGGAATGTTACAATATATATTTGTGCCTTATGTAACTCATTTACCTGAGCGCCAGTCTTCGGTTTGGCCAGCGTACCATCTCGTGCTGGAATGAAAGGCCTCATCAGGTCCTCAACATACTGCAGTTTAGTGTCGTTAGTATGATTTAGAAAATATATATGTTACATAATCCAGGCAATGTGCTGACATTTTACCTCTCCAACTCCCAGATAATTATTCTGGATTATATTGTCAACCTTTTTTGCCTTCTCCTCGCTCCAGTTCTGGATCGGCGGCCTTAACCTTGATTCATACGAGATGCTAGAGTCCAATTGGTGCACTCTGAACTTCTCGTAGTACCATGTCTGCATCACAACAAAAGCAGTTTACAAACATTCCCGTACATTATGTAATGTATGTTAGGTAACTAATAATTGTACTACTACGAATTACCTGCAGCAGTGGTAGATTCCCCTCCAGAATTGCCTCACCATTTACAAAATTCTTCACGCTATCCATAAGATAGTCAAGCGTTAGTTGTCCAAGATTTGTGCCCTTTATCATCTCAACATTTCTAACAATCCCAATATATTTGTTATCCACATACTCCTCTTTTGTTCGGCATACATATTTGCCTATGGTGTACAACACAAATGGCCTGACAAAATTTGGTGTGCTGTCGACTTTCATCTTGGCTAGCAATCCTTTGAAAGTTATTTTGGTGTCATTACGGTCTTTCAGTTTCTTCCACAACTCCATATTATCATCAAGATTTGAAGGGACGTGCTTCTTCCCATTGGCAGGGCATGCCTGTTATATGCGCTACATCTTCTAGTGTGATCCTACATGGTCTCCCATTGATGATAAAGACATCCTGCTCTGCATCATATGAATTAGCGATGGCCAGGCAGAGTACATGTCTAATTTTGATGCTAGGTGTCTTGAGAAGTCCATCCAGTCCTATCAACTGGATGTACATCCTTTGCTGCGTGTTTAATCCGTTTATGAACTCCTCATATGGCGGCAAAGAAGCATCCTGGGTGCAATGGATGTGCAAGTGTGATTAGATTCAGCATGGTATACAATTTAAACACTCATACAGACGAATACATCTTATATATACCAACATAAAAATTGTGCTCTACGCTACTACATGAGGTACAAGCATGCTGAGTTCCATGTATGTGCAAATACTATCATGTGATTCAGCTTGGTTACGTCTGAATGGTCATCTAAGGTAATCTCCATTGCAAGGCACTTATCTGAAATAAAATAAAGATTGGAAAATAAAAAACTATCCAACCGTGGTCTCCGCAACTCTAGGCGCTAATCATGGTCAGTAGTATGGAATTAAAATATGGGCCATCGATGCCTTCCATGACTCGTGCCGAAGGGAAAAAAGAAGGCAAGCGCCCGCTGCACTAATTGGCATCGACAAGACCAGACGCTAAGATTTAGCCTGGAATTAATCAATGAACTGCCAATCTGGTAGGAAACAAATCCTAGCGCCCTCCCCTAACGCCCCCAACTTAATTTGTTTAAAAATGTGCTGAGTTACATGAATATGCAAACAACAAGTGGGGTCGCAGCAAGAGATCATGCGAGGAAGATAGTGGCACGAAAAATAGCAGCGGCTAAGATCGTGGGGAGTTACCAGAGGATTCATGTTTGGTGTAAGTGCATCTAGTGCCCCTTAGTGATTTTGGTGTATTGAAGACTTATAGGTTAAGTATCTAATGTGTTTATGAGTGTACATAGGCCTATAAGACTATGAGGAGTTTGATATTTACAACAAAAGTCGACCCCTAAAAGTGAAGTTCTTCGACTGAAGACTTTGATATTTTGAAGACTTTCTGAAGACTTTGAAAGTGAAGAAATTGGTGTAACCCTGAAGACTTGGTATTCATTCGAGGAACATGAAGCGTGAAGACTTTTGTTTTCGTAGTTTCATTTTCTCTTTCTTGAGTCATAGGAAACACCGTACTGTTAAAGGGGTCGAGGAAATACTAAGGAGAAAATTTCCATGTGATGCTCAACTCAAATCCTACACCTACCAATCCCTTCGAGTGAAGCCATTGGAAATCTCATACAGTTCAGTCAATTTCTTCAGTGACAGAGACACAGTTCTTCTGGTCACTGAGGACTTTGTTCTGATTGAGGAGTTAGGAATTCGCCAGTGCGAATTGCCTACACAGTGAGGAACATGATAGCCCTGAGGAATTTGTACCTCAAATTTCCGACCATTGTTGTGCTACGTGCCAGCTATCCCAAAATATCTTATCCATCCAATGGTCATATCATTGAAGGGCATTTATGTCTTATCATGTCGGGCTGCTCCCTAGGCTATAAATAGCCGCCCCTACAACCACTAGCTGGTTGGCTGCTCCGAGAGAACTTGACACTTGTCATTTGAGAGCAACCCATCCTCCGAGGAATTTGAGCGAAAATCATCAAGTGAGGAAAATCCAAACCCAAACCCAAAACACCTACAAACCCAAAGTGATTGAGCATCACTAAAGAGATTGATCCTACGTGGATCCGACGCTTGTTACCTTTGAAGACTGTGCTTCTTCCAGACGGTTAGGCGTCAAGGTCTATAGCATCCAAGAGGAATTGTGGATCGCCGAGTGACCGAGTTTGTGAAGGTTTGGAAGTCACCTGAAGACTTACCACAAGTGATTGGGCGAGGACTGTGTGTCCTTAGCTCAAGGAGAATACAGTGAGGACTGTGTGTTCGGGACTAGGTGTCCTCGAGTTTAAATACTCAGCCGCTCCAACCAGATGTACAACTGAGACAGCAGTTGGAACTGGTCTACCAAATCATTGTCTTCACCAAGCTAACTGGTTCTATTTCCTCAACACTTTCATTTCCTCATTACTGTGTTGTGTGCTTGTTCATATCTGTGTTTGAAGACTTTGAATTTGACTTTCTCAATTTCCTCAATTCAATTTCTTCAGTCTATTTGTCTTCATCCTGTGCTATCCTGTGTTTACGCTTCCTGTACTCTGTGTTTGTCTTCATTTCATCATGATGACCATGCATGCATTCTGCTATGTTTACTTCTGAGTACTTATTCCGCTGCTAGTAGTTCTTCGCTAAGGAATTTCCTCAAGAGCAAATTCCTCAGTGAAGAATTTCATAAAAATCGCCTATTCACCCCCGCCTCTAGTCGATATAACGCACTTTCAATTGGTATCAGAGCAAGGTACTCCCTTGTTCTGTGTGATTTTGCTTTAACCGCCTGGAGTTTAGTTATGTCGACCGCAGATATGAAGAAAGTGACATGCCCCATCTTTGACGGTCATGAGTATCCTAAATGGAAGGCCATGATGAAGAAGCATCTCATGGCTATGAACAGCGAGCTGTGGACTGTCACTGAGATTGGTCTGACCGATCTGTGCAAGATGGCGGAAGCTGATGACATTCGCAAGTACACCCTCCTCAACCTTACGGCGAAGGATGTCATCTGCTCCTGTCTGTCTCAAAATCAGTTCAGGAACGTCATGCATCTCGATCATGCGAAGCTTATCTGGGACCGTCTCTCCGATGTCTATGAAGGACATCGAACCTGTCATGATCCTTGGTTTGAGGATTTCAAGGAATCTCTCAAGTCAATGACATTTGAACCAGAATCATCATCTTCCTCACCATGTCTTATGGCAGATGGTGAAAAGGTAACTGAATGCTATCCGTCTGAATCTAGTGATGACGAATCTGGTGATGAATTTGGACCTAGTTATGTCAAACTTGCTTCCCTTGCTGCTAAACAACAAAGAGCTTTGGAAAAGGCTCACGAAATGCTTAGTAAGAGCGATGAGATGTTGGGTGAAGAAATGGATCAGTCAAAAGCTTTAGCTGAAAGTCTTTAGAGACTTCATTCTAAGTATGACTCCCTTCAAGATCAGCTTAACTCTCTCTCATCTGACCATGAGAAGCTAAGAGTAAGTTATGAGGATCTTCAGAAGGAGTGCGATTCATTACTTGCTCAAAAAATCAGCGCTGCTCAAGAAGAATTCATTCCTCCATGTTTAAAATGCATTGAACGAGAATCTGCTAATTCCTCACCTGAATGTTCAAATGTTTCTAATGTTACAAATTCTTCACCTGCCTCTCCTATCACTAATTCCTCATCTGAGGACATTGCTAGTATCACTGACGATGCAGGGCTGAAGGAATTGTACATGACAGGCATGTACAAAAGCCTCAAAGGGCATCAGACTCTTTGTGATGTGCTTAAAAAGCAGATCCTCAACAGGAACCCTAGAAAAGAGGGTATTGCCTTTGAGAGGAAACTCAATGGCGATGGTACATATTGGAAGCCTGAGCAGTAGCCCAAAACCTCATGGGTTGCTGCAAAGGGACCTCCAGTTAATCCATCTAATTTATCTGGCTATACATGTGAATCTTCTCATTCTTCTGATGAGTCATTTGACTCCAACTATAAACTGTTCAAAAATCAGAATGGTGAAGTATTTGCTAGATATGTTGGCACTAACTGCAGGAACGGTTCCCCTATGAAGAAAATCTGGGTTCCCAAAAGTCATCTTCAAAGTCTTCAGGTGAATGTCCTCATGACACCACCTATGAAGAAAAGGAACCCCAGATCAAATTCTTCATATGGACCAAATTCTTCATATGGATCCAAGTCCTCATACGGACCAAATTCCTCAAGGGGATCAAATTCCTCACATGGATCAAAGTCCTCATATGAACATCATCGTGCTAACAACTCTGTTTCGCAGGGAAGAGCCAAGGGCTATGAATACGAGCATTATTCTTCTAATCATTATGTTCATAAGTCCTCGAAGAATTTCTCTGCTTATTCATATGCTTACCCTAACCCCTCTTATGTGAAACGTAATGGTTTGGCCGCTATGCCACCATTCTCGTATGGAGCTCGCAGAGTGATGAACTCTTTGACACCCCTTCAGATGTGGGTGGTGAAGAAAAAAAACTAATCTCTTCTGCAGGGTTAGGTCTCCAGACGTGCTCAAACGTCTGAAGAATTTGCTGGGGACCTGACAAATTGCCTGAAAGGACGCAGGCTAACCATGATGAAATGAACTTTCATTTCACATGTCCTCCCTCTGTTTTATCTGTCTTACTACTTGATGAAATTGATCTGATGAATTGTGATATCATATTCTTCACTGTTGAAGTATATGAGGTTCGTAAGTTGCACTAATTCATCTGCAGGATGATCAACCCAAAGCCACTGAATGGGTACTTGATAGTGGATGTACAAATCACATGACTGGTGACAAGAATTTGTTGATGGATGCTCCCTTATCGTCATCACATCTGAAGCATATCATCTTCGCTGACAAGAGCAAAAGTCAGGTATTGGGTCTAGGTAAGGTTGCCATCACAAAGGATCGACACATGGACAAAGTCATGCTTGTTGAGTCCTTAGGATACAACCTTATGTCTGTCTCAATGCTTTGTGATCTTGATATGGTTGTTGTCTTTGGCAAGTATCGTTGTGTTGTGATTATGGAAGCTGACAAATCCAAAGTCTTCGAAGGCTTTAGGAGAGGAGACTTGTATATTGTTGATTTCTCTGCAGATTCACAACCAGCCGTGTGCCTACTTGCAAAAGCTTCAGAAGGATGGCTATGGCATCGACGACTTGGTCATGCAGGCATGAGGAATTTGCACACGCTTGCAAAGAAGAAGCATGTCATTGGCATTGAGAATGTCAAATTCCTCAAGGATCACTTATGCGGTGCCTGTGAAGCTGGAAAGATGACCAAGGCCAAGCATCGAGCGAAGACAATCATGACCACTACTCGTCCATTCGAATTGCTTCACATGGATCTCTTCGGTCCTAATCACTATTCCTCTGTTTCAAATGAAGCATCTCAATATGGCTTTGTTATTGTTGATGATTACTCTCGTTACACATGGGTACACCTTGTCTCTTACAAAACTGAAGTGCAGGAAGTCTTCAAACGATTTTCTTCGAGGGCTTCAACCAACTTTGGTGTGAAGATCAAGCACATCAGAAGTGACAATGGCACTGAGTTCAAGAATTCGGGTCTCGATGACTATCTTGATGAACTTGGTATTACTCATGAGTTATCTGCTCCTTATACTCCTCAACAGAATGGCGTCGTGGAGCGCAAGAACAGGACTCTTGCTAAGATGGCTCACACTATGCTCGATGAGTACAAAACCCCTCGTTGTTTCTGGGTTGATGCAATTGATACTGCGTGCCATATCATCAACAGAGTATATCTTCAGAAATTCTTCAAGAAGACTGCCTATGAACTCCTCACTGATAAGAAACCCAATGTGAGTTATTTCAAAGTCTTTGGTGCTAAATGCTGGATTAGAGATCCTCATCACAACTCTAAATTTGCACCGAAAGCACATGAAGGTTTTATGCTTGGTTACGGAAAGGACTCGCACACCTACAGAGTCTTCAACAATGTTCTTCACAAGATTGTTGAAACTATAGATGTGTGGTTCGATGAAACTAATGGCTCGCAAAGAGAGCACCTACCTTGTGTGTTAGATAAACCAACACCTGAGGATTCTATCAAGCACAAGGCTACTGAAGATGTCATTCCTACTAAAGAATCTGCTGAAGAATTCATTCCAGAACATGAAGAACGTCGGGCTGATGCACCTGAAGAAAATGCTGAGGAAATTGATGCTGAAGAAAATGCTGATCAAATTCCTCAATGACAACCAGCTCATCCTCGCGTTGCAAAAGAAGTGCAAGTGGAGAAGATCATCGATGACATTAGAGCACCAGGTCCTCTCACACGCTCAAAAGCTTCACATCTATCTAACTTTTGTGGGCATTTTGCTTTTGTCTCTATCACAGAGCCCACTAAGGTAGATGAAGTATTTCTGAGCCTGAGTGGATTCAGGCCATGCAAGAAGAATTACATCAGTTCAAGCTC
Source organism: Triticum dicoccoides (assembly GCF_002162155.2). Lineage (NCBI taxonomy): Eukaryota > Viridiplantae > Streptophyta > Magnoliopsida > Poales > Poaceae > Triticum > Triticum dicoccoides. The sequence goes on from NC_041386.1 coordinate 571,946,768, forward strand.
AACAATGTCTGGGAACTAGTCAATCGTCACGATCCTCGCAAGCATAACATCATTGGCACGAAGTGGATCTACCGCAACAAGCAAGATGAAAATGGTGTTGTGGTGAGGAATAAGGCATGGCTAGTAGCTCAAGGCTACACACAGGTTGAAGGAATTGATTTCGATGAAACTTTTGCACCTGTTGCTAGACTTGAGGCTATTCGCATACTGCTTGCTTATGCTAACCATCATGATATCATCTTATATCAAATGGATGTGAAAAGTGCATTCCTCAATGGTAAGCTTGAGGAAGAAGTATATGTTGCTCAACCCCCAGGTTTTGAAGATCCAAAGCATCCTGGCAATGTCTTCAGACTTAACAAGGCCCTCTATGGCCTCAAGCAGGCCCCACGGGCGTGGTATGATACATTGAAGGAATTCTTCATGAAGAAAGGCTTCACACCCGGTTCACTCTATCCCACTCTCTTTACTAAATCTTATGATGGTGAACTGTTTGTGTGCCAAATATATGTTGATGATATCATCTTTGGTTGTACTGACCAACGTTATAGTGATGAATTTGCCTATACGATGAGTGAAGAATATCAAATGTCTATGATGGGAGAGTTGAAATTCTTCTTAGGTCTTCGAATTCGTCAACAGCGCAATGGCATATTCATATCTCAGGAGAAATACCTCAAGGATGTCCTGAAGAAATTCGGCATGCAAGACTGCAAAGGCATCAAAATTCCTATGCCCACAAATGGTCATCTATGCACTGATGAAAATAGTATTGACTTCGATCATAAGGTATACCGCTCCATGATTGGCTCTTTATTGTACTTATGTGCATCTAGGCCAGATATAATGCTTAGTGTTTGCATGTGTGCACGATTTCAAGCTGCACCGAAGGAATCACACCATAAGGCTGTGAAGCATATTCTTCGATATCTAGCTCACACACCAACACTAGGATTATGGTATCCCAAGGGCTCGGATTTTGATCTTATTGGATATTTTGACTCTGACTATGCTGGTGATCGTGTGGACCGCAAGTCAACATCTAGTACTTGTCATTTCCTCGGATGATCCTTGGTCTGTTGGTTCTCGAAGAAACAGAACTGCGTATCACTGTCTACTGCTGAAGCTGAGTACATTGCTGCTGGTTCTTGCTATGCTCAACTGCTTTGGATGAAGCAAACACTCAAGGACTATGGCATCAACATGAAGAATGTGCCTCTCCTCTGATAATGAGAGCGCCATCAAGATTGCTCACAACCCAGTTCAACACTCGAAGACAAAGCACATTCAGATTCGTCGTCATTTTCTTCGTGATCATGTGTTGAAGGGCGACATCTCAATTGAGCATGTGAAGACTGAAGAACAGCTAGCCGATATCTTCACTAAGCCCTTGGATGAGAAGAGATTTAGCAAGTTGCGGTGTGAGCTAAATATCTTAGAGTCTTCGAATGTACTTTCACTAGTGCAGAACCGGGCAATAGCACCGGTTCGTAAGGCCCTTTAGTGCCGGTTAGGTAACCGGCACTAAAGTTTGGGCACTAAAGGCCCCCCCCTTTAGTACCGGTTCAGCACGAACCGGTGCTAAAGGGCAACCACGTGGCACGAGCCAGCTCCGGGGGCCGGGAGCCCTTTAGTACCGGTTGGTAACACCAACCGGTACTAAAATGTTTGGGGGGTTTTTGGTTTTATGATTTCTTTTTCATTTAATTTTGTGTTTTCCATTTTAATTCTTTTTCGTTTGCTGGTATTTTACGGTACTACACATTGTACACATTATGCATATATATATATATATATATATAAAAATAGAATTTCTAGTAGAACCAATCATATATATATCATCAATGTCTCACAAACCACCATATTAATTTACACATACACACATGTATAGCTATATACAATTTCTCCTACATATGCATGTTGCCTTCGGAGCCAGTGGCATTAGCCTAATTGGTGCCTTCGGAGCACGATGACAACTGGAAATGGTTCATGACCTGGCCGATGGGGGCGGTAGCGGGTAATAGTATTCTCCCTTCGGATTTATGACCTGGTCGAGCAAAAATCCCGCTATTTCCTCTTGAAGTGCTTCTACGCGCTCCGTTTCTAGGAGCTTGTCCCGCACCTCTTTGAACTGTTAAGAAGGCGATCAATATGCATGTGTATTAGTTGTGTGACTAGATATCGATAATGGTGTAAAAATTGTGAATAGTGTTCTGACAAGCGTACCCATTCCTGTCTTTGAGATCTGCTCCTTTCGGACGCCATCATGCGAATGTTCTCGCAAACGCAGAATGCACACAGATCAGTCCCCTGCGCCTGCTTCAGGGCCTTTATTACGAGAATGGAATTTAATTTGATCAGATAATAATTAATCAAGCATGATAATTAAAGAGATGGCAGCTAGCTAGCTAGCTAGTACTACTTAATTACTTACCTTGGGTCGAAACCATTTCAGCTGTCGTTTCCATTCGCCTTCCGTGACGCTGATGAACCTTGCCCAAGCCCTGCCCGCCGACAAAGAAAATGAATAAAGGGGTTATTAAATAGTTTATATCATGAAATGATGAACTAAATAGGCCGAGATATATAGTTAATAATGATTGAAATTACCTGTTGACTACCCCAAACAAGATGTTATAGTCACTATTTGCTTTGAGTAGCGAGTCCAGTATTTCAACTGTTCCAGCGTCAACTTTAATGATACACAAGATCTAGTGAAATCTGCATGCACACACGTTTGCATGTCTTAATTAAGCGGGCATATGTAAGCAAAAACATGTAGCTAGCTAGTAGGCAAAAACAGAGAATTTGTAGTACAAGAAAGTGCGACTCACTAGAAGTTGTAAGGAAGTAGTATATCTTCATTGTATTTGAGGCGCTTCAAGAACTCTAGCATGCTGTCCTCTACCTGCTTTTCATGATGCTTGTTTATTTTCCATGTGTATTCATTAACGGTGTTTGGGTCAATGAACCCAATGCCATAGCGTCCACCTTTTCTCATTTCATACATCTTCATCCTGCATAATACCACAAAAAAGAATATAGTGAGGATAATTACAGGTAATGATTGATCAAAAGGATCACTATAGCTAGCTTGAGACTTAAATTACAGAAAGAAATCGCTTACAGACAATAGCAACTGACGATAGATTTGTCGAGTGCGTCTTGATTGTATAACTGAAACAGTTCAGAATACTCAACAGTCACAGGTTTCTCATGGTAGTAATGATCCTTCTTGACTTGCACCATGAGGGACTCTCGATCGGATCTCTTGGTAATGTTCATGTACCATTCATGTAATTCATACATTCTCGTTGGGAGCTTCTTGACCTCTTCTGGCTTGACCAAAGGTTGGCCCCGGGCATATTTCCGTTTTATTTCCTCCTCTTTAAGCACAGGCATGTCCTCGATCTCGAGGATTTGTCCAACAGTGATTTTGAGAGTTTCAGCCTGCATTATATGCTCCTGGGTTATTACCACATTGCCCACCTCGGGAATGTAAACTGTTTGGCCACAATAATATTGGGCGCGCGTACTGTCACGTGTTGTTGGCGGCACAACAAGCGGGGGGATCTATTGCGCCGCCTGTTCTCCCAGCTGGGCAACGGTTTTCCCGCATTTTTTGACAGCTGCTTGTTGTTTGCTCGAGCTTGAGCTCGCCTCCTTCTGTAGACGTTATCGATGTAACTTCCTGATGTGGCGCTCATAGTCTGTGTCAACAGGCTTAGGAGCTGGTGGTTGAGCCATATGAATGAAGTGGTAAACTACTTCCACATGCACTTTCTCCCTTGGCGGCGGTGGCGGTTTCGGTCCAAAATGGGCGTTGACTTCTGCCCGCACTATGGCATTGGTTTGCTCCTCGGTCCTGTCGTAAGCCCTCTCAGGAAGAGGAGTACTAAGGTTTGGACCATATTTATATCGCTTGCCTCCGCCTGTACTTCCTATACTATGACCTCGACTGGTACCGCTACGCACCATAGCTGCGGGGTGTCTCTTCTGCGATTGCTGAGGCGGCGGAGACGGCTGACGGGGCTGAGTTGGACGAGGAGGAGTGGCCCTGAAGCTGTGTCGGACTTGGAGGAGGAGTGGCCTGAGGTTGTGCCGGACTTGGAGGAGGAGTGGACGCCTGACGCTGTGTCGGACTTGGAGGAGGAGTGTCCTGACACTTTGCCAGACTTGGAGGAGGAGGAGTGGCCTCACACGTTGGTGGACTTGGAGCGGGAGTCTGCTGACTCGGTGGCGGACTTCGACGAGGAGTCGGGTGACGCGGTGTCGGTGGCCTTCGAAAGATGATGCAATCCTTTCTCCATAGGATGACATGATGTATGGCCTCTCCCAATGTGTGCTCGTCGTCACCTCCAGGAATGTCAAGCTGTAGCTCCGAATATGGGTCCACCACCTCATCAACCAAGACACGAGCATAGCCCGCTGGAATCGGGTTGCAATGGAAGGTTGCCTCGGGGGAATTTGAAAAAGCAACGGCGTCCGCCACCTTCATGGATATGTTCTTCATTTTGAAGTGTAGCTCGCAGTTAGTGTTCTCCGTGATGTCATCCACAGGGTATCTATCCAGCACTGCGTCGCCCGGGGCGGAACCCACGCTGCTCCTCGGCATGGATGGGGCAGTTCTATCCAATGCTGGATCATCCGCTAGCTGCTGCAGATGCTGAGACCCCCTTTGCTGGCTAAGTGAGTCGATCTGCTCCTACTGCCGCTGGAATTTAACTGCCAATTCCGCTTGACTTGCTTCTAGGCCTTGAAGGCGTTCATAGTCCCGCTTCCTCTGCTCCTCCTCCATCTTCCTCTTCTTCTCCTCCTCCATCTTCTTTCTCGCACGGGTTCTGTAGTCGGCGTTCCAGTCCGAAAACCCCTCATACCACGGAATAGCGCCCTTGCCTCGTGTTCTTCTCGGGTGTTCAGGATTTCCCAGGGCACGCGTAAGCTCGTCGTTCTCTCTGTTGGGCTGGAACACCCCCGATCGAGCCTCTTCTATTGCAACAAGTATTGCATCATCGGCTCCGTTCAGACATGCCTTCGTCGAAACATTGCCTGTCTTCGGGTCCAACTCCCCCCCATGCGCATAGAACCAAGTCCTGCACCTGGGGGGGCAGCTCTTAGTAACCGGAGTGACACCTACATCCTCCATCTCTTTCTCAGACTTATCCCACTTAGGCATTGCCACCGCGTAGCCACCTGGCCCCAGCTTATGGAACTTATCCTTTTTTTCGGCATTCTTCTTGTTTATTCTCGACCGTTCCTTAGCTAATTCTGAATCCTTGAATTTCACGAAATCGTCCCAATGAACACTTTGATTCTCTAGTATCCCCTCGAATACTGGAGTCTTCCTTCCTCCCTTGACGTACTTCTCCCACGTCGTTCTCTTGTGGTTCTTGAATGCAACCCATCTTCCTAAAAGCAGCGTCCTTGACTTTCTGCACATCTACTTCTGTGAAATGTTCCATGAGAGTATCCCAAAGCAGTTTTTTTATTCTCGTCGACAAAAGTAACATTTGGACGTGGCTTTGCTGGCTTTCTCCATTCTTGAAGGGAGATCGGGAGTTGGTCCTTCACAAGAACTCCGCACTGACGAACGAACTTATCCGCAATCTTCTTAGGCGCTAATGGTTCACCATTAGGTTTGAATGCCTCGATATTGTACTTTACGCCCTCCTTCAACTTTTTGTTCGGGCCTCGTTTCGTCCTTTTGCCTGAAGATTTGCTCGATCCAGATGGCTGAAAGAAGAAAGATCGATTCGTTAATATATCTTCAACTCATTTAAAACATGCGATGATCACCAGATTCCTGCTTATATAAATATATATACCTCGTCGTCGTAGTTCATGACTTCATCAATTCGGTCGTCGCGATCGAATATCATATCAGCCTCTCCGGTGTTGTTTAGAAATTCGGAGCCGTCGAAATCTTCTTCATTCTGATCATCATCTGGCCTGCGTATGATATCGAACATGGTCTGTTCTCTCTCTCTCTCTGTCGGTATTGTCCGCCATAGCTTTTATTTAACTATGCCAAAAGAAATATAAAACAATTTAGTATAATCTCGAATACATCGTCTCGAATAATAGATATAATCTCGAATACATCGTCTCGAATAATATATTTAATCTCGAATACATCATCTCGAATAATATATAATATTGAATAGTACATCACTGGCTAGGCGGTGGACACCCAAAGAGAAGGAACCCTCACAGGATCATAGCTGAAGTGAGATCTCTGAAGAAACTGCCAGGTATTGGAGAACCTGCCGCCCTCTAACACAACCATGTAGCGATGGACGTGCTCGTCCTCCTCCCTGACACGACGACGTACCACCTCCGGCGGGGCCGGCTCCCTCCGCACCGAAACTGGCCCACGCGAACGCCAGCAAACGAGATCAGGGTCGACGACGGGACCCGGGGCCGGGTTCCTCATCAAGCGACGCGCCCCTCCAGGCAGCACCTCTCTGTGCCAGCCCGGCAGACGCCAGTCCCGGACATGGGTCAGCTGGACGTCGTCGCGGACGTGTCGACGGCGAGGATGCGGGCCAGGCATCATCGACAACAAATACTAGCTATATGCCCGCAAAAAGTAATATTTTTTTAATGATTGGATTTTGATAACTAAAATTTCTAACATTTCTATAACATTTCTAACAATGCTATATATAACTAACATTTCTATAACATTTCTAATATTTCTATAACTAAAAAAAAGAAAAATTTCTAACTTTTTTATAACTATTTCTATAACTAAAAAACAGAAAATTTCTAACAATTCTAACTTTTTTATAACTATTTCTATAACTAAAAAACAGAAAAATTTCTAACAATTCTAACTTTTTTATAACTATTTCTATAACTAAAAAACAGAAAAAATTCTAACAATTCTAACATTTCTAACTATTCTAACAATTCTAACATTTCTAACTATTTCTAAAAAACAGAAAAATGTCTAACAATTTCTAAAAAACAGAAAAATCTATAACTAAAAATGTATGTGTGTGTGTGCGCGCTCACCGGCTGGCGAGGCGAGAGGCGACGGGGGGCGCGCAGCGACGGGGACGGCGACGGCCGCGGCGACGACGGGGCAGCGATGATGGGGACAGAGACGTACGGGCCGGGGCGGCGACGACGACGGGGACGGTGACAACGCGGCCGGGACGGGCCGGGACGGGGCGGCGGTGACGACGGGGACGACGGGGACGGGACGACGGGGCCGGGTGGCGACAGGGGCAGCGACGGTCCGGGGCGGCGACGAGGGATATGGAGACGGCAGGGGCGGTGACGAGGGATATGGAGACGGCGGGGGCGGCGGGCGACGGTGCAGAGGAGAAGAAGCAGATGGAGAGATGAGAAACTGACGAAATTTTGAAGTGTTTTCTTATATAGAACCCACCTTTAGTACCGGTTGGTGAAGGAAATATGCCCTAGAGGCAATAATAAAAGTTATTATTTATTTCCTTATATCATGATAAATGTTTATTATTCATGCTAGAATTGTATTAATTGGAAACATAATACATGTGTGAATACATAGACAAATAGAGTGTCACTAGTATGCCTCTACTTAACTAGCTCGTCAATCAAAGATGGTTATGTTTCCTAACCATGAACAAAGAGTTGTTATTTGATTAACGAGGTCACATCATTAGTTGAATGATCTGATTGACATGACCCATTCCATTAGCTTAGCACCCGATCGTTTAGTATGTTGCTATTGCTTTCTTCATGACTTATACATGTTCCTATGACTATGAGATTATGCAACTCCCGTTTGCCAGAGGAACACTTTTTGTGCTACCAAACGTCACAACGTAACTGGGTGATTATAAAGGAGCTCTACAGGTGTCTCCAATGGTAGATGTTGGGTTGGCGTATTTCGAGATTAGGATTTGTCACTCCGATTGTCGGAGAGGTATCTCTGGGCCCTCTCGGTAATGCACATCACATAAGCCTTGCAAGCATTGCAGCCAATGAGTTAGTTGTGAGATGATGTATTACGGAACGAGTAAAGAGACTTGCCGGTAACGAGATTGAACTAGGTATTGGATACCGACGATCGAATCTCGGGCAAGTAACATACCGATGACAAAGGGAACAACGTATGTTGTTATGCGGTCTGACCGATAAAGATCTTCGTAGAATATGTAGGAGCCAATATGGGCATCCAGGTCCTGCTATTGGTTATTGACCGGAGATGTGTCTCAGTCATGTCTGCATTATTCTCGAACCGTAGGGTCCGCACGCTTAACGTTACGATGACAGTTATTATGAGTTTATGCATTTTTGATGTACCGAAGTTAGTTTGGAGTCCCGGATGTGATCACGGACATGACGAGGAGTCTCGAAATGGTCCAGACATAAAGATTGATATATTGGAAGCCTATGTTTGGATATCGGAAGTGTTCCGGGTGAAATCGGGATTTTACCGGAGTACCGGGAGGTTACCGGAACCCCCCGGGAGCCATATGGGCCTTAGTGGGCTTTAGTGGAAAGGGGAAAGGGGCAGCCCAAGGTGGGCCGCGCGCCTCCCCCCTCCCCTAGTCCTATTAGGACAAGGAGAGGTGGCCGGCCCCCCTCTCTCTCTTCCCCCTCGGGGAATCCTATTCCAACTAGGATTGGGGGGGAGTCCTACTCCCGGTAGGAGTAGGACTCCTCCTACACCCTCCTCCTGGCCAGCCGCCCCTCCCCCTTGGCTCCTTTATATACGGGGGCAGGGGGCACCTCTAGACACACAAGTTGATCCTTGAGATCGTTCCTTGGCCGTGTGCGGTGCCCCCTGCCACCATATTCCACCTCGATCATATTGTAGCGGTGCTTAGGCGAAGCTCTGCGACGGTAGAACATCAAGATCGTCACCACACCGTTGTGCTGACGGAACTCTTCCCCGACGCTTTGCTGGATCGGAGCCCGGGGATCGTCATCGAGCTGTACGTGTGCTAAGAACTCGGAGGTGCCGGAGTAACGGTGCTTGGATCGGTCGGATCGGGAAGACTTACGACTACTTCCTCTATGTTGCGTCAACGCTTCCGCAGTCGGTCTGCGTGGGTACATAGACAACACTCTCCCCTCTTGTTGCTATGCATCACCATGATCTTGCGTGTGCGTAGGAATTTTTTTGAAATTACTACCTTCCCCATCAGTGGTATCAGAGCCAGGTTTTATGGTTTGATGTTATTTGCACGAGTAGAACACAAGTGAGTTGTGGGCGATATAAGTCAGACTGCCTACCAGCATGTCATACTTTGGTTCGGCGGTATTGTTGGACGAGACGACCCGGACCAACATTACGCGTACGCTTACGCGAGACCGGTTCCCCCGACGTGCTTTGCACATAGGTGGCTTGCGGGCAACTGTCTCTCCAACTTTAGTTGAACCAAGTGTGGCTACGCCCAGTCCTTACGAAGGTTAAAACGGAGTCTATTTGACAAACTATCGTTGTGGTTTTGATGCGTAGGTGAGATTGGTTCTTGCTTAAGCCCGTAGCAGCCACGTAAAACTTGCAACAACAAAGTAGAGGACGTCTAACTTTTTATTGCAGGGCATGTTGTGATGTGATATGGTCAAGGCATGATGCTGAATTTTATTGTATGAGATGATCATGTTTTGGAACCGAGTTATCGGCAACTAGCAAGAGCCATATGGTTTTCGCTTTATTGTATGCAATGCAATCGCGATGTAATGCTTTACTTTATCACTAAGTGGTAGCGATAGTCGTGGAAGCATAAGATTGGCGAGACGACAACGATGCTACGATGGAGATCAAGGTGTCGCGCCGGTGACGATGGTGATCATGACGGTGCTTCGGAGATGGAGATCACAAGCACAAGATGATGATGGCCATATCATATCACTTATATTGATTGCATGTGATGTTTATCTTTTTATGCATCTTATCTTGCTTTGATTGACGGTAGCATTATAAGATGATCTCTCACTAAATTATCAAGAAGTGTTCTCCCTGAGTATGCACCGTTGCCAAAGTTCGTCGTGCCCAGACACCACGTGATGATCGGGTGTGATAAGCTCTACGTCCATCTACAACGGGTGCAAGCCAGTTTTTGCACACGCAGAATACTCAGGTTAAACTTGACGAGCCTAGCATATGCAGATATGGCCTCGGAACACGGAGACCGAAAGGTCGAGCGTGAATCATATAGTAGACATGATCAACATAACGATGTTCACCATTGAAAACTACTCCATCTCACGTGATGATCGGTTATGGTTTAGTTGATTTGGATCACGTGATCACTTAGAGGATTAGAGGGATGTCTATCTAAGTGGGAGTTCTTAAGTAATTTGATTAATTGAACTTAAACTTATCATGAACTTAGTACCTGATAGTATCTTGCTTGTTTATGTTTGATTGTAGATAGATGGCTCGTGCTGTTGTTCCGTTGAATTTTAATGCATTCCTTGAGAAAGGAAAGTTGAAAGATGATGGTAGCAATTACACGGACTGGGTCCGTAACTTGAGGATTATCCTCATTCCTGCTCAGAAGAATTACGTCCTGGAAGCACCGCTGGGTGCCAGGCCTGCTGCTGGAGTAACACCAGATGTTATGAACGTCTGGCAGAGCAAGCTGATGACTACTCGATAGTTCAGTGTGCCATGCTTTACGGCTTAGAATCGGGACTTCAACGACGTTTTGAATGTCATGGAGCATATGAGATGTTCCAGGAGTTGAAGTTAATATTTCAAGCAAATGCCCGGATTGAGAGTTATGAAGTCTCCAATAAGTTCTATAGCTGCAAGATGGAGGAGAACAGTTCTGTCAGTGAGCATATACTCAAAATGTCTGGGTATAATAACCACTTAATTCAGATGGGAGTTAATCTTCCAGATGATTGCGTCATTGACAGAATTCTCCAATCACTGCCACCAAGCTACAAGAGCTTCGTGATGAACTATGATATGCAAGGGATGAACAAAACTATTCCCGAGCTCTTCGCAATGCTGAAAGCTGCGGAGGTAGAAATCAAAAAGGAGCATCAAGTGTTGATGGTTAACAAGACCACTAGTTTCAAGAAAAAGGGCAAAGGGAAGAAGAAGGGGAACTTCAAGAAGAACGGCAAGCAAGTTGCTGCTCAGGAGAAGAAACCCAAGTCTGGACCTAAGCCTGAAACTGAGTGCTTCTACTGCAAGCAGACTGGTCACTGGAAGCGGAACTGCCCCAAGTATTTGGCGGATAAGAAGGATGGCAAGGTGAACAAAGGTATATGTGATATACATGTTATTGATGTGTACCTTACTAGAGCTCGCAGTAGCACCTGGGTATTTGATACTGGTTCTGTTGCTAATATTTGCAACTCAAAACAGGGACTACGGATTAAGAGAACACTGGCGAAGGACGAGGTGACGATGCGCGTGGGAAACGGTTCCAAAGTCGATGTGATCGCGGTCGGCACGCTACCTCTACATCTACCTTCGGGATTAATATTAGACCTAAATAATTGTTATTTGGTGCCAGCGTTGAGCATGAACATTATATCTGGATCTTGTTTGATGCGAGACAGTTATTCATTTAAATCCGAGAATAATGGTTGTTCTATTTATATGAGTAATATCTTTTATGGTCATGCACCTTTGAGGAGTGGTCTATTTTTGATGAATCTCGATAGTAGTAACACACATATTCATAATGTTGAAGCCAAAAGATGCAGAGTTGATAATGACAGTGCAACTTATTTGTGGCACTGCCGTTTAGGTCATATCGGTATAAAGCGCATGAAGAAACTCCATACTGATGGACTTTTGGAACCACTTGATTATGAATCACTTGGTACTTGTGAACCGTGCCTCATGGGCAAGATGACTAAAACACCGTTCTCCGGTACTATGGAGAGAGCAATAGATTTGTTGGAGATCATACATACAGATGTATGTGGTCCGATGAATATTGAGGCTCGTGGCGGATATCGTTATTTTCTCACCTTCACAGATGACTTAAGCAGATATGGGTATATCTACTTAATGAAACATAAGTCTGAAACATTTGAAAAGTTCAAAGAATTTCAGAGTGAAGTTGAAAATCATCGTAACAAGAAAATAAAGTTTCTACGATCTGATCGTGGAGGAGAATATTTGAGTTACGAGTTTGGTGTACATTTGAAAAATTGTGGAATAGTTTCGCAACTCACGCCACCCGGAACACCACAGCGTAATGGTGTGTCTGAATGTCGTAATCGTACTTTACTAGATATGGTGCGATCTATGATGTCTCTTACTGATTTACCGCTATCGTTTTGGGGTTATGCTTTAGAGACGGCCGCATTCACATTAAATAGGGCACCATCAAAATCCATTGAGACGACGCCTTATGAACTGTGGTTTGGCAAGAAACCAAAGTTGCCGTTTCTTAAAGTTTGGGGCTGCGATGCTTATGTGAGAAAGCTTCAACCTGATAAGCTCGAACCCAAATCGGAGAAATGTGTCTTCATAGGATACCCAAAGGAGACTGTTGGGTACACCTTCTATCACAGATCCGAAGGCAAGATATTTGTTGCTAAGAATGGATCCTTTCTAGAGAAGGAGTTTCTCTCGAAAGAAGTGAGTGGGAGGAAAGTAGAACTTGACAAGGTAACTGTACCTGCTCCCTTATTGGAAAGTAGTACATCAACGAAAACTGTTTCTGCGACACCTATACCAATTAGTGAGGAAGCTAATGATGATGATCATGAAACTTCAGGACAAGATACTACTGAACCTCGTAGATCAACCAGAGCGAGATCCGCACCAGAGTGGTACGGTAATCCTGTTCTGGAAATCATGCTGTTAGATCATGATGAACCTATGAACTATGAAGAAGCGATGGTGAGCCCAGATTCCGAAAAATGGCTTGAAGCCATGAAATCTGAGATGGGATCCATGTATGAGAACAAAGTATGGACTTTGGTTGACTTGCCCGATGATCGGCAAGCAATTGAAAATAAATGGATCTTCAAGAAGAAGACTGACGCTGATGGTAATGTTACTGTCTACAAAGCTTGACTTGTCGCAGAAGGTTTTCGACAAGTTCAAGGGGTTGACTACGATGAGACCTTCTCACCCGTAGCGATGCTTAAGTCTGTCAGAATCATGTTAGCAAGTGCCGCATTTTATGATTATGAAATTTGGCAGATGGATGTCAAAACTACATTCCTGAATGGATTTCTGGAAGAAGAGTTGTATATGATGCAACCGGAAGGTTTTGTCGATCCAAAGGGAGCTAACAAAGTGTGCAAGCTCCAGCGGTCCATTTATGGACTGGTGCAAGCCTCTCGGAGTTGGAATAAACGCTTTGATAGTGTGATCAAAGCATTTGGTTTTATACAGACTTTCGGAGAAGCCTGTATTTACAAGAAAGTGAGTGGGAGCTCTGTAGCATTTCTGATATTATATGTGGATGCCATATTACTGATTGGAAATGATATAGAATTTCTGGATAGCATAAAGGGATACTTGAATAAGAGTTTTTCAATGAAAGACCTCGGTGAAGCTGCTTACATATTAGGCATAAAGATCTATAGAGATAGATCAAGGCGCTTAATTGGACTTGCACAAAGCACATACCTTGACAAGATTTTGAAGAAGTTCAAAATGGATCAAGCAAAGAAAGGGTTATTGCCTGTGTTACAAGGTGTGAAGTTGAGTCAGACTCAATGCCCGACCACTGCAGAAGATAGAGAGAAAATGAAAGATGTTCCCTATGCTTCAGCCATAGGCTCTATCATGTATGCAATGCTGTGTACCAGACCTGATGTGTGCCTTGCTATAAGTCTAGTAGGGAGGTACCAAAGTAATCCAGGAGTGGATCACTGGACAGCGGTCAAGAACATCCTGAAATACCTGAAAAGGACTAAGGATATGTTTCTCGTATATGGAGGTGACAAAGAGCTCACTGTAAGAGGTTACTTTGATGCAAGCTTTGACACTGATCCGGACGATTCTAAATCGCAAACCGGATACGTGTTTACATTAAACGGTGGAGCTGTCAGTTGGTGCAGTTCTAAACAAAGCGTCGTAGCGGGATCTACATGTGAAGCGGAGTACATAGCTGCTTCGGAAGCAGCGAAAGAAGGAGTCTGGATGAAGGAGTTCATATCCGATCTAGGTGTCATACCTAGTGCATCGGGTCCAATGAAAATCTTTTGTGACAATACTGGCGCAATTGCCTTGGCAAAGGAATCCAGATTTCACAAGAGGACCAAGCACATCAAGAGATGCTTCAATTCCATCCGGGATCTAGTCCAGGTGGGAGACATAGAGATTTGCAAGATACATACGGATCTGAATGTTGCAGACCCATTGACTAAGCCTCTTCCACGAGCAAAACATGATCAGCACCAAGGCTCCATGGGTGTTAGAATCATTACAGTGTAATCTAGATTATTGACTCTAGTGAAAGTGGGAGACTGAAGGAAATATGCCCTAGAGGCAATAATAAAAGTTATTATTTATTTCCTTATATCATGATAAATGTTTATTATTCATGCTAGAATTGTATTAGTCGGAAACATAATACATGTGTGAATACATAGACAAACAGAGTGTCACTAGTATGCCTCTACTTAACTAGCTCGTTAATCAAAGATGGTTATGTTTCCTAACCATGAACAAATAGTTGTTATTTGATTAACGAGGTCACATCATTAGTTGAATGATCTGATTGACATGACCCATTCCATTAGCTTAGCACCCGATCGTTTAGTATGTTGCTATTGCTTTCTTCATGACTTATACATGTTCCTATGACTATGAGATTATGCAACTCCCGTTTGCCGGAGGAACACTATGTGTGCTACCAAACTTCACAACGTAACTGGGTGATTATAAAGGAGCTCTACAGGTCTCTCCAATGGTAGATGTTGGGTTGGCGTATTTCGAGATTAGGATTTGTCACTCCGATTGTCGGAGAGGTATCTCTGGGCCCTTTCGGTAATGCACATCACATAAGCCTTGCAAGCATTGCAGCCAATGAGTTAGTTGCGAGATGATGTATTACGGAACGAGTAAAGAGACTTGCCGGTAACGAGATTGAACTAGGTATTGGATACCGACGATCGAATCTCGGGCAAGTAACATACCGATGACAAAGGGAACAACGTATGTTGTTATGCGGTCTGACCGATAAAGATCTTCGTAGAATATGTAGGAGCCAATATGGGCATCCAGGTCCCGCTATTGGTTATTGACCGGAGATGTGTCTCAGTCATGTATGCATTATTCTCGAACCGTAGGGTCCGCACGCTTAACGTTACGATGACAGTTATTATGAGTTTATGCATTTTTGATGTACCGAAGTTAGTTCGGAGTCTCGGATGTGATCACGGACATGACGAGGAGTCTCGAAATGGTCCAGACATAAAGATTGATATATTGGAAGCCTATGTTTGGATATCGGAAGTGTTCCGGGTGAAATCGGGATTTTACCGGAGTACCGGGAGGTTACCGGAACCCCCCGGGAGCCATATGGGCCTTAGTGGGCTTTAGTGGAAAGGAGAAAGGGGCAGCCCAAGGTGGGCCACGCGCCTCCCCCCTCCCCTAGTCCTATTCGGACAAGGAGAGGTGGCCGGCCCCCCCTCTCTCTTCCCCCTCGGGGAATCCTATTCCAACTAGGATTGGGGGGGAGTCCTACTCCCGGTAGGAGTAGGACTCCTCCTGCGCCCTCCTCCTGGCCGGCCGCCCCCTCCCCCTTGGCTCCTTTATATACGGGGGCAGGGGGGCACCTCTAGACACACAAGTTGATCCTTGAGATCGTTCCTTAGCCGTGTGCGGTGCCCCCTGCCACCATATTCCACCTCGATCATATTGTAGCGGTGCTTAGGCGAAGCTCTGCGACGGTAGAACATCAAGATCGTCACCACACTGTTGTGCTGACGGAACTCTTCCCTGACGCTTTGCTGGATCGGAGCCCGGGGATCGTCATCGAGCTGTACGTGTGCTAAGAACTCGGAGGTGCCGGAGTAACGGTGCTTTGATCGGCCGGATCGGGAAGACTTACGACTACTTCCTCTATGTTGCGTCAACGCTTCCGCAGTCGGTCTACATGGGTACGTAGACAACACTCTCCCCTCTCGTTGCTATGCATCACCATGATCTTGCGTGTGCGTAGGAATATTTTTGAAATTACTACGTTCCCCATCAGTTGGAGCCACCAACTGGTACTAAAGGTCTGTTTTGGCTAGCCCAAGCGGCGGGAAGCGACCCCCTTTAGTACCGATTGGTGGCTCCAACTGGTACTAAAGGCCCCCCCTTTAGTACCGGTTGGTGCCACGACCCGGTACTAAAGGGTGTGCGCTGCCAGGTGAGGGGCACAAAAGTTTAGTCCCACCTCGCTAGCCGAGGGGCACTCGCACCTGCTTATAAGCCCCACCGTCGCTGCTGTCTCGAGCTCCTCTCTTAAGCAGGCCTTCTGGGCCTACCTCTTCTGCAATGCCCTGTTGGGCCTACTGGGCTAGCGGGCCTGCATCCTGGCCCAACTTGAATTTGGGTTTCTAGTCGTATGCAGGCCGCTGTGGCCCAGTAGGTGGGCTTTTTTTCTTATTTTTTTGCTTTATTTATTTTTGTGAATAACTTAACTTTGAAAATAGATTTTTCAGTGATTCTTTTTTATTATGTTTAATATTAGTGTGTTTTATCATTATATTCAATTTGGTAATGCTTAGGTTATTTAAAAATGAAATGCCTTTGTAATGGATGAGTTTTCATCCGAAACCGTGATACTTCGAAACAAATTGTCCATTTTGTACACGAAGTGCATCCAGTTTTTGCGGTAACCCTCTCTACTTTTTTGCACATGCTATGTGGGTGAAATTATGATACCATGCCAACTTTCAAACTTTTCTGAGTTCATTTGAAATGCTTTTCAATTTCAGGGTCATTTAGCTGAAAAAATCAGTAAATGCATGAAAGAATTTGCTTGCACATAAAATTTCTTCGCGTTTCAAATGCCAAAACACATAACTAGCTACCCTAACTATTATAGAGATTCCCTCCTGGGTGTGAAACATAGAAGAAAGTGATGATAGTTAAGCCGATCACATCCCAGATCTTTGGGTGTGAAACTTTTTCTTCGCGTGTGTCCCTTTGCGTCGTAGCCATGGAAAATCTTCATCATTTAACGGGATGCTCGGGTCAATATTCACTGTGAATGGAGCAATTTCATCAAACTTTTCATAATCTTCTGACTTGTCTGTCTTGTCATCCACTCCCACGATGTTTCTCTTCCCAGAAAGAACTATGTGCCGCTTTGGCTCATCGTACGATGCATTCGCTTCCTTATCTTTTCTTTTTCTTGGCTTGGTAGACATGTCCTTCACATAGAAAACCTGTGCCACATCATTGGCTAGGACGAATGGTTCGTCTGCATACGCAAGATTGTTGAGATCCATTGTTGTCATTCCATACTGCGGGTCTTCCGTTACCCCGCCTCGTGTCATATTGACCCATTTGCACCGAAACAAAGGGACCTTCAAACCACGTCGATAGTCAAGTTCCCATATATCCTGTATATAACCATAATATGTTTCCTTTCCCATCTTGGTTTCTGCATCAAAGCGGACACCACTGTTTTGATTGGTGCTCTTCTTATCTTGGGCGATCGTGTAAAATGTATTACCATTTATCTCGTACCCTTTGAAAGTCATTATATTCGAAGATGGTAACTGGGACAGCAAGTACAAGTCATCTTCAATAGAGGTGTCATGCATGGTACGTGCTTGCAACCAGCTGGCGAAACTCCTGGTTTGTTCACGTGTAATCCAGTCATCAGACCGCTTTGGGTGTTTGGAGCGTAGCAAATTCTTGTGTTCATCCATATACGGAGCCACCAAGGCGGAATTCTGTAGAACTGTGTAGTGTGCTTCAGTGAGAGAATGTCCGTCCATACATATTATTTGTTCCCCTCCTAGCGTGCCTTTTCCATCCAGTCTGCCCTTATGCCGCGATTCAGGAACACCAATCGGCTTAAGGTCAGGAATAAAGTCAATACAAAACTCAATGACCTCCTCATTTTGACGGCCCTTGGAGATGCTTCCTTCTGGCCTAGCACGGTTATGAACATATTTCTTTAAGACTCCCATGAACCTCTCAAAGGGGAACATATTGTGTAGAAATACAGGACCCAAAACGTTAATCTCTTCGCATAGGTGAACTAGGACGTGCATCATGATGTTGAAGAAGGATGGTGGGAACACCAACTCGAAACGGACAAGACATTGCACCAAATCATTCTATAACCTTGGTATGATTTCTGGATCGATTACCTTCTGAGAGATTGCATTGAGAAATGCACATAGCTTCACAATGGCTAATCAAACGTTTTCCGGTAGAAGCCCCCTCAATGCAACCGGAAGCAGTTGCGTCATAATCACGTGGCAGTCATGAGACTTTAGGTTCTGGAACTTTTTCTCTGCCATGTTTATTATTCCCTTTATATTCGATGAGAAGCCAGACGATACCTTAATACTGAGCAGGCATTCAAAGAAGATTTCCTTCTCTTCTTTGGTAAGAGCGTAGCTTGCATGACCCTGATGTATGCCGTCTTGTCCGTGCATACGTTGCTGGTCCTCCCGTGCCTCAGGTGTATCTTTTGTCTTCCCATACACGCCCAAGAAGCCAAGCAGGGTCACACAAAGATTCTTCGTCACGTGCATCACGTCGATTGCGGAGCGGACCTCGAGGTCTTTCCAATAGGGCAGGTCCCAAAATACAGATTTCTTCTTCCACATGGGTGCGCGTCCGTCAGCGTCATTCGGAACAGGTTGTCCACCAGGACCCTTTCCAAAGACCACCTTCAAATCCTTGACCATATCATGTACATCAGCACCAGTACGGTGGCGAGGCTTCGTCCGGTGATCCGCCTCACCTTTGAAATGCTTGCCTTTCTTTCTTACGGGATGCCTGCTCGGAAGAAATCGACGATGTCCCAGGTACACATTCTTATTAGCCAAATATATACTGTCGGTATCGTCCAAACAGTGCGTGCATGCGCGGTATCCCTTGTTTGTCTGTCCTGAAAGGTTACTGAGAGCAGGCCAATCATTGATGGTCACAAACAGCAACGCCTTTAGGTCAAATTCTTCCCCCATGTGCTCATCCCACGCACGTACACCTATTCCATTCCACAGTTGTAAGAGTTCTTCAACTAATGGCCTTAGGTACACATCAATGTCGTTGCTGGGTTGCTTAGGGCCTTGGATGAGCACTGGCATCATAATGAACTTCCGCTTCATGCACAACCAAGGAGGAAGGTTATACAAACATAGAGTCACAGGCCAGGTGCTATGGTTGCTGCTCTGCTCCCCAAAAGGATTAATGCCATCTGCGCTTAGACCAAACCATACGCTCCTTGCGTCATCTGCAAACTCCTTCCCGTACTTTCTTTCGATTTTTCTCCACTACGACCCGTCAGCGGATACTCTCAACTTTCCGTCTTTCTTACGGTCTTGTCTGTGCCATCGCATCGCCTTGGCATGCTCTTTGTTTTGGAACAAATGTTTCAACCGTGGTATTATAGGAGCATACCACATCACCTTGGCAGGAATCTTCTTCCTGGGGCACCAGCCCTCGACATCACAAGGGTCATCGCGGCTGATCTTATAGCGCAATGCACCACATACCGGGCAAGCGTTCAAATCCTCGTACTCATCGCGGTAGAGGATGCAATCATTAGGACATGCATGTATCTTCTTCATCTCTAACCCTAGAGGGCAGACAGCCTTCTTTGCTTCGTACGTACTCTCGGGCAATTCGTTTTCCTTTGGAAGCATATCCTTTATCATTACCAGCAACTTTCCAAATCCCTTGTCAGATACACCATTCTCTGCCTTCCATTGCAGCAATTCCAGTGTGGTGCCCAGCTTTTTCTTGTCACCTACGCAATTCGGGTACAACAATTTTTTGTGATCCTCTAACATGCGCTGCAACTTCTTCTTCTCCAAATCACTTGCGCAGTTTCTCTTTGCATTGGCAATGGCCCGACCTAGATCATCAACGGGCTCATCTGGTGCCTCTTCTTCAGCTTCTTCCCGCATTGCCGGCTCAGCTTCTTCCCCTATTACCGGCTCAGCTTCTTCCCCCATTGTTGTATCATCGTATTCAGGGAACCCATGGCCAGGATAGCTGTCGTCGTCCTCTTCTTCTTCATTGTCTTCCATCATAACCCCTCTTTCTCCGTGCTTGGTCCAAACATTATAGTGGGGCATGAAACCGGACTTAAACAGGTGGACGTGAATGGTTCTTGACATAGAGTAATTGTGACCATTCTTACAGCGAGCACATGGACAAGGCATAAAACCATCCGCCCGCTTGTTTGCCTCAGCCGCAAGCAGAAAAATATGCACGCCCTCAACGAACTGGGGAGAGCATCGGTCATCGTACATCCATTGCCGGCTCATCTTCATTACACAACACCGAATAGACCAAATTAATACAAGTTCATACAACACTTAAATGCAACAAACAAATAACTCTCTAGCTAAAGCATTTAAATGCAACAACAAATATGATCAAGATCGCAACTAAGGTAACAATGGATCCAACAGCATAATGATACCAAGCCTCACTATCGATGGCATATTTTCTAATCTTTCTAATCTTCAAGCGCATTTTCTCCATCTTGATCTTGTGATCATCGACGACATCGGCAACATGCAACTCCAATTCCATCTTCTCCCCCTCAATTCTTTTCAATTTTTCTTTCAAGTACTCATTTTCTCTTTCAACTAAATTTAACCTCTCGACAATAGGGTCGGTTAGAATTTCCGGTTCACATACCTCCTAGAAAAAATTGCATATAAATCAAATACTAGCACACATATATATATCCTCCCAAATTACTAAACTCACAAATTAATCACTATATAAAGCATTGCAAGAGCTAATCTAGCAATGAGAGATGAAAGGACAAAGTTGCTAACCTTTGTGATCATTTGAATGGATGGGGGCCTTCAAATCTTGACAAATTTTGGGCAAAATGTGTGATGAGCTCGAGAGGAAGAGGGGAAGAACAGAGAGGAGAGGGGAAAGGGGAAGAACAGAGCGAGCTCGGGCGGACGAAGGGTTTATGTAGGACGACCTTTAGTACCGGTTCGTGCCAAGAACCGGTACTAAAGGGGCTGGAGGGGCCCCAGTCTGACAACATCCTGCCACCACTCTCATTAGTACCGGTTCGTGGCACGAACCGGTGCTAAAGGTTCACCACGAACCGGTACTAATGAAAGCGCCCCGGCTAGCCGTTGGAACCGGCACTAATGTATACATTAGTGCCGACTCAAATACAAACCGGCACTAATGTGCTTCACGTTTGACCCTTTTTCTACTAGTGTTTGAAAAGGCACTCATCCTAACACTTATGCAAAATTGATGACTTAGATGTGCAACACATGAAGAAACGTTTTTCTTCAATCAATGTAGAATAACACTCTAAGTGTGAAGAAATTAATGAAGAATTTGATTCTCAGAACCCTACGACAATTGTACGCGGTGTCTGAAATCATCATTCTTATACGGTGGGTCACGCCACCACAAAAGTTGAAAATCTTCAATTTGAGTTATTCCTCAGTTTTGAAATTCCTCAGTTGTTCAAATTCTTCAACTTTGCAAAATCTTCACTTGTGTCGTCGTTTTTCTTCATTGGCTATA
>NC_041386.1:571968658-572003322 GCF_002162155.2 Triticum dicoccoides
TATACATATATGAGTTTATGTCCTCTACAGCATTCACTTATAGCTATTTCTTCAAGTTGGTTTTTCTGGTAAGTCAATGTGATCGGACCCACTACAACATGACCCCACCTATAGCAACGCTTTTTTTCGTATCTAAAAGTCCATATATGCGTTGCTAGGGTCTTTACCAACAAATTGGGATGCGTAGCCCTATCCAGCGTTGCTAGCGCATAATGCAACGCTTATACTACCGTTGGTAAAAGGGACCGTTGCAAGAGTACAACACATAAAACCGGTTTTTACAACACTTTTATACGTTGGTGCTTAATTCTGATTGCTAGGCAACAGAGAATTTCCAAGGCTTCAGGTGTTTGTGCATATATAATATAAATAATATTGTATAATACCAGCAATTAAATTAATGTTCCACATAATAATGATAATTATGTGTATCAAGTGGGAAAAAATAAGAGAATATGCTCACAAGAGGAAGAAATCGTATATTAGATAAAATTGTTGGATTACAATAATGGATATTACAGGAGGAACACCATCCAAATGTGATGCATAATCTAATATTTTCTTGACAACAAAATCTAAACTAAAATCATCCATCAACATCCCTACAACTTAACTAAAACTAATTGCGGAACATCGTCCAACAGGAACATCCCACAACTTAACTAAAATTGAAAGCATCCATCATCATGAACCAGAGTATCATCATCATCGTTGCAGTATACTTGTTACGCACCCATATAATCATCCATATATCATTTCAATCTACAAAGAAAATAACAAAATGAACTGTTAACACATAATGCATTGACATGATGCAAGTAGTGATAAAGGCAGGATATTAGACACGTACAAAGGTTGAAGGCCATGCAATATTTTTTTCTGCATTACCAATAGTATTGCAGTTTTTGCGACTCTGTACCAAATCTTCAGTTTTCGCAAGTGTTGTATCACACTGCCCAAAATGTACTTTAATTTCAGCACCATCAAGTTTAAATTTAGGATCATACCTTAGAACTGTAGCAAACTACGTCCCTGTTATGATTCTGAAAATATACCAGCATGAGTGTTCATGATCATTGATGACTAATCCATTCGCCACAATATATGACATAGCCTGCAGAACAACATGGCTCAATAACATTATATGGACAGTAGCCTAAGATGTTGTGCGTTCAAAGGCAATGTGTGACAGTACTACTTCTCTTCTCTTCTCCACTTAATTAGCAAACTGAACCAAAATAGTTTGTCATCGGAAACTGAACCAAAACATTTAGCTCTAGTTGGTTTCAGTCATCCAACAGGAAATAGACAAACCTACATGGGCTCACCATGCTTTGGAACGAATGTACAGCCCCAAATCCACTGAAACGAATTTACATGGTCATCACCAGCCTAGAGATCCATTGCTAATTTTGTACACCTACAGTCAAACAGTTTTGTGTCAACCGACAGATTTATTTATTGCTAAATATATCTACTGAAGCCTACAGCCCCAAATCTTATAAATTTGCATCGACACAGCATAGAACCTAGCATGGCTCAATGGTCATGGACACAACGAGCAGTAGTACAGTAGGGAGAGGGAGAGTGTATACCTTCCATGGTGTCCCCCTACAACAAGTTGGTGCGCGCAGCTGCAAAGCCAAGGGGAAAAGGTTACAGGTGTCTCATGCATCTCTAGAACAGCGCAGCACAAGTAAAGCTTCATCAAGTTCCATTCCTACTTAATAAAAGGAGAGAATCTATATTCGTCCCGTTCTATGTGTCCTAGTTACTATCTTGGCAACTTTACATCTTACTCAATGAATTTATCACTGAGTTAGTTAGACTAGTCATCAACCAGTGCGTATGCACGACAATTTTAGTTGTCCATGTATAACTAGAATATTTTTATGTAAGAAAAAAATAAAACCATAAATTTTAAAAGAAGCATACTTTTAACTAATTGACAAATATTACATGTGATGCTGTGTTGGCTTCCATGTTGCTGAAATAAATTTATTTTCATAAAGGCATTTATACAAACTATTTATCATTCCTATAAATAAACTTTCCAAATTATAATTTATATTTAAAAGTCCGGGATCCGGGGTTAGTAAATATAGAGAGGATATTAGTCAATATTGTGATTTCCTTTAATTACATAGCAGGATTCTAAATCTTGTGTGCTCCTAAAATTAGCTATCGAGGAACCCCAAATGGATCCCATGCTTTAGTGAGTTCGTGTAAAAAAAAAGGAAACCACACTTTCTAGTTAGAAAAAAAACTAAAGCTAATGTACAGGAATATCTGTCTTATATAAACCTTCATTAAGAAATGTTTTCTGAAATAAACACGTATATTACTCAAATCTTCTAGATAAGAAACACACCAATGATTATGTTGTGGTTGGCTGGAGGCAGCAGTGCAATACTATTGTTTGGAACTTTGATTATGTAGTGCTGCTGGAGGCGACCAGAGCTGCAGACCACCCCAACTGGATGCTTTCACTCCCTACAACACAATCGAGTCAAGAGGAGCATCAATACATGCGTAAAAGACAGGTTTTTTTCTTAATAAAGCAATAGTGATAAAGTCAATTGTATGGTTCTTTCTTCTGTTATGAGCTTTAAGGATGGAGAATAGAAAACAAACCGCCACACTTCCGCCAGACTTTCTTCTGCTATGTTATAATTTATATTTAAAAGTCTTGGATCCGGAGTTAGTAAATATACAGAGGATATTAGTCAATATTGTGAATAGAAAACAAATCGCCACACTGCCATTTCCTTCACTCGACAGCCTCACTGCCAAAGACGCCCGCGGGCGCCTAATCTGCTTCAAACTGCCGTTGCTACACCTCCGCTGCCACATGAACCATCGTTAGATTGATTTAGTAATTAGCCTAAAAGAATATATGTTGGCCATGGTCAAAACCTGAAACAGGAGAATACTAAAGATTGGAAAAGAAAATAATCAAGGCCTTGGAGATATATACTGTATTAATTAGACCCTAACTTGGTTTTTAACTATACCTAGGTGTTTTGTGTACTAATTGCCTCAAACACACTGGTTACTGCGTAGATGGGCTACAGAATCCCTCCCTACAATGATGTTACCCTAGAAAGAATATGCAGCCAGGGGTTGATTTCTAGCCACTACCGCTTGCAAGGCAGCAACATAGTAGGTGTATTGCCATGGTTGGAGGCCATGCCGACCTTCCCAGCCTCAACACATCGGGACTCAATCCAGCATGTGGTCGTCCTCTGTTTTGACACTTTAGCAGCAAAACAAAATCAAATTGACCTCAACCAGCAGGCACTTGATCCCAAGCAGTAGAAAATCCTAACACCTCTAGAACAAAAATTTCTCCTGATCTGCCACGAACCAGAGCAGAGGGAGGAGTGGACCAACTCACCTGAAGCCGGAGGAGGAAGCTCGTGGCTGCTTCATCCTGAGCCGTAGCAAGGTTGTCCACTGGACGTTCCTCCCCGCACGTCTACATGAGAAGTGAAGAGCAGAGGTTAGACAAGGGAGAGAGAGAGGATGAAGCCATGGGAGGGGATGCACTCACCGGATGAGACGAGGACGACAACGACATGGCCACCGGCAACAGATCCGACTCCCAGAACCTAGCCATGTGGGATGGGTCGCGGGTGGGTTGTGGTGGCCTCAAGCGCTGGATCTAGCTGGATGGGAGGGCTCCACAGAGTGAAGGGACCTCGGGTTGTGCTTCGCGGTGGCGGGATTCGCCAGACATTACCTGATGGAGCCGCCGCAGGTAGCGCGGCAAGGAGCCGCGTGAAGAGGTCGGGATGGGATGCGAGAGCGAGAGGGACGGTCGGGTGGGGATTTAGCGGATCTGGCAGCCTCCAGAGCTTTGAGGTGGGAGGTGGGGAGGGTCGGCGCAAGGGAGACGAGGCAATGGTGGCGGCGATTAGGGAGAGACGAGGGAGTCGTGGGCTCTGTTTCTCGCGCGTCTCTCTCTCTCCTGATAGGGTTATGAGCTGCAAATCTATAACGCATATCCTACAACCCATATATGTGTATCTATTCTGAATTTTACAACATATACTCAAAACGTTGTAGAATTTTCATTGCTTTATAAGGGGTTTCCTTGTAGTGACCCTTCCCCTCTATGCTATACTCAATCCAATCTATTCACAAATTCTTCATGTGCGTTCTATTTGAAACTCGTTCAAATTCTTCACTCTGTCCTTGTCAGCTGAAGAAATTGCGAACGGAACGTTAAAACTAATCTTATCCAAATTTTTGGTTTTGCCGCTCAAACCGTTCCGTATCCCATGATGCATTATTTTACTCACCCACGATCTTACACGATCTCCACTACACAGTACGTGGGTGACACATGTCGTGAGAAGGAGAACGGCCAGGGGCACATTCGTCCCAAATCTTCGGGCGAGCAGTTTTTCACCGTGGCTATAAATACCCCTGTCCCGTTCCTCACTTCTTTTACTCCGCTCGATCTCACTCCCGCTCGAGCTTCTCAAACCCTAGTGCCGCCGCTACTCCATCATCGCCGGTGAGGAAGAGCTTCACTGCCTCGACCTCGTCGCCGTCGTACTCGCGCCGACCGCGGAAATCTTCACCTCCGCCGCCGCCGTAGACGTCTTCCTCCGCCAAGTTAGGGCGTGGAAGATCTACATCGATGAACTTCACTGTTTCAACTCACAGTTCGTCGTGTTCTTCGTTCAGGGTAATTAAAAGTTACTTTTATTGCCCTCTTTGATTTAAAACTTTTCTACAAAATCTTCAAAGGTGTTTTATTCTTCAAATCCTCACACACAAAACACCTCACATGTTATCTGTTCTTGATTCATTTCCCTAAGCATCATTTTCTTCAAGATTCCTCAATTGTGTGGATCATCGATCTATACAACTCTGGAACCTAAGATATAGCGCGCTTAGTGAAATTCTTCAAGACGCATCTGTTCAAATTCCTCAAACTTGTTCTCTTTGAAAAACCTTGTAAGAATGCATATTACCTCTTCAAATTCCTCGCAACTATACTCTGTTCACAGGTACACATGTCCGCTGCTGAATCATTAGGTTCTCATCAACTTAACTCGTTTGCAGCGTTCCTCGAAGAAAAACTGCACACTTCTTCAAAGAATTCAATTGTTTAAATTCCTCAACTGAAGAAAATGGCTGACGGTAAAATGCCACAAAAAGGAGGAAAGAAGCCTGAGGTCATGACTGCCTTTGAAATCCCTAAGGACATCTATGCTGGGTATTGCACACCTCCTAAGGAAGATAAAAATCAGCGCAAGGTGCGCATTCAGAAGATTGAACAGAGATGGGTACGTGAATGGAGAGAGTACAGATATGTCACTCCAAAGTATATGAAGAAATTCGCACTGAATCCTCCATGCCCAAGAGCCCCATTGGCACCTGGCCAATTGGCTGATCCCACTGGCATCAAACGCGGTGAGGATTTTCCTGAAGAATGGGCCAAGCGCCAAGCCAAATTGGCAAGACAAGCCAGAGAAGCAGTGAAGAAATTCAATGAAGATTCTGCTGCTGCTGCTGCTACTGAGGCCTCTGTCAAGCCAAGGAAAGCAATGATTAAGAAGCCTTCTCGTAAGCCAAGTGCTTCACCAACAGTGCCCTCAAGGCCAAGTTCCTCAGCTGTGCCCTCACGGCCTGAAACTTCAAAATCTTCAAGGAAAATTCCTCAAGCTGCCCCTGCTCCTCCGAAATTCTCAGCACCTCCTCCAAAGTCCTCAGCTGTCCCGACAAAGTCCTCAGCACCTGTGCATCTGGCCTTGTGC
This sequence comes from Triticum dicoccoides, assembly GCF_002162155.2. Taxonomy (NCBI): domain Eukaryota; kingdom Viridiplantae; phylum Streptophyta; class Magnoliopsida; order Poales; family Poaceae; genus Triticum; species Triticum dicoccoides. The sequence continues at coordinate 571,974,430 of NC_041386.1, forward strand.
CAAAGGACTATTGGCATCTCTATTGCCTCTGGTGTCTCAGCAAGTTCTTCAGCTGCACCAAATTCTTCATCTGGACCAACTTTGCTGAAGACTAAAGCAACTGCTGGACGAGGTACTCGCCCAAGTCCAAAGAAGAAACAGGTCGCCTTCCAAGAGCCACCTGCAGATGATGATGAACTTGCGGAAATCATCAGAGACCAACAAGTCAGGGCTGCTAGAGCCAAAGGCACACCTGTGCCACTGCTACTGGATCCAAGGGCGATCCTTGATTACATTGATCTCTGGCATAAGGATCCCAACACACCTATGCCTGACTTTAAGCTGACACCTGGCCAAAGTCACATGCTGACTCACTTCATCCAAGAGGAGAAGTGGAAATATGATAGGGCCAGACAGATCAACAAATCACAGTACCGAAAAGAGAAACTCCTGAAGAAAAATGTTGTCAAAATGACAACTGAAGAACTCATCAAGATGCAGACTGAAATCAAAGCCCTCAGCGACAACTTCAACTCGTACTATGCTGATTGGCAAGGAGCCAAGGTCAGATTTGTGAAGCTGACTGAGACATTCACCAAGGTTGCAGCCCCAACGCTACAAGAAGTTCCTCAAGCTGAAGCATCTGTTCAGCAAACTGAAGAACATGCCAGCACCGTTGATGATTTTCAGGCTGCTGAAGAAAATGCTAGTTCCAGGGCTGATGACTCCATTCCAGCCGCTGAAGAAATTGCCAGGGCATCCACTAGTGGTGCGCCTGAAGAAACTGAAGAAGTCAGGGCAACTGCATCAGTTGCGCCTTAGGAAAATCAACCAGATTCCTCAGCTCCACATACGCCTACACCAACTCCAATCCTTCCATCTGCATCAGATGTGAAGAAGACCATGGCTGCAGAGCGAGCTGCAGTGAAGCAAAGGAAAGCATCAAGTGCTTCAGAATCTTCAGCCCCAAAGAAGATGAAGCCCATGACCAGCTCGTTTGACAATCCGATCGATATTGTTCCTATTTCCACCATGCCATCAAAGGACCTTGTTCCTTTTGGTGAAGAATACGTGATCCCAAGCGGATCTGATGAAGAAACTCAATCTGCTGCTTCGTCAGAGTAGATTGATGAAGAAATTGAAGTGGATGCAATCCCTTCAACCCCACTGGTCTCATCACCAATGCCTCAGCTTGATGCTGAAGAGGCTGGTGTTGAAGAAATTGATGATGAAGATGTGGACATTGGAAGCACAACTCCGTTGATGAATGATGACTTTTGGGAAAGTCAGCATCCAAATTCCCCACTCTTCACCCCCGTGCAGCAAATTCCTCACTCTCCTGCACCAACTGTACCATTGGGCTCTGAAGAAACTCATCCCACTGCATCTGTGCATGAAGAAATTCCAGCCACTAGTGCTGAAGAAACTGCTGCTGACACTACAAATGTGACTGCACCTGAGGAGGAACCAGAAATTCCTCAGCCTGAAGAACCTGAGATCGTGATTCCTGAGGTAGTGATGCAACTCACTGACACTCCTCTGCCAAGGCCAAAGGATCCGTTCTCAAGGAAGCAAAAATTCAAGGCTGAAGACTTCTTTGGTGAGCACGTGTTCTTCACTGAATACAACCTTTATGACTCTGCTCGCATAAGGAAGAGGCGCTTCTGGACAGCTAGTCAAGCAAATTTCTATTCGTCAGTGCTTTACAACAAAGACAAAGTCTTCGACCATGCTCACATTCCTCACATGGATATGGAGTCTTTGCCGTGCTTCACACCAGTCCTCAGCATTCTCTATGACGCTGGGCTGCTCAATTTGTGCACTGACATCTGTGATTGGAATGAAGATCTCATTCTTCAGTTCTACGCAACACTACACATCACCGGCAACTCTGAAGATGTGAATTCATGGGTTCTAGACTGGATGACTGAGAACACACATCACAAGGCACCAGCGTCTGAATTGCTTCGTGCCTTTCCTCTAAGTCCTCCCCTTGAAGATAGATGTTGTGTTTACAATGAACCTGAGCTTTCAAATCACTATATGCAAGTGCTGATGAAGCTTTTGAAGCCAGGGCAGGCCCCTCGAACCAAATTCTGTCGGATCACGGGTTCCGGCAGACCCTTAAGGTTCGAACACTTGGGTGCGTGCGGAGATCACGCCTTCTACCTCTCCGTCTCGCAAGGATCTAAACTACCAAAAGAACTACACAAGGAACACAAGATTTATACTAGTTCGGGCCACCATTGTGGTGTAATACCCTACTCCAGTGTGTGGTTGGTGGATTGCCTCCTGGGGCTGGTGATGATGAACAATACAAGGAAGAACAGCCTCGCGAGGGTCTGTTCTTAGCTGGGGTGATGAACTGCTAGGAGGAGTTCAGTCACCCACCTTTCTCTCTCTCCCTCTCTTGTCGACCGTCCGGACCCTTGGTCTCATCCAGATTCTGATCCCTCTACCCTGGGGGTGGCTAGTCCTATTTATAGAGGCCCTGGTCCTCTTCCCAAATATTGAGCGGGAAGGGAGCCAACAATGGCGGGCTAATTTGAAGGGGAACATCTAGTACACTTATCCTGACAAAAGCAGTCTTCGCCTGCCAAATGCTCTGGTGATGACGCCGTGCTGGGCTCCATGGTGACCTCCGTCTCGTAGTACTCCTAGTCTTGGTCTCGTTGCACCGAAATGGCGACCTTTGCCTAATGCCTCGGTACTCCGCGGCTGCGCTTGCCCCCTTTGCACCAAAGGGGAAAGAAGGACGCTGCGCGCGCTGACGCCCGCCTGGCACCCTCGATCATCATGGCTTGCGTCATGGGCACCTCGCGAGCTACCCTGCCTTGATCTCTCCGCCTCCTCGCGAGCCAGCCTGATGAGGCTGCACCTGAGGAGGCGCCATGTCGTCCGCCCCGCGAGGCTTGGCCCCTCGCAAGGGTCTTGAGCCTTGTGTTGATGAAGATGGGCCGCGCTGGGCCCCCATTTGAGCCACGCCGCAGGCCACAGGCAGGCAAGTCTAGGGACCCCCGTTCCCAGAACGCTGACAGTAGCCCCCGGGCCCAAGGCGCGCATGGACTTGGCCGTGCTGAGAGGCGAAAGGGCAAGGGCGAAGCACCGCAGGCCCTAACAGCCTGCGGCCTTGGGCGCCGCGTGGCGGTTGATTGGACGTGGGCGTCTCCGCTTCCCCACGACGCCTCGGTGATCGCGCGAGTTGGACAAGTCCCTGCATGCAGATCGTGTCATGATTACCTGTGATCGTGGAGGCCGGCGGTTGGCCTTCGCCGGCTATAAGTATGGCACGGCGCGTGCCCTTCCAGTCCATCTCTTCTTGCTTTCTCCTTTGCCTCAGTTCTTGCTCCGTCTTGGTGTGATGGCTCCAATTCGTCGGTTTTCCGCGGCGGAGAAGGGAAAGGCTCCCTAAGAGGGACCAGACCCGCTCCCGCCGAAGAAGCGACTCGCCCTTTGCAGCCGGGACGAGGAGGACCGTCAGGTGGTGGCGAGGCCCTGTTGCGAGTGGGCTCCGCCGGGATTCCCGCTTCCCTTGTATGCCCACGTCGAGGGCCCCAAAGGTGTCGATTCCGATCCCCGCGGTCAGCACCGTCGTCGGCGCCGTCGGGTCACGAAGGCGTGGGTTGTTCCTCCTGGAGTCCATGCCGAGGGCTCCTACCAAGAGTTCATGCTCCACGTCGCCATTCCTCTTTAGTCCTGGATCCGTCTGCCTCCCTTCTTCGCCCCCATCATCCCTCCAGGAGGGCCCCTGGAGCTCTGGCTGCAGCACGCCGACTGCAGCGCCCTCGCGACCAAGGCAGAGGTTGTGGTCGCTGCCCCGGGCGAGGTCTACATGTCCCGCAGCTGGAGAGAGATCGCCCGGGTCTGCAGGGAAAGGGGCGTCTTCGCGGTCCACTTGGAGTACGATGGCGCTGCGGTGGTGTTCTTCAAGGTCTTCGACGCGAACGGGCACCGGCTGGAGTGCTGCCGCGGGAGAGGTGGCCAGGACCTCGCCCTGGTGAGGGCTAGGCCCGTCGACCGCTCCCTTGGCGGAGGCGCCGGAGGGTCCAGCGACTCCAGTGAAATCTTCGCGACTCCGGAGACGAGCGACGACAGCTACGAGCCCCCGAGTCAGCGCCGCTCCCGGAGCAGGGTGGGCTCATCAGGCCGTCGCCGACCCTGATCTGGATGGAGTTGGCGCCGGCGCCTGACGGCCCACTGTTGATGATGGCATCTTTTGCAAGAGCTCGTGTAGTTAGTATCCCTTAGGGTCTGTTCCCCGCGAGGAATCAAAATGCGCCCCGTGGGGGCTTGTAAGGTGCTTGTAGTCCCGTTTGTTAATACATAACCTTTTGCTATGGATCTGTGTGAGTCGCTAATTCCGTCATAGTTTAGTCCTCCCTTTCGCACCTTGCGAGGGCTTGGTGCTCTGCGTCGACAGGTCCCAGTCCCAAGGCGGCGTCAGCCGTCACTGGTATGCCAGGTCGCGATGCCGTGGTCAAGGCCAGGAGGTGAGCGACCCGGGGTCCGGTAAGAGCCCCTGAGTCGCGATGCTCAGGAGGTCCCCTTTGGCGCCCAAGCAGCCGTCGCTTGGTGAGAAAGGGAAGCAACATCGCTAGTACGGAATTGCCTTAGGTGCGGGGGTAGTGCCACGGTAGCCAGTGCTTTGGGTGGTGACTTATCTTGAGAATCGGGGATTATTCCTGGTGTGCCGTCGGGTCCGCGCGTAGGCAGGAGCGGAATCGCTCGGCAAGGTCCTCGCGAGCCCCTTCTCCCTCGCCTCTGCTCCCCTTTCTGCTCTACGTCCTCGGGTCCCGGCCCTCGAGCTGGTCTCAGCCGTCGCTGGTATGCCAGGTCGCGATGCCGTGGACAAGGCCAGAGGGTGAGGGCTGGAGAGCCAGTAGGAGCCCTGAGTCGTGATGCTCAGGCGCCCCCCCTTTAACATGCAAGCGGTTCGCTCGGGCGAGGGTGAAGGGAACCCCGTGAGGGCCTTGGCTAGCGCAGTTCCCTCCAAGGATCCTGCAGAGTCATCACAGAAAGAAGATGGGGTTGCCATGGCAGTCATCAGTCGATCGTTAGCCACTCAAGAGCTTGCTGGCTGGAGCAGGTCAGGTGTATCAGGGCACCCGTGAGCCAGCGCGGGACTCATGAGGCCCTACCTCTAGGCAGGTTGCGCCTGGCACTGGGCCGTATCTTGAGATGTGTCCCTGCAAAATTTGGTTAGATGCCGGTACTCTACGTCCTCGGGTCCCGGCCCTCGAGCTTGTCTCAGCCGTCGCTGGTATGCCAGGTCGCGATGCCGTGGACAAGGCCAAAGGGTGAGGGCTGGAGAGCCGGTAAGAGCCCTGAGTCGCGATGCTCAGGCACCCCGCCTTTAACGTGCAAGTGGCCGACATGGAGAAGAAGGGATGCCGCGAACAGGCATCAAGCAATCAAGCGTGATAGGTGAATGCATAGTAGGAAATAGACGCGAGGGAGATACATGCCGCTGGGCCTGGCCCGAGCAGCTTGGGGATGATGCAGCCCGAGGGGCGCCCCAACAAGGCAAACTAACGACCAAAAAATAAAGGCAGATACACGCCGCAGGGACAGACCCACGCAGCCTAGGAGTGATGCAACCCTGGGAGGGCGCTCCCAGCTGGGAATGAGGCTTGAAAGATGTCACCTGAGGATGTCGTTGGCGAAGTGGCGTTAGTGCAGCAGACTCGGTGGGTTGCGAAAGCCGATCCTCATGAGCCCCCAGGCCCCGGGGCCTCGGGAGGCTTCGGAGGCACTGGTGACTCCTCGCGAGCTGCCTTCATCTCTGCCAGGGCCGCGGAACGCCTGTCTTCCTGAGCCTCCATGATGCCCCTCATGAGGCGCTGGTACGCCGCAGCCATGCTCAGCAGGTCGTAAGGCATGCGAACATAGATGTGGGGTGGACACCCGCAGCGCCTCCCTCGTGACCCTGGCTAGGTCGGTGGCCCTCCAGGTGAGAGCCCCCGAGCCCTGCCTGAGGAGGGCATCGGGCGTGCTTTCCTATGCGATGGAAGGGGGTTCCTCCTGGGCAGACATGGGCCCAGAAGGGCCTGCCTCCTGAGGGGCTGAGCCTGGCAACGTCTTCTTCTTCTTGGGGGTGGTTTCAGGAAGCCTCCTGCTTCCGTGATCTGGGTCTTCTAGTGACGCGGCCTGAATGGCTCGCTCCAGGGAACACACTGCATCCTTCTCTTCACAGGGCACCGTGATGACGCCGCCACTTCCTGGCATCTTGAGGACGTTGTAGCCGTGGTGAGTCATGGCCATGAACTTGGCCAGCGTTGGGTACCCGAGGATGGCGTTGTACGGCAGGCGGATGTGGGCGACGTCAAAGTCGATGAGCTCGGTGCGGTAGTTGCTGCGGGCCCCGAAGGTGACAGGGAGGCGGACCTGCCCGATCGGGACTGTGGAATCGTCGGTGACTCCTGAAAAAGGCTTGGTTGGCTGAAGCTGGTCATAGGGCACTTGGAGGTTGTTGAATGTTTCCACGGACAGGATGTTGAGCCCTACCCCTCCGTCGATGAGGGTCTTGGTGACCAGCACGTTGATGATGACTGGGGAGCAAAGCATCGGGAGGACTCCGGCTGTGGCCGTGCACTTGAGCTGGTCTGCTGAGATGAACGTGATGGCGCACGCCGACCACCTGAGGGGGCGCGTTGCTTCGAGCTTGGGGAGAACTGCATTCACTTTGCGGGCAAACTGCTTGAAGATGCGTTGAGAGGCTGGGGCTTGAGCTCCGCCCAGGATGCAGGCGATTGCGCGCGGCTCTTGGAAGCCCCCAACCCCCTCGTCTTGATGGCGATCTTCGTTCCTCCTTGGCGGAGGCGGCAGCGGAGGTAGGCCTGCGTTGCCGTGAGGGCAATCCTCACGAGGCTGATCCCTCCAGTCCCCCTCGTGAGGCAGGTCCCGCGAGCGGTCCTCGCGAGGTTGGTCGCGCCACCCCTGGCGCGGGCCGCGATCTTCCCAGCGTCCTGGGTTTCTTCCTCCCCCTCGGCTATAGCCCCGGTCAGCACGGTCAGGGCAACGACCGATCCTTCCTTCTCGCATGGCATGGAGTTCTTGACATTCGTTGGTGTTGTGGGTGTGGAGGTCATGGTACACACAGTATCGGCTGCCCCTGGAGGATTCGGGCAGATCCTTGCCCCGCTTGGTGTCTGGTTCGGCTGCAAGTACGGCAGCCACCTTGCACTTCACGTCCTTGGCCTTGGGCTTCTTCTCTTCTGGGTCTATGGCAGGCAGCTCGAGGACGGAGAGATGTCCCTCCTCAGCCCTGGCGGACTTGTTCGCCAAGTTGAACAGCTCCAGGGAGGTGCAGAGGTCTTCATGCATCGCCAGCTCCTCCATCATCTTGACGTCGCGCACGCCATCGGAGAAGGCTGAGATGATGGCTTCCTCGGACACCTTGGGGATCTTGAGGCGCGCGCTGTTGAAGCGCTGGATGTACTTTTGCAGGGTCTCTCCGGGTTGTTGCTTGATGCGGCGCATGTCGCTCATGGCGGGTGGCCGGTCGCGAGTACCTTGGAAGTTGGCGATGAAGCGGGTGCGCATCTGGTCCCAGGAGGAGATCGTGCCCGGAGCCAGATTCAGGAGCCAGGTGCGAGCTCCTTCCTTCAGCGCCATGGGGAACCAGTTCGCCATGACCTTCTCGTCCCCGCTGGCAGCTTCGATGCCTAGCTCATAGAGCTGGAGGAACTCTGCGGGATCAGTTGTGCCGTCGTAGCGAGGAGGCAGGTCTGGCTTGAACTTGCTGGGCCACGCGACGCTGCGCAGCTCGGTGGTGTAGGCGCGGCAGCCTGCGGTGGCCACGAAAGGCTTCGGCTGGTGGAGAGCTCGGTCTTGAGGGTCCCCACGCGCTGCAGCTAGGAGCAGAGCGGGGTCTTGGCGTGCCGGAGCTGGAGCAGAGAGTGCCCGGGCAGCTCCTTGCGGGCGAGGGACTTCTTGGCAGCTCCGGTCTTGCTGTGCTGGCGCCTGGCGGAGCGGCTTCCACCCAGGGGCCACGCGGCTTGGACCACGGCGTCTTCTTGGAGAGGGGGCGGCTGGTACGCCCCCGGAGCTTCATTGCCCGCGCGGGGCGGAGTGCGGCGCAGCGGAGCGGATGGCGCAGGAGAGCCCCCTGCGGCACGGACGAGCTCTGCGACGCGGTCGAGCCACTCCTCGTAGACGTCGTCGACGGGGTGGTAGCGCAGGAGTTCGTTTGCTGCGATGAGCGCAGCTCGAGCCTCCAAGGGTGCGGGGAGCGCGCGGGACGAAGAGCCGGCTGGGGCGAGTGATGGAGTAGTGGTGCGGCCATCTTGCCGCACGGATGGATGCTGAGACGACGCTTGCTGCTCGCCCCCCGCCGGGCCGGTGGCGGCGTTGACGGCGGGCGACGAGGAACGACGAGGACGCCCACCGACGGGGGCCGTCTGGGCGACGCGAGAAGCGATGGCGGCCCGGCGCTCGGCGCGGGCCCGGCGAGCGTCAGACATGGATGCTGCGGTCGGAGGAGAGCGGAGTGGTGGAAGACGAATTCCGGCGCACCCCTACCTGGCGCGCCAAAATGTCGGATCACGGGTTCCGGCAGACCCTTAAGGTTCGAACACGGGGGTGCGCACGGAGATCACGCCTTCTACCTCTCCGTCTCGCAAGGATCTAAACTACCAAAATAACTGCACAAGGAACACAAGATTTATACTGGTTCGGGCCACCATTGTGGTGTAATACCCTACTCCAGTGTGTGGTTGGTGGATTGCCTCCTGGGGCTGGTGATGATGAACAATACAAGGAAGAACAGCCTCGCGAGGGTCTGTTCTTGGCTGGGGTGATGAACTACTAGGAGGAGTTCAGTCACCCACCTTTCTCTCTCTCCCTCTCTTGTTGATCGTCCGGACCCTTGGTCTCATCCAGATTCCGGTCCCTCTACCCTGGGGGTGGCTAGTCCTATTTATAGAGGCCCTGGTCCTCCTCCCAAATATTGAGCGGGAAGGGAGCCAACAATGGCGGGCTAATTTGAAGGGGAACATCTAGTACACTTATCCTGACAAAAGCAGTCTTCGCCTGCCAAAGGCTCTGGTGATGACGCCGTGCTGGGCTCCATGGTGACCTCCGTCTCGTAGTCCTCCTAGTCTTGGTCTCGTTGCACCGAAATGGCGACCTTTGCCTGATGCCTCGGTACTCCGCGGCTGTGCTTGCCCCCTTTGCACCAAAGGGGAAAGAAGGACGCTGCGCGTGCTGACGCCCGCCTGGCACCCTTGATCGTCATGGCTTGCGTCATGGGCACCTCGCGAGGTACCCTGCCTTGATCTCTCCGCCTCCTCGCGAGCTAGCCCGATGAGGCTGCGCCTGAGGAGGCGCCGTGTCATCCGCCCCGCGAGGCTTGGCCCCTCGTGAGGGTCTTGAGCCTTGTGTTGATGAAGATGGGCCGCGCTGGGCCCCCATTTGAGCCACGCCGCAGGCCGCAGGCAGGCAAGTCTAGGGACCCCCGCTCCCAGAACGCCGAGAGTAGCCCCCGGGCCCAAGGCGCGCATGGACTTGGCCGTGCTGAGAGGCGAAAGGGCAAGGGCAAAGCGCCGCGGGCCCTAACAGCCTGCGGCCTTGGGCGCCGCGTGGCGGTTGATTGGACGTGGGCGTCTCCGCTTCCCCATGACGCCTCGGTGATCGCGCGAGTTGGACAAGTCCCTACATGCAGATCGTGTCATGATTACCTGTGATCGTGGAGGCCGGCGGTTGGCCTTCGCCGGCTATAAGTACGGCACGGCGCGTGCCCTTCCAGTCCATCTCTTATTGCTTTCTCCTTTGCCTTAGTTCTTGCTCCGTCTTGGTGTGATGGCTCCAATTCGTCGGTTTTCCGCGACGGAGAAGGGAAAGGCTCCCTAAGAGGGACCAGACCCGCTCCCGCCGAAGAAGCGGCTCGCCCTTTGCAGCCGGGACGAGGAGGACCGTCAGGTGGTGGCGAGGCCCTATTGCGAGTGGGCTCCGCCAGGGTTCCCGCTTCCCTTGTATGCCCACGTCGAGGGCCCCAAAGGTGTCGATTCCGATCCCCGCGGTCAGCGCCGTCATCGGCGCCGTCGGGTCACGAAGGCGTGGGTTGTTCCTCCTGGAGTCCATGCCGAGGGCTCCTCCCAAGCGTTCATGCTCCACGTCGCCATTCCTCTTTAGTCCTGGATCCGTCTGCCTCCCTTCTTCGCCCCCATCATCCCTCCAGGAGGGCCCCTGGAGCTCTGGCTGCAGCACGCCGACTGCAGCGCCCTCGCGACCAAGGCAGAGGTTGTGGTCGCTGCCCCGGGCGAGGTCTACATGTCCCGCGGCTGGAGAGAGATCGCCCGGGTCTGCAGGGAAAGGGGCGTCTTCGCGGTCCACTTGGAGTACGATGGCGCTGCGGTGGTGTTCTTCAAGGTCTTCGACGCGAACGGGCGCCGGCTGGAGTGCTGCCGCGGGAGAGGTGGCCAGGACCTCGCGCTGGTGAGGGCTAGGCCCGTCGACCGCTCCCTTGGCGGAGGCGCCGGAGGGTCCAGCGACTCCAGTGAAATCTTTGCGACTCCGGAGACGAGCGACGACAGCTACGAGCCCCCGAGTCAGCGCCGCTCCCGGAGCAGGGTGGGCTCGTCAGGCCGTCGCCGACCCTGATCTGGATGGAGTTGGCGCCGGCGCCTGACGTCCCACTGTTGATGATGGCATCTTTTGCAGGAGCTCGTGTAGTTAGTATCCCTTAGGATCTGTTCCCTGCGAGGAATCAAAATGCGCCCCGTGGGGGCTTGTAAGGTGCCTGTAGTCCCGTTTGTTAATACATAACCTTTTGCTATGGATCTGTGTGAGTCGCTAATTCCATCATAGTTTAGTCCTCCCTTTCGCACCTTGCGAGGGCTTGGTGCTCTGCGTCGACAGGTCCCAGTCCCAAGGCGGCGTCAGCCGTCGCTGGTATGCCAGGTCGCGATGCCGTGGTCAAGGCCAGGAGGTGAGCGACCCGGGGTCCGGTAAGAGCCCCTGAGTCGCGATGCTCAGGAGGTCCCCTTTGGTGCCCAAGCAGCCGTCGCTTGGTGAGAAAGGGAAGCAACATCGCTAGTACGGAATTGCCTTAGGTGCGGGGGTAGTGCCACGGTAGCCAGTGCTTTGGGTGGTGACTTATCTTGAGAATCGGGGATTATTCCTGGTGTGCCGTCGGGTCCGCGCGTAGGCAGGAGCGGAATCGCTCGGCAAGGTCCTCGCGAGCCCCTTCTCCCTCGCCTCTGCTCCCCTTTCTGCTCTACGTCCTCGGGTCCCGGCCCTCGAGCTGGTCTCAGCCGTCGCTGGTATGCCAGGTCGCAATGCCATGGACAAGGCCAGAGGGTGAGGGCTGGAGAGCCAGTAGGAGCCCTGAGTCGCGATGCTCAGGCGCCCCCCCTTTAATGTGCAAGTGGTTCGCGCGGGCGAGGGTGAAGAGAACCCCGTGAGGGCCTTGGCTAGCGCAGTTCCCTCCAAGGATCCTGCAGAGTCATCACAGAAAGAAGATGGGGTTGCCATGGCAGTCATCAGTCGATCGTTAGCCACTCAAGAGCTTGCTGGCTGGAGCAGGTCAGGTGTATCAGGGCACCCGTGAGCCAGCGCGGGACTCACGAGGCCCTACCTCTAGGCGGGTTGCGCCTGGCACTGGGCCGTATCTTGAGATGTGTCCCTGCAAAATTTGGTTAGATGCCGGTACTCTACGTCCTCGGGTCCCGGCCCTCGAGCTTGTCTCAGCCGTCGCTGGTATGCCAGGTCGCGATGCCGTGGACAAGGCCAGAGGGTGAGGGCTGGAGAGCCGGTAAGAGCCCTGAGTCGCGATGCTCAGGCACCCCCCTTTAACGTGCAAGTGGCCGACATGGAGAAGAATGGATGCCGCAGACAGGCATCAAGCAATCAAGCGTGATAGGCGAATGCATAGTAGGAAATAAACGCGAGGGAGATACATGCAGCTGGGCCTGGCCCGAGCGGCTTGGGGATGATGCAGCCCGAGGGGCGCCCCCAACAAGGCAAACTAACGACCGAAAAATAAAGGCAGATACACGCCGCAGGGACGGACCCACGCGGCCTGGGAGTGATGCAACCCTGGGAGGGCGCTCCCAGCTGGAATGAGGCTTGAAAGATGTCACCTGAGGATGTCATTGGTGAAGTGGCGTTGGTGCAGCAGACTCGGTGGGTTGCGGAAGCCGATCCTCATGAGCCCCCAGGCCCCGGGGCCTCGGGAAGCTCCGGAGGCACTAGTGACTCCTCGCGAGCTGTCTTCATCTCCGCCAGGGCCGTGGAACGCCTGTCTTCCTGAGCCTCCATGATGCCCCTCATGAGGCGCTGGTACGCCGCAGCCATGCTCGGCAGGCCGTAAGGCATGCGAACATAGCTATGGGGTGGACCCCCGCAGTGCCCCACTTGCGAGGGCCAGAGGTGCTCCGTCGCGGCGATCTGATTGAGCCTTGGTATGTCGACGCAGACGCGCAGCCCACCATCCTCGCTTGGATGTGGGGCCACAGCTGGTGGAGGACGGCAACCTCTCATGATCCTTGACTCCTGTAGCTCTTGAATGGCCTTGTTGACGAACTCCTGCCGGTCTGACCTTCCTTGCCTGGCTCCTTCTCGAGGGAAACGTGCTTCGGAGCATGCCTCCACATGGTGCCCAAGCGCCTCCCTCGTGACCCTGGCTAGGTCGGTGGCCCTCCAGGTGAGAGCCCCCGAGCCCTGCCTGAGGAGGGCGCCGGGCGCGCTTTCCTATGCGATGGAAGGGGGTTCCTCCTGGGCAGACACGGGCCCGGAAGGGCCTGCCTCCTAAGGGGCTGAGCCTGGCGACGTCTTCTTCTTCTTGTGGGTGGTTTCAGGAAGCCTCCTGCTTCCGCGATCTAGGTCTTCTAGTGACGCGGCCTGAATGGCTCGCTCCAGGGAACACACTGCATCCTTCTCTTCACAGGGCACCGTGATGACACCGCCACTTCCTGGCATCTTGAGGACGTTGTAGCCGTGGTGAGTCACGGCCATGAACTTGGCCAGCGCTGGGTACCCGAGGATGGCGTTGTACGGCAGGCGGATGTGGGCGACGTCAAAGTCGATGACCTCGGTACGGTAGTTGATGCGGGCCCCGAAGGTGACAGGGAGGCGGACCTGCCTGATCGGGACTGTGGAACCGTCGGTGACTCCTGAAAAAGGCTTGGTTGGCTGAAGCTGGTCATAGGGCACTTGGAGGTTGTTGAACGTTTCCACGGACAGGACGTTGAGCCCTACCCCTCCGTCGATGAGGGTCTTGGTGACCAGCACGTTGATGATGACTGGGGAGCAAAGCATCGGGAGGACTCCAGCTGTGGCCGTGCACTTGAGCTGGTCTGCTGAGCTGAACGTGATGGCACACGTCGACCACCTGAGGGGGCGCGTTGCTTCGAGCTTGGGGAGAACTGCATTCACTTTGCGGGCAAACTGCTTGAAGATGCGTTGAGAGGCTGGGGCTTGAGCTCCGCCCAGGATGCAGGCGATTGCGCGCGGCTCTTGGAAGCCCCCAGCCCCCTCGTCTTGATGGCGATCTTCGTTCCTCCTTGGCGGAGGCGGCGGCGGAGGTAGGCCTGCGTTTCCGTGAGGGCAATCCTCACGAGGCTGATCCCTCCAGTCCCCCTCGCGAGGCAGGTCCTGCCAGCGGTCCTTGCGAGGTTGGTCGCACCATCCCTGGCGCGGACCGCGATCTTCCCAGCGTCCTGGGTTTCTTCCTCCCCCTCGGCTGTAGCCCCGGTCAGCATGGTCAAGGCGACGACCGATCCTTCCTTCTCGCACGGCGTGGAGTTCTTGACATTCGTTGGTGTTGTGGGTGTGGAGGTCGTGGTACACACAGTACCGGCTGCCCCTGGAGGATTCGGGCAGATCCTTGCCCCGCTTGGTGTCTGGTTCGGCTGCGAGTACGGCAGCCCCCTTGCGCTTCACGTCCTTGGCCTTGGGCTTCTTCTCTTCTGGGTCTGCGGCAGGCAGCTCGAGGACGGAGAGACGTCCCTCCTCAGCCCTGGCGCACTTGTTCACCAAGTTGAACAGCTCCAGGGAGGTGCAGAGGTCTTCATGCATCGCCAGCTCCTCCTTCATCTTGACGTCGTGCACGCCATCGGAGAAGGCCGAGATGATGGCTTCCTCGGACACCTTGGGGATCTTGAGGCGCGCGCTGTTGAAGTGCTGGATGTACTTTTGCAGGGTCTCTCTGGGTTGTTGCTTGATGCGGCGCATGTCGCTCACGGCGGGTGGCCGGTCGCGAGTACCTTGGAAGTTGGCGATGAAGCGGGTGCGCATCTGGTCCCAGGAGGAGATCGTGCCCGGAGCCAGATTCAGGAGCCAGGTGCGAGCTCCTTCCTTCAGCGCCATGGGGAACCAGTTCGCCATGACCTTCTCGTCCCCGCTGGCAGCTTCGATGCCCAGCTCATAGAGCTGGAGGAACTCTACGAGATCAGTTGTGCCGTCGTAGCGAGGAGGCAGGTCTGGCTTGAACTTGCCGGGCCACGCGACGCTGCGCAGCTCGGTGGTGTAGGCGCGGCAGCCTGTGGTGGCCACGAAAGGCTTCGGCTGATGGAGAGCTCGGTCTTGAGGGTCCCCACGCGCTGCAGCTAGGAGCAGAGTGGGGTCTTGGCGTGCCGGAGCTGGAGCAGAGAGCGCCCGGGCAGCTCCTTGCGGGCGAGGGACTTCTTGGCAGCTCCGGTCTTGCTGTGCTGGCGCCTGGCGGAGCGGGTTCCGCCCAGGGGCCACGCGGCTTGGAGCCACGGTGTCTTCTTGGAGAGGAGGCGGCTAGTACGCCCCCGGAGCTTCATTGCCCGCGCGGGGCGGAGTGCGGCGCAGCGGAGCGGATGGCGCAGGAGAGCCCCCTGCGGCACGGACGAGCTCTGCGACGCGGTCGAGCCACTCCTCGTAGACGTCGTCGACGGGGCGGTAGCGCAGGAGTTTGTTTGCCGCGATGAGCGCAGCTCGAGCCTCCAAGGGTGCGGGGAGCGCACGGGACGAAGAGCCGGCTGGGGCGAGTGATGGAGTAGCAGTGCGGCCGTCTTGCCGCACGGATGGATGCTGAGACGACGCTTGCTACTCGCCCCCCGCCGGGCCGGTGGCGGCGTTGACGGCGGGCGACGGGGAACGACGAGGACGCCCATCGACGGGGGCCGTTTGGGCGACGCGAGAAGCGATGGCGGCCCGGCGCTCGGCGCGGGCCCGACGAGCGTCAGACATGGATGCTGCGGTCAGACGAGAGCGGAGTGGTGGAAGACGAATTCCGGTGCTCCCCTACCTGGCGCGCCAAAATGTCGGATCACGGGTTCCGGCAGACCCTTAAGGTTCGAACACTGGGGTGCGTGTGGAGATCACGCCGTCTACCTCTCCGTCTCGCAAGGATCTAAACTACCAAAAGAACTGCACAAGGAACACAAGATTTATACTGGTTCGGGCCACCATTGTGGTGTAATACCCTACTCCAGTGTGTGGTTGGTGGATTGCCTCCTGGGGCTGGTGATGATGAACAATACAAGGAAGAACAGCCTCGCGAGGGTCTGTTCTTGGCTGGGGTGATGAACTACTAGGAGGAGTTCAGTCACCCACCTTTCTCTCTCTCCCTCTCTCGTCGATCGTCCGGACCCTTGGTCTCATCCAGATTCCGATCCCTCTACCCTGGGGGTGGCTAGTCCTATTTATAGAGGCCCTGGTCCTCTTCCCAAATATTGAGCGGGAAGGGAGCCAACAATGGCGGGCTAATTTGAAGGGGAACATCTAGTACACTTATCCTGACAAAAGCAGTCTTCGCCTGCCAAAGGCTCTGGTGATGACGCCGTGCTGGGCTCCATGGTGACCTCCGTCTCATAGTCCTCCTAGTCTTGGTCTCGTTGCACCGAAATGGAGACCTTTGCCTGATGCCTCGGTACTCCGCGGCTGCGCTTGCCCCCTTTGCACCAAAGGGGAAAGAAGGACGCTGCGCGCGCTGACGCCCGCCTGGCACCCTCGATCGTCATGGCTTGCATCATGGGCACCTCGCAAGGTACCCTGCCTTGATCTCTCCGCCTCCTCGCGAGCCAGCCTGATGAGGTTGCGCCTGAGGAGGCACCGTGTCGTCCGCCCCGCGAGGCTTGGCCCCTCGCGAGGGTCTTGATCCTTGTGTTGATGAAGATGGGCCGCGCTGGGCCCCCATTTGAGCCATGCCGCAGGCCGCAGGCAGGCATGTCTAGGGACCCCCGTTCCCAGAACGCCGACAAATTCCTCGTCAAGGAATTGTTGTATGTGCCTCGGACCGTCTACCGCATTCTGTCGAAGACAATGAGTCCTATCAAAGGCCACGACTCAAATGATGAAGAAGTCGTTGGCATCATGAAGAACATGCTTTTCAACATCTGTCATGGCGTTCCCGTCAACTTCCATGATTTCTTCATGAGGACTCTGGCCAACATTGCTATGTCACCATTTGAGCTGAAGCCTTATGCGCCATGGATTATGAGATTCATCAGGACAAGGTCTTCACTCAATTACAAAGCTGAAACTCTCAACCACTGCAGTTACTTGCCCCCTATTGAAGTCCTCAAAAGGACATTTTCCTCAGCTGAAGAAAAGGGCAAGGCCACTGCTGTGATAGATGAAGGCATTCGTCCATTGGATGGTCAATTTCGCAAGGCTACTTCTTATTCCACCAATGATGACTCTGCCACACATGACTCTGCCGCCAACAATGCCAAGCCAAATTCTCAAGCCACAACACCCAGGGTGATGACTGATCGTGAGTTACTCCTCAGTCTTCGTCAAAAGGTTGATCGCAATCACAAATGGGTCAAGCGTCAGTTTGGTTCAATTCTTCACAACATGACTTCAACACACAATGCAGTGAAGAAAAACCATTACTACCTTCATGAAACCCTCAACCGCACCTGGGCTGCTCTGTCTAAAGTTTACAGTGCTGAAGATCTGGAGAAAATGGGTCTCAAAGAAGCTTTTGACTAGTCTGCACCTCCTCCGAAGAAATACAAGAAGGTCAAGGTTCCTTCTTTGGTGGCCAGCTCATATTCTTCATCTCGTCAGACTGATGAAAATGAAGACTTGGACGACACTGCGGCAGGCCCTACTTCAACGGCCGACCCCAACAACACTGGCGCTCCTTCATCAACTTGAATATCTTCAGGGGCGTTAGTCCTCAATTTCGATCCTTTTGGTCATTTGATGACAAAGGGGGAGAAATCTGAGTTAGTCTTCAAGCGGGTCTATTAATAAGGGCATTTTTTTTGCTAAGTTACAACTCTTGTTCTTCCGAAACTTTTATTGGATCGAGTTGTAATCTTAAACCCGATGGTGCGCTGATACTTTTGATGCACTATGATCTGATACTTTTGATGCGCAATTCTGCATGCCTATTCCTCATTAATATTATTGCACGCATGCTGAATTACATCAGGCACCATATTTCATCATGCATTTCAAATTCTTCATCTTATATATCAAATGCGTGTATGAATTACAAGATATAGGGGAAGATCTCCATGATTCAACTCTTCAAGTGTGCATTGCTTCAAAAGCAAATTCCTCACTATGCACATCTTCAGGGGGAGTTCTTCTATATCTTGCAATCAAATTCCTCAAAATCAGTATTTACACTTCATACATTTATCCCCGTTGAAAACTTAACCTATATTGTCATCAATCACCAAAAAGGGGGAGATTGTAAGTGCATCTAGTGCCCCTTAGTGATTTTGGTGTATTGAAGACTTATAGGTTAAGTATCTAATGTGTTTATGAGTGTACACAGGCCTATAAGTCTATGAGGAGTTTGATATTTACAATGAAAGTCGACCCCTAAAAATGAAGTTCTTCGACTAAAGACTTTGATATTTTGAAGACTTTCTAAAGACTTTGAAAGTGAAGAAATTGGTGTAACCCTGAAGACTTGGTATTCATTCGAGGAACATGAAGCGTGAAGACTTTTGTTTTCGTAGTTTCATTTTCTCTTTCTTGAGTCATAGGAAACACCATACTGTTAAAGGGGGTCGAGGAAATACTAAGGAGAAAATTTCCATGTGATGCTCAACTCAAATCCTACACCTACCAATCCCTTCGAGTGAAGCCATTGGAAATCTCATACAGTTCAGTCAATTTCTTCAGTGACAGAGACCGGTTCTTCTGGTCACTGAGGACTTTGTTCTGACTGAGGAGTTAGGAATTCGCCAGTGCGAATTGCCTACACAGTGAGGAACATGATAGCCCTGAGGAATTTGTACCTCAAATTTCCGACCGTTGTTGTGCTACGCGCCAGTTGTCCCAAAATATCTTATCCATCCAACGGTCATATCATTAAAGGGCATTTATGTCTTATAATGTCGGGTTGCTCCCTAGGCTATAAATAGCCACCCCCTACAACCACTAGCTAGTTGGCTGCTCCGAGAGAACTTGACACTTGTCATTTGAGAGCAACCCATCCTCCGAGGAATTTGAGCGAAAATCATCAAGTGAGGAAAATCCAAACCCAAACCCAAAACACCTACAAACCCAAAGTGATTGAGCATCACTGAAGAGATTGATCCTGCGTGGATCCAATGCTTGTTACCTTTGAAGACTGTGCTTCTTCCAGACGGTTAGGCGTCAAGGTCTAGAGCATCCAAGAGGAATTGTGGATCGCCGAGTGACCGAGTTTGTGAAGGTTTGGAAGTCACCTGAAGACTTACCACGAGTGATTTGGCGAGGACTGTGTGTCCTTAGCTCAAGGAGAATACGGTGAGGACTGTGTGTCCGGGACTAGGTGTCCTCGAGTTTAAATACTCAGCTGCTCCAACCAGATGTACAACTGAGACAGCAGTTGGAACTGGTCTACCAAATCATTGTCTTCACCAAGCTAACTAGTTCTATTTCCTCAACACTTTCATTTCCTCATTACTCTGTTGTGTGCTTGTTCATATCTGTGTTTGAAGACTTTGACTGAAGACTTTCTCAATTTGCTCAGTTCAATTTCTTCAGTCTATTTGTCTTCATCCTGTGCTATCCTGTGTTTACGCTTCCTATACTCTGGTGTTTGTCTTCATTTCATCATGATGACCATGCATGCATTCTGCTATGTTTACTTCTGAGTACTTATTCCGCTGCTAGTAGTTCTTCACTAAGGAATTTCCTCAAGAGCAAATTCCTCAGTGAAGAATTTCATAAAAATCGCCTATTCACCCCCCTCTAGTCGATATAACGCACTTTCATTTGGCTCCGTCGTTCGGTCTTGCTGGATTCCTGGGTTGCTCCGTCCTTCTGTCTTGTTGGTTTGGGCGGCGCAGAAGGACGAACTATGATCTACGAGGTTTCAAAGGATCCCTATTTATAGGGATCGTAACAACCCGGGCATATATCTACGTATAGATTTCTTTGGTTGGAGGAAATCAAGGGAGGGGACCCACCTGGTTGAATATTAGGGGGGCGTGGAGAGTTTTGAAAAGGTAAGTTATGGTTTAAAAAAACCAAGGTAAGTTGCGTAACAACACGTAGGTCTCCTGAGAATCACGATCATCAAAAAGATATCGTTCCCGTTTCTTTGAAAATCAGCCAAAAGAACAGGACCGCTTTTATTATTGCTTATAAGTAGTTCACTGAACCTCTTTTAGGATGAAAACTGGTTCTAAAGTCAACTAAGATTGAGTCTTCACACGTGAAGTATTTTACTCTCTTGTGAAGCTATTTTATTGCCCATCTGATCTTGCATGCCCATGCTCATACCTTTTTTCCGCGTATATGTGAGACCAAATTTTGTTAATAATACTGAATCATGTCTGGTGCTGCTCAAGGTGGCACGACACCATG
Source organism: Triticum dicoccoides (assembly GCF_002162155.2). Lineage (NCBI taxonomy): Eukaryota > Viridiplantae > Streptophyta > Magnoliopsida > Poales > Poaceae > Triticum > Triticum dicoccoides. The sequence continues at coordinate 571,994,140 of NC_041386.1, forward strand.
GTTTTCACTTCGGTGAGATTTCGATGAAATAACTGAACTTCATTCATTTCAGCACTCACTGCAATATTTGCCTTTCAGCCAAAATATTTCAGCCTCACTGAATTTCAGCCCAAATATTTCAACACTCGCTGAAATTTTCTCTGAAACTTCTAACTAGCGATGTTAAAAAAATCTGAACCTTCTAACTAGCGATGCCAAAATATTTCAGCACTCGCTGAAATTTTTCTGAAACTTCTAACTAGCGATGTTAAAAGAATTCTGAAACTTCTACCTAGCGATGTTTAAAAAATTCTGAAACTTCTAACTAGCGATGTAATTGTTCTGAATGTTGTCCAGACTCCAACGATACTTAAATATAAATTCGATAATTCAGTTAACCTTCCTAAGCTTCAAAAGTTCTGGTTGAAAAAAGCAAATATATGTTTCAGCGTCTCACATGCAGACCAAATTTATTTCAAGAATAGTATTTGGAACCAGTACTGTTAAATATTACAACTTGATTAATCCGCACTGGACTATGATAATGGCTAGGAAACCTTCTTCAGGACTAAAACCAAACCACACCCTACTCTACCGCTTGATAACCAAGTGTACACTCCATATCTAAGAATCAACCACTGCTGGACTAACTGCTTGCATCTTCATGATCTTCAATCTCAGCTGCATCCGATAGGCTAGCATTGTACTTCTTCGGCCTTTTCATGGACTTAAATTTGTTGTAGGGCGAATTAAGAAGGACAACAGGCAGCTCTCTTCTACGTAGCTGAAAAGTGAATCAAGAATCTGAATCTCCCTCCTTCTGGGGTTTACAACGACAAGGAACCAGTGGGTGTTCGCCATGTTCATAGGTAGAAAAACCTGGACAACAAAGATGATTACGTCAACATGCATAATGATTACAAAAATAAATGTGTTTATGTCATGGTTAGATGGTACCGGATCATGTCTGAGGTAGTTGTCTCCTTTTGTTGTTCCATGACTGCCCGCCAAAGCGGCCTCGTGGCAGTTTTTGATCAGCGTCCTTAACCTTGATGCATACGAGATGGTATAGTCCAATTGGTGCACCCTCCACTTCTCGTAGTACCACGTATGCATTACAACAAAAACAGCTTAGAAATTTTTCCATAAAATTAAATGTATGGTATGTTAATAATGATTGTATTACTTGCAGTAGTGCTAGGTTGCCCTCCAGATTTGCTCCACCATTTACTAGTCCTTCCTTCCCATATCGTTGCACGTAGAACTTTCCAGCACGAAAATAAGCGCAAGTTTCATTACAAAGAGAGGCATTCACGACTAAAAACTGAAGGCATGCATGATCTCCCTTAAGTTTTGCTAAAGCACATCTAGATGTGCTCTAAGTATTGCTTATCTAAGTCCTATGTCATTGATTTTATGCTAAGATTCGTGCAAGCCTTTCTAGACACACCAATCTCCCTTCGGTAAAATAGGGATAGTTCGTTATGGCTGTAACTAAACGAGATCAAAAAGAAGTGCGCCGTAAATAATGGAATTGCATGCAGACTTGGGAAGGATGGTGTATACACAATACAAGGATCTCAATCGTTACCGGAGGATTCTCTCGATGGCGACCGGCTCCATTGCCGTTCGCTTTCATCTTTTGATTCGCCGGCTTCTCTGATGTGCCCTTCTCTTTCGTCGGCTTCTCTGACGTGCCCTTCTCTTTCATCTTAGGATTCGCCGACGCAGGCTTTGAAGATGACGGCTCCGTCGGCTTCACCGACCTGGGAGCTACTTTGGGCGGCGTGGGGTGGTAATTCGGTGTAGTCATGGAAGGCTAGGTATGGGCGGTGTGGGGTGAAAGTATACGATCTATGCCGTGAAAAGCTTCGTATTTATAGGGCATTCTCTAACAACCGATCACAAGGAGATATTGGGAATTTGGGATCTCACGAAGAGGTAGTTTTAGAACATGTAATGTTTTTTAGCTAGTTTTTTTATTTTTTGAATTTTTTAGGAAGTTTAGAACAGTAAGCTCAACCGTGAAGCGTTTGGGCTTCTTGTGCTTTCTTATACGGGCCTATTATAATGGGATGAGCCCATTTGAAATGTGAACATGAGAAAGGAAGCAAGGACTCCAACTGCTGCGACGAGCCCCCTCCTAATTATTTGTGAAGTATTTTACTCTCTTGTGAAGTTATTTTATTGCCCATCCGATCTTGCATGCTCAAAATCATACCTTTTTTCCTCGTATCTGTTGCTGCTCAAGATGGCACGACACCATGGTTTTCACTTCGGTGAGATTTCGATGAAATAACTGAACTTCATTCATTTAAGCACTCACTACCATATTTGCCTTTCCGCCAAAATATTTCAGCACTAAATGAAATTTTTCTGAAACTTCTAACTAGCAATGTTAAAAAAGCATCAAAAGTTCTGGTTGTAAAAAGCAAATATATGTTTCAGCGTCTCCCATGCAGACCAAATTTATTTCAAGAATAGTATTTGGACCCAGTACTGTGAAATATTACAACTTGATTAATCCGCACTGGACTATGAACATGGCTAGGAAACCTTCTTCGGGACTAAAACCAAACCACACCGTACTCTACCGCTTCATAACCAAGTGTACACTCCAGATCTAAGAATCAACCACTGCTGGACTAACTACTTGCATCTTCATGATCTTCAATAGCAGCTGCATCCGATAGGCTAGCAATGTACGTCTTCAGCCTTTTCATGGACTTCAATTTGTTGTAGGGCGAAGTAGGAAGGGCAACAGGCAGCTCTCTTCTATAATTGTCAATGTATGCCTGCATGGGAGGATATGTTAGTATCCTTCCATATGTTTACAAAATTGACAGAATTTTAGGTGTTACTCTACGTACTTGGTCATAATGCAGCGTAAGATCTTCTCCCGTAAAGAATTCAATGTTCTTCAGCATGTAGAGTGCACAAGAAGAACTACAAAAATTAATTCTGTTAGCACCATTTCACGTATTAAAAATTCAAAACATATTGAGAAGCTAATACTGTTGACTGACTTGTCATCTTGTCTTGGCACAGGAACATGCTTTACTGTCCATTGGGTCACGTTAATGTCTTGCCATGCATGGCTTTGTGGTCCATTGATTCGCAGTGATGCTCTTAGATGTGCTTCCACCCCACGTATCTGCCAAAGTCCATGGTATGAGAAGTTGCTCACGGTTCAAGGTTAGGTATGATGCTAAATGTTGTGTTATATTGAAAGACGTTTAAAATCTCACCACGTGAACCACTTGTGTTACTACGTAGCTGAAAAGTGAATCAAGAATCTGAATCTCCCTCCTTCTAGGGTTTACGACCACAAGGAACCAGTGGGTGTTCGCCATGTTCGTAGGTAGAAAAACCTGGACAGCAAAGATGATTACATCAACATGCATAATGATTACAAAAATAAATGTGTTTATGTCATGGTTAGATGGTACCAGATCATGTCTGAGGTAGTTGTCTCCTTTTGTTGTTCCATGACTGCCCGCCAAAGCGGCCTCGTGGTTGTTCTCTACCTTACCATCTCTTTCGAGCATAGCGACGCCGGCCACCCTCTCAATGTAAACCAGTTGCCCGTCCCTTATGTCCTCAGGATGATCATGATGCATGATCTGAATCACAACATCAACCAACTAAAACAAAATTCAAGTTAATTGTACCGTGCAAAAGAAAATTGATAAAATAATTTGGCAAATATCTTACTTCGTGACCCAACCATTTGTCATCTAAAACTCCATCTGTCATGGTGAGGCATTGCAAATGCTTCTGTAGCAGAACAATGTCATCAATTACCACCAATTGTTTATCAAGATCTGAGGTGTTGACAATTTCGGCCACGTGATTCTGTCGAAACTTGTCAAGGTCGGTCTCCAGCCTCGAAGCACCTGTGTCTGTATCTTTAAAAATGCTTGCATGGTTTTTCCTCTTTGTATTCTTTGTGTCCTTGGAATCGTTGGTAGACTCCGATGGAGTCATGTTTCTCTTTCTCTTCTTATCACTATCGTACAGAACATAATCTTCATTGCACAATAATGAAGATGCCACTCTTTTTCGGATGCTCGTACGAGTTGGTAGCATGGAATCAACCACGCTATCTTGTCGCTGCTTTGCTAAAGAATCATCATAGTTGTCCTCATCAACTGGGAAGACATGTGTCTCTTCTGGCTCCCTTATTGCCTTAGCCTTGGCTGACCGGTGTTTGCTTTTGGTACCTACCTCTCCCTCCACCTCAATACTGACATCTTCATCATCTTGATCTCTTCTTTGTTCAGCCTTTCGCACATTCTCATTGTGCCTCAAATTCAGAGGATCCTGTGATTCGAAATAAAGCACTTGTTAGCTTGCAATATGTGCGAAATAAAAAACAAAACTAGTTAACTGTAAAATGTGCATCACCAGGAAAGCTTCAAGGCTTGTGGTGGCTTTGGAATGCTTTCGCGAATCCAAACTCGGAGCACCCTGCGAAGCATCCAGCTCTTTATAAAGCTATGAAACATTCTTGAGACTCTCCTTGCAAGTTGCAGCAACAGCTCTGTCTTCTTCATCATGAATGTGGAAGATCATATGTTAGCTATGAATCTTCATTAACTTAAAACAAAATTAGTTAGATGTGAAATGTGTATCACCATGAAAGCTTCAAGGCTTGTGGTGGTTTTTGAATGCTTTCGCGATTGCAAACTAGGACCAGGCTGCAAATCTTCAGCTACGTTCTTCATGGGGGCATCCATGTTATCATTTTGTATTCCCTTAGCAGAAATGCCTTTGGCAATGACCTCCTTGTCTTTTTTTGTTTTTGCTAGTGAGTAGTATTCTCTCCTGGGACCTCCATTGGGTCCGCAGGTACTCCCAGGTCAGATAGCTGTATGTCCTCTACTCCTGGGTGATCAGCATCAAATATTCCATAGCGGTGGTTCTTTAAAACAAATGTGTTAGTGTGGAGAGTATTGATAGTAAAAATATTTATAGAAACTCATAATGGTATACTTACATTGAATTCTGTCATGAGGTCGTCCGTGCGTCTGCCGTTCGCAAGTGTATGCCTAAGGCACTCGTTCATTTTTTTCAAGGGTGCTGATCCTATCAAATTGTTGTGCACTGGCTTCCCGCACAATGGAGGCAACTTCTTTCAAATCAGCCAATACACGGCCCATGAGTGTCTTATCTTGCAAATTACAAGCAGTTAGAAGCATAAGACTTCGATTGTACTTGCAAAGTTACAATATATATTTGTGTCTGATGTTCATCATTTACCTGGCCGCCAGTCTTTGGTTTGACCAGCGTCCCAACTGGTGGCAGATTGAAAGGCCGCAGCAGGTCATCGACATACTGTATGTTAGTGTCGTTAGTATCATTCAAAACATATGGTAGATAATCCAGGCACATAGTACTAACACTTTACCTCTCCAACCCCTATATAATTTTTGTTGATTATGTTGTCAACCTTCTGTGCCTTCTCGTCACTCCGGTTTTGGATCAGCGGCCTTAACCTTGATGCATACGAGATGGTAGAGTCCAATTGGTGCACCCTCCACTTCTCGTAGTACCACGTCTGCATTACAACAAAAACAGCTTAGAAATTTTTCCATAAAATTAAATGTATTGTATGTTAATAATGATTGTATTACTTGCAGCAATGGTAGGTTTCCCTCCAGATTTGCTCCACCATTTACAAATTTCCTGACGCTAGTCATAAGATGGTCAAGTGTAAGCTGTCCAAAATTGGTGCTCTTTATTGTCTCAACATTTCTAACAATCCCAAGGTATCTGTTGTCCACATACTGCTGTGTTGTCGGGCATACATATTTGCCTATGGTCTACAAGACAAATGGCCTGACAAAATTAGGTGTGCTATTGCCTTTCATCTTGGCTAGCAATCCTTTCAAAGTTACTTTTGTGTCATTGGGGTCTTTCAGTTCCTTCTGCAACTCCAAAGTATCGTTGTGATTTGAAGAGACATGATTCTTCCCCATGCAGGGCAGGCCTGTTATATGCTCCACATCTTTTAGTGTGATCCTACATGGTCTCCCATTAATTATAAAGGCATCCTACTCTGCATCATATGAATAAGCGATGGCCTAGCACAGTAGACTTCTCATTCTCATGCCAGGAGTCTTGAGAAGTTCACCCAGTCCAATCAACTTGATGTACGTCAGTTGTTGTGTGTTTAAATCTTTTATGAACTTCTCGTATTGCAGCAATGAAGCAACCTGAGTTCCCTGAATGTACAAATAGTGTGATTAGATTTTGTATGGTATTCATTTAAACACGCATAGAACCGACTAGATGTAATCTATGCCAATATCAAAATTGTGCTCTACATTACTGCATGAAATTATAGAGCTTCTAGGCCATATAATGAACACCAGACATAGAAAAACAAGCTATCTCTGTCCGCAAATTGACTGATAATAGTATAGATTTTTAGTACAAAGAGCAGACTTTGTTCTAAGTACACTACTAAAGTTTCAGGCGTCACGCTTACGAAAATAATTGCATACATGATCACAAGATCAATAGTTTATAGATAATCACCATACTAGGAATGTAACATGTGATCCTACTGTCCATCTTTCTCTTTAGTTTTCTCCTTTATTTCTCGTCAACCTAAAATTTAGTATAGTACATACATTTGATGTTCTCAATGCCAAATAAGTGAGGCGTGCAACTTACGTACAAAACTACTTTGTATTCTGTCTACTGCGTATTTGATCAGGCATTTAGGAGTACTATGATTATTTTGTTGATTCGGTTGCTGGTTTTAAACAAAGTTGAATTACTAGTCCTTCCTTTCCATATCATTGCACGTAGAACTTTCCAGCACAAAAATTAGCGCAAGTTTCATTACAGAGAGAGGCATTCACGACTAAAAACTAAGAGAGGAAGGTATCCACGATCTCCCTTAAGTTTTGCTAAAGCACATGTAGATGTGCTCTAAGTATTGCTTATCTAAGTCCTATGTCATTGATTTTATGCTAAGACTCGTGCAAGCCTTTCTAGACACACCAATCTCCCTTCGGTAAAATAGGGATAGATCGTTATGGCTATAACAAAACGAGATCAAAAAGAAGTGTGCCGTAAATAATGGGATTGCATGCAGACTTGGGAAGGAGGGTGTATACACAATACAAGGATCTCGATCATTACCGGAGGGTTCTCTCGATGGCGACCGGCTCCATTGCTGTTCGCTTTCATCTTTTGATTCGCCGGCTTCTCCGACGCGCCCTTCTCTTTCGTCGGCTTCTCTGACATGCCCTTCTCTTTCATCTCAGGATTCGCTGACGCAGGCTTTTGTAGCGACCAGACCTCAAACAGTCTGACCTCTGTGCTCAGGTGTCATCCCTGGATCAGTAATGCTGACACCACACAGTACTTTGAAGGATTTATAACAGAGTAGCGATCACACACTTATTACATCGATGTCTCAAAGAGAACTTATTACAATAAATATGGTTTAAGGCCATCTAACAACGATAACAGCGGAAGGCTTGGAAGATAACTTAGTCCATCAACTCCAACGGCATCACTGAGTATAGAACCACGACCTAAAAGGCACCTTACTCGTCGTCTGAAAAGTCTGCAACATGAAACGTTGCAGCCCGAAAACCGGTCAGCACATGGAATATGCTGGCAATGTAACACATAGAGAGTAATGAAAGAACAAAGCTATACTACATGCATATATGGCTGGTGGAAAGCTCTATTTTTGCATAAAGCCAATTTTTCCCTACTGCAAAGGAATAAATTTATTTAACTATCATGGTGGTTGTTAAACATTGAGAATGGTTGGCAGCATCCTCAATCCCAATTAAAGTAATCATCATTAAACCCCAACAATATTAATTTAGAGTAACATGATGAGATTCACATGATATCCAAGTACTAGATACTCAAAACGTCCATAACCGGGGACACGGCTAACCATGATTAGATTGTACACTCTGCAGAGGTTTGCGCACTTTTCCTGACAAGACTCGATCGCCTCCGTTGGATTTCTCGGACTACATGGTGTTTGAGAAACGGATGACCGAGACATAGTCTTTCAGAAGCGCTAGCACCTTACGATGTGATAGACCATACCAACCTACATCCCCTACATCTGCTAGCCTACCACTGTAAGAGTTCGCATGACTTAGTCAACTATGCCAGAGCCCATAATGGCTTGTGGCTGCACACGGAAGTTTCTAGTATGAATAATCTCATGATCCCTTTGAGCCTGGGTGGCGGTCCATAAGAAAAACAACAGGTAAACTTGGAATACCCAGGTACCTCAATCCACCCAGATGTGTGTTTAAGTTGCCACCTTAGATAAACCATTAATTAACAAATTCACATCTATCATGGATATCACTCACCCAATCCATGTCTACTAGCATAGCATGGCATAATAAGCAAACGTAGAAGTAACTCCCAAAGGTTTCATAATAAAACAGGTAATAGGTACTACCTCAACTACTTCCCATCCCACAATTTAAATAGATCCTAATCATGCAAAGTTTGAGGATTGATCTAATGCAATAAAACTGGGTAGTAAAAGAGGTATGATCAAAGTGTTACTTGCCTTGCTGATGATCCGTGAAACCTAGAGATTCGAAGTAACAGGCGGCGCAGTCCGGGTATTCTATCACAGACAAACAAACAAGCATACAATAAGTACTCATCTAATGCACAGGTAAAACGCAAATAAAAGATCTAACCAGAAAGTTCAACTTAAGAACTCCAGTTTGCAAAAGAAATCAAATCGAACGAAGCAACGAAAGTCAAATGGCGAAAGAAAACAGCTTTGTTTTACTAATCTGGACCTAAGTCAAATTTTACAGTAGCAAAAACCTGTTTAAGTTGATTAATCGGATAGAGGGTTTCGAGACGAAACTCCGGGCGCTTGAATCGCCTGATTCCGATAAACGAGCGAAAAGTTATACTAAAACGAAAATCGGATCAGAAATCGCGATCAGAAAATAACCGCGGAAAATCCGAGAAAAAGAAAAACGACGAACGGATTAATGAACGAACGTTCGTTATCCAGATCTAAACGATGAACGTGTTCGTTTAAACGAACAAACAAGCGAACACTCGCTATTTAACCTAAACCGAAAAAACCGATCTAATAAAAGAAAAACGAAAACAAAAAAACCGAAAATAAACCGACGGAAAACCGATCGGTTTCTTAAAAAAACCGGGCACGGATTTCGCGGT